>NC_039481.1:9815076-10180922 GCF_003590095.1 Trichoplusia ni
ATATTTATCGATAACTCACAAAATTACCGACTTCGCATCACTAAAGCTACAAACTGCTAGTGTGATTTAACAGAAATGATTTATGTACCGGCGCGGCAAACGAGCGGACTAATCTGAAGTCCTATTGGACAATCGCATATTCAGTTTTATGCACTGAATGGGTGAATAATAATTTATGATACATTTTCTGTTCAGAAGGAACGCTGTAGGAATATTTCTACTTCTAGTACTTAATGCCAGAAGTACGAATAGTGATAAATATCTTTAGAGTTATTTCAAATTTCTATGCTAATGTGACAGCAAGGTTAAAAAAATCTTTTTTTCTCTAGCCCACTGTGTCCCACTGCTGGGCAAAGGCCTCCCCCAAATCCTTCAAAAAAATCTTTAAAAAATAAAAATAATTGCGCAAGTTGTGGAGGCCTAGGTCCAGTTATAGTGAACCACATTAGCTTAGTTTAAGATTGATATAGGTTTTTTATTGTTTGGCTATATTTTTTGAGATATTCCAACCCGACTATTGCGAAAATTATAATTGTGAATTTAGATTTTTAATTTTGATTTTGTCTGAGAAAATTTCGTGAATAATAGTTTGATATTGTTCTATTTTTACAGAAACCTCAGTGTCGCGAGTCAGACTCGCACTCAATTTAATATTTCAAAATCTCCAAATACTCCAAATGACTTTTCGTCACAACCGTTAAATAAACAAAGAAGGTCGATATAAGTTTCATTATTCTAACGAAACTTGGCAAATGAAAGTAATCTCTTAAAACTACGTACAATACGGCGTTATACAGCCGTGATAAAGGGGCCTATAGGGAACAATAGTCCAGCATTACCAGCAACTCGGGCACTGCGATATTAAAACAGAAAAGTGTTGAACATTTTATTTGGTACGTAAAATTAAAACGTTCGTGAAAGTAGTTTTAATTAATTTAATGGAGTTCGCGTTTCAAGATTTATCGTGTCAATTACTCTTACACGGGGCAAGGCGATTCTAGATGATGAGACTATGTTAGTGTGGATGCGACTGAAGCTATACAAAAACTTGCAAAGGTGATGGGTAAATGAGGCTTGTGTTGCATCGTGGACTAAAGAGTTTTGTATAAGTTCTGCGTGTAAAACAAATAAGAAACAGACGTTAGCTATATAAAATTTCACGAAATACAATAAAAATAAAATTGGTAAAGTAAAGTAGATTGGTATTTTTTTATTGGTCAATAGAGCAGTAAAAAAGTCAATTGGACCAATTGCAAGGTAAAGCCTTATTAAAGAGACAGTTAAAAAATCATAGACGTTACACACATACAAATGTATAAAAATGACAGATCACGTTACGTCATAACTCAACGAATCGAAATTTAATTTCCAAATATTTGTCTATTTTCTACCAACACTAGCTTCTTTACCAATGTAACTTAGTTTCATAGTTCGGAGAATTCCTGTCCACCATTGAAGCCACAATTTTTCCTGCATGCATAAGACAGGCTACAATCAGGGCCGCGGCAGTAATCCATGTTAGGTGTCACCCCTCGTTACTTCCGCTCCAGAAAGCCCCGCGCGTATGCTGTTGTGTAAGCGGCCATAAAATATGTTAATATGTGATACAACTTGTATGTGTGTGTTAATAAAATGAGTGTTATTGTACGTATAATTGCATAGTAGGGACGTGAAATAAGGATTCATTAGCACGCTATCTTGTAATAGAAGAAACCAAAAATGGAGTTTCAAATACTACGAAAAAAAAAGAGAGCGAAATATGGAGAGATGGTTAAAAAGAATACTGTATTTTTTGAAGTGTAATTTAGTGGAATATATGCATTATCGAAGCGATTTCTGTAAATGACATACATTTATAATATCACCTAGAGTATAGATGCGTCAGTGACTGACAGCTTCGAGACAGCTCGAGACACCAATTACTTTATATTTATCCACGTACTGGCCGAATTAAACTAGCCGTATGGGCCTCCTGATGAATAAACCACTAAATATACGTGTTTTGATACCACTAAAATAAAATAAAATACCCCTGTCTCTGTCTAAACTATCGGAAAAAAATCTTTCGAACCTCTTCTTCTAACCAATCTATCTTTTTCTTACTTTTTGAGAAGTCAAAGAAGTTGGAAACTCTCTCGAGATGACTTTAAAGTCACGTTCGACCGCCATCGGCCCTCGGCGAGAGCGCATCTATCTAATATTATAAATGTAAAAGTTTGTCTGGAAGTTGGTGTCAGCCTCCGAAAAGTTTGTTCATCAATCACAGCTACTAACTACCTCCAACAATTTGGTCAAAATTTGGCACATAAGTGTTCCGCTATTTGGATATGAGGGGTTAGAAAAAAACAAAAACTAAAGTTACACCACCATTCACCCTTTTTGGACCTTAAATGGAGATGACTTGGGAGTTAAAAGTCATTCTGCACTCGAAATGTATTGTTACGTATGTGAATATGTTTATATGTATGCTCAACCTCTTTACGCTCAAACTGCGGAACCAATTTTGATTGAATTCGGTACGAAAATGAAATCTTTAATTTGTACGTAAGACAACCACCGCTCTCTTCATCATCATGTCATTTTTGAGAACGCTTTAATTGATTCGGATGAGCTAACATCCTGGATGATACTTAGGCTAACCAACATCCACGCAGGCGAAATCGCGAGCAAAAGCTACTCATGAAACAAACCAACCAAGTCCAAACAAAACGTAACCATCTTTATCCAAACAACAGCTTATATTCCATGTAACAGGAAACCGTACACAACCACACGGTAGCAAAGATAAAAGGTAAAAGACACGTCGGTAATAACATATCAAAAACAATTGAATCCTTTCGCAAACAAGAAATAAACGGGCGTAGGACAGAGCATTCATCTTGGCTTTCGTCCAACGAGGGTCCGACCAGGTAAATTTGATTTAAGCCCCTTGACTTTTGACCCCGCCTTACTTTGATATAAGGTATACGTCATGTTTGTCAAGACGTGCACGAAAGCACGGGTAATTAAATTGTCAAGCTAAGCTGCTCTGTATGTAGGTTCTGTTAAAACTGCTTAAAAGTGAAGACTGAAGACTTTTTATATGGATATTCCTGTGAAAAAAAGTTTTGTTGGTATTTCGTTAATTGTTAATCTATATTAAGAAAAACAGGATCTAGAGGATAGGGTATGGCAACACCTTGGAGTAAGCCTATATCCCACAGTGGACCACAATAGACCACCTGAGTGACCTGATCTAGAAGTACAAAGCCATTACAAAAATATATTCCGATGTCCTCATTTAGTGTTTATACTTTCAACCTAACCTCAACCCTACAACCTTGTAACTTTATAACTGGTTTCCAAGGTCGCAAGGTCAGTCCACGATCGCATATTACACTCACGACACTCATTCACATTTGATGAATGCAAAAATTAATTTAAAACGCCTCTTTTATATGCAGAATTGCAGACCGGTATAATATCGTCGGGATTAATCTTTATCATAGTAAGCACTAAGGCGCCAAGTCTAGCGCGAGTTACACGCCCACTTATATTAATGTATTTTTTTTAAAAGCTAGCACAAGTCCGGGAGCAAGATGGGTCGATGACATTATAAAGGTCTCGGGTCGAGTCTGGATGAGGCTAGCACATGACCGTAGAAATTGGCACGAAAAAGGGGAGGCCTATGCCCAGCAGTGGGAGGATAAAGGCTGTGGATGATGATGATGATGATGATTTTAAAATCTAACTAAATACGAGTAATAACAACATACTTTTCCATTCGCTCTTGGCAGCCGATAGAAGAAGGAATACAAGGTAATGCACCTGTCTGTCTTTAAATTTTAAATAAAGAATCTTAGTGCTTTTAAGTACTGGGAGTAAGTTATATTTTTTTCCATCTTTTGTTGTTAAAAACTACTATTTTTCTTAGCAATTTAATCTTTTTATCGCGTGGGTTTTCACAAACATTTAGTCACATGCACAAAGACATCCAACAAGCATTCATGAATCACACTAATGCTTCTCCTACGCTGGGTTCGAAACCGCAACACGTAACGCACAGTGGATTTGGCATGCTGACCATGGTGACATTCCTTAATGTTTTAACAACTAAAATTCACACAAGTCTCACAATAACCTGTTGGTGATAAAACGGTAGAAACAAAATCCGTTTTCGAGCCATTTTAATCATAAAACGTCTGTAATTTGAAACAGTCTCACCAAGTTACCTAAACAAGTAACATTAATTGAACGGAGTTCAGATTCTGGTAATTCGATTACATTGTAATCACACGTTCACAGTTTAACGCTTTTTGACTGAATAATTTGCTAATTAACAACAATTTGAATACACAATCCGATTGGCCTACGCTTCGTTCTACAAGCTTTAATCTGGGATCTGTTTGGTTAAAGGGATGAATATTTGTTATTTTTCGGTTTAAAGAAAATCAGCATTATTTTATTTTTAGGTTTCTGTACTCAAAGGTTATTGGCTGGTCAAGTGCGAGTCGGACTTGTGATAATGAGGATACCGAACATTTTTTTTAATATAGTTCGCCCGTAAAATTGATGACCGTTATTATGGAGCTATAATATTCCATGTTTGAAGAAACATAAAACCACTTTTCCTTGGATTTTAAGCACAGCTATTGTGTGATCCACAAACGCTTGATAAATAAATTAGTAAAAATAAATAAAAAAGTTAAATAAATTCAAAACTAATTGTCGAGTGAAGTGGTTAACTCATTCAGAACAACTACATAGTTTATTCTTCCACTACAAATCCATTACAACATTACAAATTTGGAAACCTTCAGATTTCCATATCGCCACTTAAATAACTGAGCATTGACACCCCTACAGTGGAATTCGCGGAATAGACGGAGAAGCTTTCCGAACAGGGTTGTCACGGTGAAGGGAAATTATTTATTTACAATCTGAAGGTTGATAAGTGTTCGTTAAATTCAAAGTTATTTCGGGATTTGCTTTCTTACTTTTGTTCAATAAATTATTCTTTGCTTTATCGGGAGATGTGGAAGTCTAAAATGAACTTACACAGTATGGTTTGTGGGGTATAACGTCTGTGCTGGGGACTCTTGGAGCTGAATTATCAACAAGCGAGATGGTATATCCTGCAGGCTATGCGCCCACGAATCCAACAGTCAAGGAGGCTTTTCTAAGAGTTATATGCAGTAAGCCGTTGTGCAGGCTTTGTTTGCGTCCCTGGACCTATTGGCAGGACTTGATAAGCCTCCAGTCAGGATTTTACCCGAAAAACATAGTTTAGGAGACGGATCATTCTATCTTTAACAAAATAAAAATAAAAATGGCCGACAAAAGTCAAACCAGAGCGCGTATTAGCTGTACGCTCTAGATGCTTTACCAACTAAGCTATGGATGTCACTTCTCATGCGGATGGACTCAAATATTATCCGATTCACAGCAACATCAAAAAAAGTCAATTTATTATTTATTCCTGTTAATTTAAGTTATCTTTTGTTAAACGGACCGTTGGTGAAGAATTACTGATTCAGTTATTCATTGCTCTTGATTATTTAGGGCTGAGATAATCCTTTTGTTAATTATTTCAGTGAATTGTTAAATAACTAATGCTCATTCATTTTTCATTCTGTAGAATCAAGATAACAAATGTTTTAAGTTACAGAATGAACTTGTTACACATAAATATACATGTTTAAATGGAAACAAAATATTGACAAAATGTCATTGGCAACAAGACGCTATATAACAATTAAAAAACACCATTTTCCAACCGTATTAAAAACCACAAAATTATTTATTATTTAAGATAAATTTATATATTATTTAAGGGGTGAATTATATGTTTAAATAATAAATAATTTCGTTATTTTAATAAAATAGAAACAAATTCCAAATTGGAATAAAAAATAATTACCTGTTGAATAATTTAATTTAATAACTCTAATTTAATATAACAACTGTCGTCAGACTGATTCATTGTTAAATGATGAGAGTTCGACTCGCGATCCCGCCGCGTCTGCCCATGATTAAGGACTCCGTTTGGGTCCGAAACTAGTCGGGCTACCCCGATAAATACGCGTGAGTAAACCGTTACATCATTTAATAACTCGAATTTAAGTTTCATAATTTTCTTATTTATCACAATAGCAGCAATATCCCTGTTTTTCAGTATTGAATTCTGAATATAAAACTCGAAGCGACTCAATAACCTTTTATTAAAAATCATAGAGACGGAACACTTCGATCTCAGCCACTTTATAGAAATCTCATATTGAATATATTTCTTTTAAAGAAAAAGTAGCTTTAAAATTCATTGAAATCCGTCTGACGCCGTTTAAAATCCTATTGGCACGGACAGAAGCTAGTGACGGACAAAGAAAATGCAAAGATTGGATGGCTTTAGTAAAATCTGTCGACTGTCGTACACGAGGCAATATCTTTGTTATTCAATGATGTTACCACTTTTAGTCTTGTAAGAGCACGACTAATAAACCGGTCAAGTGCTGACGCTGAGTCGCATTAGACCGATTGAGAAATAGATTTCACCATTTCACCTACCAATTGATGACCTTTACAACCGTTGCTAATATTTGATCCTTAACCTAGTATTTGTTGTTATATCAGCAACAGTACGTCATC
The DNA here is from genome assembly GCF_003590095.1 of Trichoplusia ni. Classification (NCBI taxonomy): domain Eukaryota; kingdom Metazoa; phylum Arthropoda; class Insecta; order Lepidoptera; family Noctuidae; genus Trichoplusia; species Trichoplusia ni. The sequence continues at coordinate 9,821,701 of NC_039481.1, forward strand.
GCAATTTAGCCTAGCTGTCACAGTTCATGAGACCACCCTAGTGACAGACAGACCGATAGCGATGCCTAAAATTAGAGTTCTATTTTCACCCATTGAGGACGTAATCCTAAAACAATGCCTTGGAAAGTTGCAAGTAGAGTCTTTTAAACTAATAAAAACTACATGCAATCGGCACTCGTCATATAAGACCCAAAAGTCGCCAGCTATCGGAGTCTAACACGTCGCCTCGCGCTCGGAGGCACGGCGCTAAGCTTTGTAGTCGGATCAAAGAGGTTACACGGTTAGATCAAAGTCTGTTTATGTACGGTTAGTGTTATTTACAAGGGGAAAACGAAATTTTGTAATAAACCAGAACAACAGAAACAACCGTTTGACTAGCTTGAATTGGATTAGTAGAATTGTGATGGTTTGTGGAATTTTGAGAAAGATTTTGTTTGGCGTGCCGCTGGGGACTGTCTTGTAATACATTTTTTTACAAAATGATTTATTCCTTTATTCAGAATATTAAATCTGCTAATCAGAAGTATCTTTTTTTCATTAAATACTTATCACAGCAACTAAATCTCATCGGTCATTATCATAAACAATGCGACATTTTTTAGATAATGTCGAATTTATTAGATATCATAGTTAAAATGACTTTTGGGCAAAGACAAAATTGCCAATTGACAAAGTAGAAGTGTCCTGGTATCGCGGGTGTTTGACAATCGTGCACAGACTCATTTATACTACGTGGGGATACGCGAGTCGCGCAACACGCCACGCACAGTGGGTTTGGCGTAGGGACCTGAACCACTAGGCTATCCGTAAAATCAAATCAAAACAAAGTCACAACGGTAAAGAAGCAGATGAATTTTCCAAAGATATGATTAACACCACGTCAGAGGCCTACTAACAGTTTGGAAACTCTGACAGCAGGGCCCCGATTCTGCCATTTTACAGAGGCCGATGAATTAATGGCAATTGGATAACATTTGAAATTATTCGTATTCTCTTAAGTATTTGGCCAATACAATAATTAGAAGTTAATTGTATTGACCTTGAGTGTACCGTCCCGTACTGAATTTTCAATTATTGTGTAGAAAAATGCTTAAGAGAATAAGAAAATTTTCATCTTAAGCCAAATTTTATTGATTCATCGGCCATTGTAAATAGCAAAATTGGGGCCCAGGTTGTACATCGACCATACGAAAAGGAGAAAATTTAAAGCGACATTGCATAATTATAGACGATACTATTGCATTGGTGTTCTATTTGAAATTGGCTAATACCTCTTTCGTTGGTTCTGATAAACTATTTCACCTAGACAGGTAGTGACGTCAAGGCCTCACAGGTTACGTAGCCAAGTATTAAGTACACATCTAATTACCCGAACAAAATAATAAGAAACTTTAATCTTACCGCTTAGTTATAAACTGAAGTTAAACAACCATCACGCTGTTTTAACAGGTTAAATAGTTTTGAACTCAACCGATTTAAAGTTAAATATGTTTTAGAGTTATTTTCTTTTGTATGGTAAAAAAAAACTGTGTCTATTTTCTGAACTTTTTTCAGGTTTTTCGGATTTTACTTGAACAACCATTTTTATACAATTTTAACATATCGTGTAATTTTAACCAAAACTTTTATTGAAAGTTTATTTAATATTCGATGTTATTTTATGAAATAAAACCTTGACATACGATTGTTCAATACCCAAATCAGAGTATTTTAAGGTAAAAGTGAGGTATTTCGCAACATTTGAAAGTAAGAAACAAAAATAAGCATTTGTAAGTATTTCTAAAGGGGGAAAAAAATTCTATCGTTAAAAGTGGAATTTATATTTTGTATTGCGGTGGAGACTATGATTCTGTTGATGATATTTCTTATTTTAAAAAAATATTTAAATAGTCTGGTCGATTTTCCCTAATACGGAGGTACAATTTTGCTCAGATCCTATTACTGCGGTAGACGGCTCCTAATACGGAGGGTCAGAACTTATATTCATTAAAGTTCCGTACAAATAATATTTATTTAATAATATTAATGTGTTAGTAAAAGTTTTTCCTTTATTGAAAATTGATTTTATTAAATTGCGTAATCAAATTAATGGTGAATGATTTTTTTCCATTTTGAGTAACTCTGACAATGACATCTAATATGTATGGGACCCAAATACGGCTAGGCCTAACGGCTTATTGTCATGGCGTAACATAAAGCTACAGGAAACTGTATTCCCTTAAATTCAAATGGAAAATTGTTGAGAATCAATAGTATTCGAGGGATTAAATCACTTTCCCCGGCACCCGCAGTTCTACAGAACAACGTCTATGGATAAAACTGAAAAATAAGGTATAATTATACCAAGTTTCATCGAAATCGAACAGTTATTTTTCTCGTGATGCCTGAACATACAGACAGACAAAATAAATTTTAATCACATCTTTGGGTTTGGTTACTCGCTGTTGTTTATTTTTTCAATATTTTCAGTGTACAGAATTGACCCTTCTACAGATTTATTAAATTTATAGATAAATGAATAGAACCGTAATAGGAGATCTTAGTACCCTTCACGGAGTTACCTGGAAATAATTACCTCCGTAATAGGAAAACTACTCATGTTTTCGATAATCCTAATTCTGACCCATAAATATTTCGATAAACAAAAGAGTAAAAATGCCTAATCAAACATTAACAGTTTTTTGGCTCAGATTTGTAAAACTCAAGTCAAAATTTATACAAAATAAATGTTTTGTGATAAATCAAAATACACCTTCCCATTTTTGCCTCTTCTAAGAAACTAACATTTTTTTGCTCGACAGTTTTCATATTTAACTAGATTTCCAATTAAGAACACATACCGCAGAATATGGTTTCTAAGTTATGTGATTAATAATTATTTTAACTAAACTTGAAACTAATTGAATAAGCTAATCAATTGAAAGTTATAAACAATTAAACATGACCTGTACTTTTCCTATTTCGGAGTCATACCACCGTATTAGGATTAATTGTTATTATTGTATGTATACTTAGGTTAAGGTATTTATCTATGGGTCTTTGTTACCTGATAATAAATGATTTATTATTATTATTATTATTAATTTTCAAAATATGTATCGTATTACGGCGGTATTTTATTTTTAAATTTTTTGGTAAAAAATGACTTACAAATATAAAATAAGCTATTTAAATAGTGAGTGTAATAATAAGAAAATGCTATAAATAGCAAAAGAACAAACTCGAACGGCATCTTAATTCGAAAAACCTAGTTTCTAAATATTTGTGTACTTACTTTTGTTGTTCCGTGTTTGTATGGAAACACCTCTCACGTCGATTACGTTACAGAGACTGATTGATTTTGTTGTGTTGTCTATGTGCTATAATTGCAAATGTCAGTTAAGTAATAAAGTAAAAGATTTAGAATAAATAGTTTCGGTTTTGGTCTACCTACACTGAATAAAACGGGAATAAAACGCGAAAATATAAATACCACCGTAATAGGAAGCGATTTTGACTACCGCCGTATTAGGAGCGTTTACCTTAATCTGCCTGAGTTTTTTAATCTATCTTTTTTATCAGCCAGTGCAAAGGTGATTTGGCCTCAGAGTGCTTACAAAATTGGTGGCAAATTGTTCTCAAAAAAATTTTTTGTGCACGTCAAAAGTCTAATAAAAAAGTGTTACTAATATACTTTTGTATGATTTATATGTAGGTACTTAGTAGTATTTCATCCTGTAAGATAATACCTATAGGCCATCTTGCCTGATAATATAAATATAATCTATACTTCTATACTAATATATAAAGCTGAAGAGTTTGTTTGTTTGAACGCGCTAATTTCAGGAACTACTGGTTCAAATTGAAAAATTTCTTTTTTGTTTTGAATAGACCATTCATCGAGGAAGGTTTCAGGCTATATACCATCACGCTGCGACTAATAGGAGCGAAGATACAAAGGAAAATGTGGAAAAATCAGGGCAGGTATAAATCATAACTTATATAGTTTTATTATTATTTTATTTATAATATATTTATTTATTAATACATTATCTTGTAACCACGCGGACGAAGTCGCGTGGAACAGCTAGTTGTTGCATAAGTTGCTTACGTGGGTACAGTTTGCCTCTAGCTTACCATTTCAACAAGCAGACTGCTGCCTACTTTCTTCAATAGTTACCATATACATAGTCTATCCTACATAATGCCAAAAAAGAACTATGAAAAACATACAATTTAACTATAAAAAAATAACAACGAAATGATACTGTCTGGTTGGCCCGATTTTCTTTTATTTCGAACTGGGTCACATAGTCAGTTCGCAGTTTGAAATCGGAATCGGAGCTCGCGCGGCCCTTTCGGGGCTTGTTAGGTAGCCCATTGTATGGAGAGGCGGAATATAATAGCTTAGGGATGGGATCGTCAAATTAAAGTATGTGGGTGAATGTGGGTACTTTTTAAATGAGAAATTTTATGTAATTTAAAGGCAGTGAGTTTGGAGATAGTACGTTTTAAGTGTTGCGTAGCTTATGGTTTAGTGTTTTATGCGGCTTATGATCTATCCACGCTTACCGCGTGGGCGGGTTGCATTTAGCCCTGAACAGAGAATCGTGGAAGGTTTCGGGGGAGGCCTTTGTCCATGAGTGGGAAACAGTGGGCTAGATAAAAAAATATCCATCCAAATTAGATGACTTCCTATGATTTGGCATTAGCTTATTTTTTCACAACCCAGTTCAGTCGGTTACTATATCGTCGACTAAAGAACTTTACAACTATTAATCCCAATCATGAAATTGCTTCATAAATAAAATAACACACCTATTTGAAATCTAAGCTTAAAAGTTAAACTTCAAGGTCCAGCTTAGCTGGCTGTACGTGTTAGGTAAACCTGAGCCCGAGCTAAAGCGGACACGGTTCGTATCCGGTGACCGCAGCGTTCCAAAGCGCCGGAACATACGGCGGACACCGGTTACATAACTCGGATACGGTCCGTTTGACGCCGGCGTCACGTGTGATTGCTGTGTTTAGTTAGAAACTATTACGTATTAAAGTGATTTAACTGTTTTTGGGTGATGTAAGTACTACATGAGATATGTCAGTGTGCCGGGTTCCTCTCCATCGGAAAAGAATATTGAAAACGCGCAACTAGACATTAAATCTGTACTAACATTTCAATAGCAAAAATAAACCAATTCCAAAAAGCATATTTACAAAAAACAAGAAGAGCATCATATAAATTAAAAACTTTTCCAAACATAATAAATAAAGAGTCAATTTTCAATTTCAATTCAATTCCTCACAAATATAGATTCTCAATACGGGCTCCACTTTTCTAATAGTATAAAAAGAGACAACTATAATCACGTGATAAAACCACGTTTCCTATTACCATAGATACTTTATTTTGAATATATTAACAAATATTTTTTCTGACTAACAGTATAACTCTGAACGATTCCAGCTGATAATATTGACACCTGTCAAACCCAAGCGGTGTCACAAACGAGTTGACAACACGAATCGATACAAATGAACCGTATACGTGGTACCAATGTATACGGTGTATTTTGTACACGCACCAATTTATTCGTGACTTATAAACAAAAAAAAACAGTATTTGAAAATTCCCGTCAAAAACATTCATGTCATTATCACTCTCCAAATCTCGTGAATATCTGAATTTGTTTTATGAAACATACAGATCTAGTAGAATCCAACAATTTATATAATAACAAAGCACTAGCTACCGTTCTCTTACACGCAACTAAATTGCATTGAAATGGGTCCAGTCGTTCGAGAGCTGCGATGTCACCAACAGACATTGTCAGTAATCTTGAATCCTTTTTTAACATTAAGGCCTACCTTTGTTGCGTGCCATATAGCACATGTACTTTTTAGAAAACCATTCATCAATGCGTATAATATACCAGTCTCCATATACCCTCAGATTGATCGGCAATATTTATACATTCCTGTCTACCTCTGCTTGTTGGTCCTACACAAATACGGCTCTCGAACGATATTGAAATAATGTGAATCGCTATCGTAAAGTCTTGGTTGAAAGGACTTCAAACATTCGAAACAAATGAAATCTTTGTTGGCGTAGATCAGGAGTCTTTCATTGAACGCATATTGGTACATGTGTCAATAGAAACGTGTGTTACAGAAAGAAAGTAAAGGTATTAGATATATGTAGATAATACAAGTAACATCCACAATAAGATGACTGAAGTATATTTACTACGAATTGAATAAAACTTTAATTAAAAAAACTGATTGCAGAAATACATTTTTAATTACTATCTGTAAACAAGCGATAGAAGATGAAATTTTAAGATACATTTTTATACATAAATATGAAATTCATTACTTAGAAATCCAATCAGTTCAATACTAATAAAGATTCTAAGAGAAGAATAATAGATAGTGATATATATTTTGATCTTTATCGCGCTAATAATTTTTCTGCAGGGATGACCGAGTGGTGGAGGTCACCACACAGAACCCACTGTGTATTCGATTCCCGCGTAAGAAAAGCTTTTATGTGATCCAAGAATGCTTGTTCTGAATCTAGGTGTCGTCGTTCATGAGGCTTGAACGTTTGTGAAACAACCCGCGATTCAGGGGTTCCTAAGAACGGCACACGTTTTTTTTTAAAGACAACATTCATCACCTCATAAAGGTAACAGTTTAACCTTTAAAACCAGACTGTACTTCAAGAACACAATTACAAAGTCGACAACTACACTATCTCACAATCACAAAATCGAAACATTCAAAGAATAGTTTTTCACAAAAGATCTATTGAAGACGACTGTACTGTAAACTGTAGTACAATTGTACTGTCAAGTTCAAAGTAACTTCACGTTGAAGTATAAATTAGCCTACAGCGAATACTACAGAGGGCCTACCAACATCTCTTAAAGTAAGACCGATGTAATCGTGGGAAAGAGATGCCGCTCTGCATTGTGAAGTGTGCTGTCTCGCTTCCTCAGCTGAGAGATCAAGAAGTGGTAGTAGGACCTTTGTAGGGGCGAGGAAAGTCAAGAGTGCTAGGAATGTGCAAGTGAAGCCGCGTGCTACAAGTAGGAAATACACTGTTCAGTTGGCTACGAGTGTCTCTTGATTCTATAGGATAGAATCCCGATGTCGACTTGTTCTTATGTTTTGTACGACTGAAACGTACATACGAGAGAATAGGCTGTTATTGGAAACTTGAACAATTTCAATTCAAAAATTGATAATGATAGATAGTGATCACTGAATTACATAACATTTGTATGGTAAAAATTACGTGACCAAGACTTGCCAGTACATTAAAACGATTTAAAAGCTTAGAAAATATCAGTTGTCTGTATTAACAGAGCTATGATATACAAAATTACGAGATATATTTAAAAAGCTTCCGACAGACCTCTCACAATATTTCACCCTGTGTGTCAATCAATCATACTTTTCTGCTTTCGATACACCGCCATTTTGTTACATACACAGCCATGACATTGGAATATTGCTATTACAAAATCACGAATGTGCCCATGTGGCCTGTATCGAACTCAAGAGTCCACATAATATATGATACGTGTGAACCCACTTAAAGCTTAGCGACTCGCTAAGTTCAGATAGTTGTGACTTTCATTTAGGCGACGAGATTAGGAAGTTGGTTTGGAATATATACGAAGGTTGCAGAGAAATTAGCTTCGATAGGAAACAACGTTCTGGTAATGACAACATTTGAATTGCAAACACATATTTCGCTTATATAGAGCAAAGGTGTAAGTCGAGGCATAATAGTTAAACACTATCGCACGCCCCGAGAGATTGGACTGTTCTTACTACTGGACGACTGTTCTTGGACTGAGGAAAATACTAAAAAAGCTGTTAGTAAACCGAATAAAATAATTACATGAATATTATAACCCAAATTAGAGGAATCCGCTTTCAATTTCTAAAAGAATAACAGCTTGCTAAGGTTAAACATTATGAGAATGAGATGGCGAGAAAAATTGGATGCATACAATAAAAAACTGCTAGAAGTTCCAATTGAAAAAACAGAAAAGAAGAATAAAAGGGAAATCTTTGACCGAAAGTGCTACAGTTATGGCTAAGAAGAAGGTTTAAAATGTAAAATGATCATAAACTTATTAAAATTTGCAAAGCAGGAGAATTATCTTTTTCCTAGAAGATAATACCTTCCATCGAGACTTTTACGCATAAAATCTGTGACGTAGAAGACGTAAATACATTATACAAGCACCTACCCATCTTGCAAACGGTTAGGTTACACAAGACACTGTTCTTGGTATGCCTAAACGAACATAAAACTTGGGAATCTTTTTCGAGTTGGGATCTCTGAAACTCGATAGGTACATGTCTACAATGTCTGCCGTTTAATTAATAAAGTTCACGAAATAGTTTGACTGGAGTCGGATCGTGACGGCGTCATCGCCAGCCTGCTTTTTAGGTGTTGTTTGATTTGGTAATGGCCCGCCTACGCGTTTACTTTCACAATAACGATGGACCTAAAAGTTCGATAATTAAAGGGAATTCGTCGTTAATTTTGGTGTTATAGGTTTTTTTTATAATTAACGTCGTACGAGATTTTGCATGTGATTTTGTGCGACGTGTGATTTTGTGCTTTCCTCAGATCAAATTGTTTTCAAAATCGGTTGAGCTCTTTACCCGTGAATGAGTATCAGACGACTAGTAAAACTATGGTATCGGTAACACAGAGACATTAATTTACCCCGTCAGATCTATTTAGGTCTGATGGGGCATTTTTTTAATGTTACATATAGTGTGGAACAATAATTCCTTTAGTTTTCCCCGCGTTATTCCCGTTTCAACTATAAAATAACTAAAATGTACAGTATATTCTTCATTTCCTAGTATCCGAAATTTTTCACAACATGCATCAGACCTTCCGCATTTAAATTTGGCATCGCATTTACATATATGTACATGTTCTAACAGAATTCACAGTTGCAATGCAAATCACTCGCCGCCAATAGAGCTGTCACATTGCATCTATTTACGCTCATACGGAGAGCTCCACTCTATATAAACGAGTTTGCATATTTTTCCATTCAAACCGGGTCGGATTGTAACTCGATTGAGACGAACAATAGGTTTTAATGAAACTGTTACCATCGTAAATGGATAGTAAAAGGTGACTTGTTACATTACTTACAGTAATTTAAGTTAAAGTAAAAAGAAATACAAAAACTGCAGAAAAAGTGCGAGTCCGAAATTGTGGATTAAAGATTTTATAATAAAACTAACTGTTGCCTGCGACTTCGTCCCCGTGGGTAGAAGATATAAGTTATGCTTTACACCTGCCCTGTTTTTTTTTACATTTTCCATTGTATCTTCGCTCCTATTAGTCGCAGCGTGATGGTTTATAGCCTAAAGCCTTCCTCGATGAATGGTCTATTCAACACAAAAATATTTTTTCAATTTGGACCAGTAGTTCCTGAGATTAGCACGTTCAAACAAACAAACAAACTCTTCAGCTTTATATATTAGTATAGAGTATAGATATGTAGACGAACAAACACAAACGAATAAGACATACCCAATGCAATGATAAAAGACCCTAAATCAATAAAGAATTAAAAATAGGAATAAGAAACCTCCTTTTGAAGTCAGTTGTAAAAACGATTTTAATCAAGATAAAACGTCTATGCTACGCCTTTGCCTTTATATAAAAAAGCGTAAACTAAAAGAGTGAGATCAAAGCACAAACTCAGCACTCATGTCTTTTATACAACATAATGACATGAAAAACATTATAGCAATTGCAACGTCACAGTATCATCTATTATAATGATATTTCTTAAGTATAACTGTATGCTTTTTTTTTATTGTTCTTTAAGACATAGTAAACTGCAACATTGAAGAAGGGATGACGACCAAAATTATATTCTCCTTTTTTAGCTGTGCCTCCGCAACTAGTAAAGTAAAGCCATCAGTGTTTTGTGAGTTTACTTGTCATCAAAATTTACTGAAAGTATAAAATACCTTTTTTTACGAATCCTGCATTAAGGAATTAAATCCTGTGTCGCGGGGTTTTTTACAAACATTTCAATCACATGCACAAAGACACCAAAAAACCGGAACAAGCGTTCGCGAATTACACAAATGCATTCACAAACTTTCTATTTGTTACAAAATTATTGATTAAAATAGACAGCTTAAACTCTCAAAACAAAAACCACAATCAACTACAAAAGACAACAAGATCTGAAATCGGGATCTATTTTAATGTCTTCAACGTGCAGATATAATTTAATTAAAAACCATCTAATAATAGACAAGCCATTTACTGGAGCGGCATTAGTTCGCTAATGGTGGAAGCAAGGCCTCATTAAACCAGTAATGCGAGACCCAATCTAGTTAGTGCAGAGACCTTTAGGAGGGCTCCAGGAAGAATACCGTACTGGTTGTGTAATAACTAGAGGAGGATGTGAGAATTTGTGGCGAAGATGTTTACTGATTAAGTTAATTTTATAGTATACTAGCTGTTGCCCGCGACTTCGTCCCCATAGGTAGAAGATATAAGTTATGATTTAGGTATACCTGCCCGGTTTTTTTTCACATTTTCCATTGTATCTTAGCTCCTATTAGTCGCAGCGTGATGGTTTATAGCCTAAAGCCTCCCTCGATTAATGGGCTATTCAACACAAAAATAATTTTTCAATTTGGACCAGTAGTTCCTGAGATTAGCGCGTTCAAACAAACAAACAAACAAACAAACTTTTCAGCTTTATATATTAGTATAGAAGTATAGATTTTAGTCTGATTTAAGTAGGATGTTTGAGTACATAGAATGTATTATTAGTGTGTAGGGCTACGTATTTATCTGCCGACTAGGTAGACGTTGTTCTACCTGTTTTTTTTTTGTTGAATCTAATTTAACCAGGTTGCCATACAAACACATATGCCCAAAAAGCACTCAAATCGGTCCGGCCACATAAGAGTTCAGTGGCATTCACCCGTACAGAAGAAATATATAAATAAAGATTAGGTAATCAATGCTATTATAGATTTTCACATATTCTAATTTATTTTATCATTGATTTTTAAATATTCCCTTTGTTGTGCAACCCTCACGCCCACCTGCAACAGTTCGCGCTCTAAAAGGTTTGCTTCAAGAAACTCTTAAAGAGTTAAGCTTGCCTGTGTGCATTTTAGATTTAAAATTTGTAAATTTAATGTTTTATTTGTGGAACTTATAAATTGTATGCAATGTAAAATATGTAGAGTAAATATCAAAAAGACACTTAAAAAAACTCGCCAATACACAAGAGCCATCGTAGTAACCAGTACTCAAACCTTACTCATATGGGAAGAGGCCAGTGTCAAGCAGTGGGACGTTTACAAACTGTTTATTAGCTTACTATTAATTAACTCAAAATTAGCCTAAAAGTACACAAGGCAACTATAAATAAATAAATGAATCCTGGAACAACTCACACACGGTTATCTGATCCCAAGCTAAGCAGAGCTCGTGTTATGGTAACCAGACAACTGATAAAGTTACTTACATATTTCTAAATACATACATATTATAGATAAATTACACCCAGACACCAGATCAAATGATCATGCTAATCACACAACATTTGTCCTGGGCGGGAATCGAACCCACGACCTCCGGTATAGCAGTCAGGAACCACTAGACCAACCGCTACTACTAGCTATTGCCCGCGACTTCGTCCGCGTGGTCAGAAGATATAAGTTATGATTTATATCTATTTTTCACATTTTCCATTGTATCTTCGCCCCTGTTAGTCGCAGCGTGATGCTTTATAGCCTAAAAGCTTCCTCGATGAATGGTCTATTCAACACAAAAATAATTTTTAAATTTGAACCCGTAGCTCCTAAGATTAGCACGTTCAAACAAACAAACAAACTTTTCAGCTATATATATTAGTATAGATTTTCAAGTTATTGTCGCAGTAACACGTGCAACAAGTTTTATACTTACAAACAAATTACCATTACCAACAATTAACTCGCAATAAGACAGCTTGGTAGCGTATTTGATTAAAACATTGGTGCTATTAGTCGATATGTAGGCGCAAGTCCGGCTTGAAGTTCAAGTTTGTTAAACTTTTTCTTTTTCTCGTCACCATTATTTTTATCCTCATAAGATATAACCATAGTCCAAAAAACCCTTCCACACTAAAATTAATCCAAAATAAGTATCCAATTAAATTTAACTAGACCGAAATGAACAGGGTAATTAAAGGAAGCATCATAAAAGATAAAAGGAACAATAATGGGAATTCAAAGCACCAAGTAGGTACTAACATACATAGTTGGACGAAATGTGGAATCCATTCCGGGTAGTGTTGGCTTATACGAGCTCTTACGTTGTTACGGCTGTTGTAGGTGCCATCATAAATCCTCTTTGGATTCACTAGTGGATTAAGAAAGCTTTGCCACTATAGGTACCATGATTTCGTATATTGTCTTCTTGGGCATATTCTTTTTAATAGTTTCTACGGGTTTCATGGCAAAAAGGAGAATAACCCTTTTTGAGCTCCGTTTTCGCTGGTCACCAGACTTCTTGGTGACTTAAAGGTGAGTATCCTTTCCGGATATCGAGGTAGAATAACCTCTTCCAGGTATCGTACTCCAATGACACTTATAAAAAAAATGATTATTTAATTTTATTCTCGATAATTAAATCAACTGGTGATAATTACAATACAAACTGACTTTTTCAGGAAGCTATCTATGATAACTGTTATTTCTGTGTTTAGATGCAGCATTTTAAATGCCATTAGGCACATTCGTTACACCTTGCAACTTTATCTTCTTAAACATTTCCGTAACATAAGGCCCAAAATAATTCAAAAACAATTTTCCTCTAGCCTACACAGTGCCACGGGGGAAAAAGCCTTTTCCATCCACATAACTTAAAATAAATTTAACTGAAGCGCCAGACAGCAACATTCACATAGAGATGAGCAATGAGATCCCTTTGATATTAATTACACGCTTCACGGCCTTAGAAACGAGTGTCAAAAACACGCCGGGGACTCTAAACGAGGACCTTATCTAGTCAGGTAGCCGGTCCGTCAGATACACCGCTTCGGGACCCTTTCACACGCGCCGGCTGCCGGGCGAACGGTAGCAGGTTTTTAATGGTGAAAGGAAAAGGTACCTGTCAAGTGCTAACCGAGTAAAAATTCGTCAGTATGTTTTATGCCTCAGATCTTCGGACTAAGAACTCCGGAGTAGATGAACCAATTTTGATGATTCTCATTGAACGTTAAATAGCTGTCCTTTCCCATAAATTTCGTTGGTTTTAATGGAAGTCGTTTTGGTGAGGAAGGTGAAGTGGTTTTGATGTATGTTTTTAGTTGTTTGAAAAAAGATTAGATGCACTAAGTTCCTTATTTAATAAAATATTGATGATAATGCATTTTTGCCAAAATTAATTTGACTTATTGCTTTACTTAATTTACACTTAAAATTGTAACCAAAATCAAATACAATTTCTTCCAGAATATGTACTACTATTACGTAAGTTTTCATCGCAACTTTTCATCTAAAAACCGGACGACCGGCAACCGGTATATATGAAGGGCCTCTAATACTACATACACTACATAGTTTTTGGGGTTTAAAGGGGTTAACGAGACGACCGCAGACGTTGCCTTTGCAACGTTTATGTCCGACACAGAGGGGCCTACCACCAACCACCTCTTAAAATAAAACTGTTTTTGTTAGGAAATAGTGACAGCGAGCTGCACACGGCGTAGTGCAGCGTCCCTCTTCCACAACAGAAATAAGTGTACAATAAGAAGAGATAGAAGATCATGGCTAAACTACAACTGCACAAGTTGATCGATTACAGGTTAAACTACACTTGGTACGGTCGTTCTTAGGTTACGCCACACTTTATATTGTCAGTCCGCGGATGGGTACTACCTATGCCATAACGAGTTCTTCCGTATTTATGAAGGCATATTAAATTGTAGGTCGCGGCTTTTATTAAATATCTTTAGCATTCGTTACTGGTAGTCAGAAGCTGGAATGTTTGACAACCAGTCTAAGGGATAACCGAGTTGAGGAGGTAAGATAGGCAGTCGCTGCTTGTAAATCACTGCTACTGGTTAGACTAGAAGCCGACCAAAACATAGTTGGGAAAAGGCTAGAATGATAATGAAGAGGGGGTACTAGACCCCCAAACCCAATCTTAAAGGTCGAAGTCAGGCGAGTCGATGGCTATGTTCGGTGCAAACGTAATTAGATTGGACATTCTCTTGTTAGGCGTGCGTTCATGCATTAATTAGTAGTAGACATTGAAAGCTTGTTCTCTCGCCAAAATTGTCGTAAAACAAACTTGTTTCGAGCATAAGCGCTTTAAAGCTCTATGACCATGTGTTATAATATCATTGTACTTGAAAGTTATCACACTGTTGAGAATACACATTTTCCTAAAACGCTCTCCTAGACATTAAAATAATGATATCATTAATATCATTATATTGCATGATTTGAAGCAAAAACGATTGGTTAATACGAGGTATGAGACTGAAAACAAACAGAGCATCGATCACCAACTTTACTCACTGTGTATCAATATTTTAAAGTGAGTTACAAGTGACTGACAATGTTTAAGTGACACACACGTAACTAAGTGTAATTAAGTACTATTTTCGGGGCCGTACCAAAGAGGCAAAAAGGAAGCAAATTATTATGGCACCTCTGTCTAACTGTCTGTCACCAAACTATATTTTAATCACTGCAATAGCAAGACAGTTTAAATTTTCACAGTTAATGTAATCTTCTGCGACTATACAAAAACATTAATATAAAGGTTGAGGTTAAGCAACGAGTAGTACGGTAATACATTTTATAAGTAACCATTTTAAAATAAATTTGTTTATCACACGCTTAAACACAACCCTGAGTGTCATTATTTATAAACCTGCATCTTTAGATAACATTTCCTGGTGTTTTCTAAGTTTTTCACAAAAATTTGCGTCCACCTGACAATTCCAAGAAAGATGTCATCTTAGGCCCTTCTCATTATGTGTGGGAGTCGAGTCAAGTACAAAAGTGACAATTAGGTGCTCTCGTAACAAGATATGTAAAAGCCGGGAACAGAGCCTCAGACTGTGGTGTTAACAACTTGAAAAAGTAGAGTCTTTTAAATTGTTGAGGGTTTTTCTTTAAATTGTTGCTTTGATGTCTCTTGGTGAAGAAATGTACAAGTTTTAAGGTAAAGTTAGTGGTATTTACTTCGACTGCACGAATAGCCGAGTGGTGTTGTTCATCACACCAGTACCCACTGCGCGGCGTGATGCGAGTTCGATCCTCGCACAGGGAAGTATTTTTGTGTTCCACATCTTTATTATGGACTAGCTGCTGCCCGCGACTTCGTCCCCGTGGGTAGAAGATATAAGTTATGATTTAGGTATACCGGCCCGGTTTTTTTCACATTTTCCATTGTATCTTAGCTCCTATTAGTCGCAGCGTGATGGTTTATAGCCTAAAGCCTTCCTCGACGAATCTTCTATTCAACACAAAAATATTTTTTCAATTCGGACCAGTAGTTCCTGAGATTAGCGCGTTCAAACAAACAAACAAACTCTTCAGCTTTATATATTAGTATAGAGTATAGATTGAAAGTTTATAAAACGAGTTTATTCAACGCAAGGATCTTTACTGTTAGTAAAGTAGTTTATTGAAAAATAGGTAATTTTCGTATGTTTTTTTTACTTGCAGTATATGACTATTACAATATGAAAGAAAAAAATGAAAACAACTAACTACCATCCCTACATACTAAAATTCAGTAAGTACCTAATTGAATATAATAAATATTTATTATTAGATCGTTTTTACATCGTTCCCTTCAAAAAACTTCAAGGATTAATCATAAAACTTAAGTGCGCATGTACCGAAAAGCCTTACAAAATAACAACTTTCATAATAAAAACAAAAAAAAGTACAAGCGAGCACAAAACTTTCAGTCTCAGTTAATTTCGAAATAAATTTCGTTTTTTTCTATCATTTCCCCTTTAAAGGTGTTAAAGGAGAAAGCTCGAAAGTAAAAGCGCTTTGAATAAGAGGATTTGTTTCAAACTTCGTTTATACTTCATACTAATCTGTTGTAAAATTTTCGTCTAACACGGAGAAAATTGTGATCAAGATTTATTCGGACAAAGTCACTTATAAGGTATTTTTGGTCGAAACAGTTTCCTTACGAAAAACTTTCTTGTTCTCCTTTATTTCTTTTTTTTATTATCCAACACCGCACTGCCTCGCAATGTGTTTTTTAAACGGTTCATCACAACACCCATTGCGGATATGACGATTCTCTCGCGATTCTCAGCTGTACATGCGTGTACAAACTAAAAAAAAAAAGAATAAAAATGGATCTAAAAACCTGAAAGCATCCAATTAATTTCCTTTTTTGAATAGCCGACCTCTGACCTACTCTTAAACGAAACGAAAAAAAACATTGGCCAGCAAACAAAATAAATGTACGAATACTTTTCGGTTTAATTTTCCATTACAGAAAACATAATTATATTATATAATTAGCTAATAATCTAAGTAAAATTGATAAAATATATTGTTAAAGAAATTCTCCTTGGTAAAATCAAATTTTGCGTAGGCAGGCCTGCCTTAGGCGGTACATGTAATAGCTCCACAAAGGGATTTTCGACATGATAATGTGAAACACTGTTATATCCAACCTATCTACTAAACGACTTTGATAGAACACGGCGTCTTATTAATAGCTATAACTAAATATTGTAGAATTTAGGTCCAATATAATTTGGGTACATAGGTATACTTCAAAATTATTGCCGGAATGTTTAAAGGGTAGAGAAAAAATAAAGGAATCGTAAAATCGGTAGCACCTCCTTACATTTTACTACGAAAAAAATAAAATACATTTCATTCGACTGAAAGCAACAAAATACTCCTCTATCGTCACAACTATCTGAGAGCCAAAAACAAAAGCTAGTGTGAATAAAACAGATAGTAAAAAGTTCCCTAAAAAAAGGCGACAAATTGACGAAAACTCACTTTGCCTTCATTTAAATGCTGGAAAATTCAGACATTAAAAAAACATCTTAATTTCAACTCCTCATATAATATATCTTCAAGAAACAGAGAAAATAAACCGATTAATAACCCCGACATATTAATATCGTTCTCGTAGACTCGCGGATTAAGGATGTCATCTGAAAACCCCTTTATTCGCTTTATCCCCCCTTCATAGAGGGGATTTATGTAGGAGAACAATCGTATAGACGTTTTCTACAAGACAGCTTTATATTTGAAATGTCTCAAGCTGGATTTCTGTATTCGAAGTTTGTTAGAATAGGGATGACGTCTGGATATAAAAAGAAAAAATCTTTTCACACCGTCAGATTGATAAAGTAAAAATATTTAACCCGTTTTCGCATTTTATTCGATAAAGATTAATTGCTTTAAAGTTAAGGACTTTGTAATTAATACACAAAAGTGACGTCCAGTGTAACTTCCATTATTACCCTATATTTTGATCAATAAAAAAAGTACAAGGAAAATTGATTCATTTGTATTTGTTTAATATTGTTTGGTTAATTTAGTTTTCTAATATAAATTATCACTTATTTCAATTAGGCTCCTAAGTAGCATTTTTCGAACGACAAAATTACACTACGCAGAACCCTGATTCACCTACCCTTCACTGCTTCCTAAGTGCTCTAACTGCGGCGCAACTCTACTGCACGTACAAAAATACTCCCTGGTATAAAATTGGAGTGTCTGTGTAATATTTAAATGTCTATTTGTTCTGGGAAATCTTTAAAATGGCCTGACCGATAGTGACGGAACTTTAATTGACAGGTAGCTGATGTTACAAGAAAATTAACTTAGGCGACTTTTATTTGGACTTTGGACGAAGCCGTAGTTACAACTACTTACAATAGAATTTTCCCATTTTCATTTCCTAAGGTAATCTGATCGTGCAGTGATGCCGGTGGTGCTATTAGAACGGTCCATTTGCTGTGAAGCCACCATTTTGTGCCCGGAGTAACGGGTAATGGATAGCCGGCAACCAGATGCCGTCGTCGCCTTGGCCACTTGCTTTCAGAAAATTTTAAAGTAGAGCTAGCATCGTAAATCTTGTTATGTGAACGTAAATAGGTTTATTGAATCTTCTTTTCTGGAGTATTTTTTAAAAGAGCTTATTTTACTTGTGTGCACTTACCTTTTATTCGAGAAATATCTTTTCAATTTGTTTTCAACGACTATAACACTATAGAACATGATTCTTGTGTTGCGGATTCTTCACAAACATTCAAGTCACATGCACAAAGACACCCAGACTCAGGACAAACATTCGTGGTTCACTCAAATGCTTGTCCCACGCGGGGATCGAAACCGCGACACGTCAGGCCTAATGAATTTAGCATGGTGACCAAACGTGCTACCCGTGCAGTCAATTAGTTTGTAAACAAACACCTAAAACTAAACTGATCGATGTAGCCACACTATTTAATAGATGTTCCTGCACAAAGAATAGATTACTAAGCTCATAATAATGATCTGCTTCTATTTTATTTTATTTTTACAGAGAGTTAATCCCAAGTCGTTATAAAAATTCTTGGTAGCAATTAAGGCAAAAATTCTATTCTAAGAAACGTTGTTCATATAAAATCATCATCGGCCTAGACTTTTCCCAACTATGTTGGGGTCGGCTACCAGTCCAACTGGTTTCAACTGAGTACCAGTGTTTTACAAGGAGCGACTCAACCCAGTTACCTGGGCAACACGATACTCCTTGGCTAGACTGTTTGTCAGACTTTGATGATGAATGAAATTGAAATTGAAAGATGTAGGAATAACAGCCGGGACCCACAATTTAACTTGGGTTCCGAAACACGGAGGAACTCGTCATGACAAAGATGGTCACCCATCGGTGAACCGCGTCAAACATAGCTTTATCTGTGATCGATTCACTTATGCAGTTATAGCTAACCCACGAGCTCCTCATGTTGTCCATATAAAATATACAAAAATATTTAACGTCCACAAGTACTAATCAGATACGTTTAATGGCCATACAATTAATAACTCGTAATAGGAAAGCAAACTAGGGTGCAAACAATATATTAGTGCCCATTAAACTTCGGGTCAAATCATCATGCAGCAGAGTCGGAATGTAGTGAATTTGAAGAAAATTTTCGCAATGAAACTGAATACTCGCCGTTTTCACATCTCAAAAGAAACGTGAGCGGTGAGTTAGGACTCTTTGATACTAACGTTTCGTCAGCGTTATCATCCATTTGGAATCAGAAATCCCCGCGACAACAAGACGCATACGTTGCAATAACACCTACGCTGTAGGAGCACTTATTACTTATTAACTATTCCGTAGTAAAAATTGCCCCTTACAAATTAGGCGATACTTCATCCATTTAATAAAAAAACGTAATGCAATTTAAAACAAATATAATAATGATAAGGATTAAGCAAAGCCTACAAAACTAGTTTTAACCAACGTCAATCTAATCAGCATTATGATGTCACTTTCAACATTTTGGGACACGTTTCCCACAAGCAAAGTTTCTCAATACACTCCATAAACTGATATTTATAGGATATCAGCTCTTAAAGAGAAAGCAATAAAGGTGGTACGATTATTTCTGAGCAGCTTCAGTAAATAAGCCAGTCATTTGGCCGATGTGGAAGAGATTTTAGGTGGATTATGGCGCTACGCTTTTAGCAACTTTCTATAAAGCAAGCTACATAAAATATGTATCTCTTATAAAAATATCGAAGAGAATATATCGTGATACTGGGTTAGGAAAATTGCATTTTCTATTTAAAATCTGTTAGCAATTTCCTATTTGTTGTAATGTGTGACTTTTCATTTTGGAAAGATGCACTTACATATCTTAATTCAATTCGGCAAAAAAGGGGAAATTTTCTGAAATTACAAACAAACGAAAAGAAGTCTTACTTGCAAGAGCTTATACGGTTTAAGAATAACTTTATTTCTCATAAAGAATTGCATAAGTACAAAATTCACTTACTGAGAAATATACACATATTTAAAACACTAATATTTGTATTTAGAGCACACAAATGGCACGCGCATAATACTACAAGAGAGAAAATCAAAACAGATGTGAACTTATACATTCAAACACTTATTTTCGCTCTTAGATACAGGTACAAAAAAAATATATTTTTATATCATCGAATGTAGGACAGATAGAAAGGTGAGCGACATCTCGACAAACATTTTGGATCCTGTTTACGCGGCAAGTAAGTGCTTACAAACTAAACGACTGTTACAATTTGGGTCAATGCGGTGCCATCCGATTCGTTTTGTTCAACGTCGACTGTTGATCTTTCATCTTTTTAATGGCTCGCTCGTAGTTGACCTGACTCTTAAGTAAGAGAGGGGCGATGAATTTTGTAGGACTGTCGGCCACTTAGCGTCTTTGTTTTAAAGTACTTTCAGTTAACAGTCGTTCCTAAAAAGTAGTCGGTGGAAAAGTGTTCCTTAAGAATTTGTAAAACCTACCCATACCACGCAAAAGAATTCCAGATATAGTTAAAATATTTATTTACAACTTCCGGAAAATAAAAATAAATCTTGACAAACCGTACTGGTTCCCAATATATTTAAAGTCCATTAAGAGCTTTAACCACTATTAAATTAAGTATGCCAGTTCTATAAATATCGTATTTAATGAAGTATTTAAGTGAAACACGCCATTCAGTATTATTGTAAAGAGCATATGACCACTGCAAATGCGATAACGAACATCCCTGTACACAATGAACTTTTGTATGGACCGCAAATATTTATTTCGAGGGTGATCTTTCTTGGTATGAAGTACTGAAATGTTACTTGAATTTAAACTTTAATTTTAATCTATCCGTCTCAACTTACCGCTTTGAACTGAAAGAGAGAGTATGAGATATGAGTTGTATGCTATCCATTAGTCCGTCCTTTACATTACCTCCTAAATTTCTATGGCCTAAAACATATTGTTGTCTTTCTTACACGTCTTATAAGTAATGATTCTCGTTAATTCATCGCTGTGAGCGAATGACGGACCGTAAGTGTCGACTGTTGAGTTTCGCGTCACCTGAATAATACACGTATTGTGTGAATTATTCAGGCTCGCAGGGTTAGCAAACAAAAAGAAGATACTTTTGTAAGTTTATGAAAAACTAGCTGACCTGAGTTGGTAGTATACATATATGTATGTATGACATTCAGCTATTTTTTTTTCTAGAACGAGTATATTATATAGTGAGCGGCCTAGGAAGTGGTGACGGGACGGTATACACGCTTACGGCGTGGGCTAGTTCCTTGTGGGCCAGGATAGAGAATCTTAGAAGCATTTGGGGCACTCCTTTGCCCAACAGTGGGACACAAGGTCTAGATAAAAAAGTGTATTCATTTCAAAAGAGGCTCCTCATCACCAAATGATTCAAAAGCATGAAAAACCAGAAGATTCCTAGACTTACCAAGTACTTATTAACATTTCTTAAAAATCGGTCAAGACATTACTGAACTAAAAGAAATTGAGATACGAGATACTCATTTAATTCTATGGTGTTATTGGCGAGGTTTCAATTGTACAAAGTGCGTACTCGATGGACTCAAGTGCAGCATTGTCTGGTTGGAGAGACCATACTTGTACCTGTAAAATTATATAGCTACCACAATTCCTTTGCCACATTTTTTCAAAGGAAATAAAAAATGGGCGAAAATTAATTGCGCGTTCACCTGCAGCTACATTGTAAAATCAGCATACAAACATTTGTCCTGGGTGGGAATCGAATCCACGATCTCCGTTATAGCCGTTGGAGCCATAAACCACTAGACCAACTAAAAAACCAGAAAGTTCCATTTATAAATGAGTTCCTACAGATCAACAAAAAAAAGTGCATCTTTTTTCAGTCGATATCAATATAATCTATGAAATAATTATTTAAATTCCTCCTTCAAGTAAATGTATATGCTGACCATCCTCGTTTATCGTTTACAGTGTAAATATTACACTAACGGTACGCAAGCACTTAACGTCGCGTATAAAAGGACACGTGCGAAATATTTATACACTTATATACCTCGGTTCTTGTAGTCGGGGTACTTTGTGAGGAAATAAAGATGCCTGGTAAAGTTGGTCTCATGTTAAGGCATAGGTGAATGTTCTAGAAGTAACCACTAAGATTAGGTGCAGATGACAATTCATTTGTTAAACTTGCTATCACGAATGTTGTCCGCACTAAGCAATTTAATCATTGTGTAGAGGGTGTCTCACAAACTTTCAAATTGTACCCAAAGGTACTCAGACTCGAAACAAATCGTTCGTAGATCAAATAAATACTTGTCTCTTGCAGGGTTCGAAACTGCGACACGTCGCGCCCACGCGCCGTCAAATCTCAATGACTGAATTAGTGTTCACGCGATTGCAAGCTCTACTTAAGCTAATGGTCAGAAACCGGCCACTGGTCCTGATCCCTATGTATATGTACTCGTATAACAACTTCCAGCCTCATTGATTTCAGCTGAATACCGAATATCAGACGCACCGACTGCCTATTTGACCGCTACGGACAGACACACTAACCAACATTTACCTCAAACTATAAGTACGTACTATACTATTATAACAATCTCGCTAAAAACATATGCTTAGCCTCTTGGAAAATACATGAACGTTTTCGTTCCATAAATGAGCAAAGCATAAAACATACAGCCAACGTCTGCTTCCGCTCGAAATAATCCCAAAGAAAAGGATTATTATGGCACTCGGGATGCCGTAATGACAATCATATAGTGTACTACAAACCGTTGGAACCACACTGTATAAGTTATTAGGCAGAAGAGCCAATCCGAACAATAAATGTTTAAGAAAAATGTCAAGCAATTTTTAGTGTATTTATTAGTTTGAGTTTGAGTTACGGTTTGGTATACGGTAAGTAATCGTAAAGAATAAAAGTTTCTACAGATTACTTGAAATATCGTCTACCTCGTAAATAATTTTGATCTTTTTTATTTAAGCATAAAAATAAAACGATTTTAGAAAAGCGTTTTTCAAAACACGTTCCACAAAAATTTTGATTAAATACCGAAACGAATCCACATAAAATTTACGTTCAGAAGTTTGCACATCATGCAAAACTTTCAGTATTACGTGACTGCTGCGATATTATTCATGACTGGTGAAGAAAAGAATCATAGTTCCTCGGTTATTAACGTTCAAAGTGCGAATGAAACTTCTGCACTTTTATTTTATGTGAAACGCTACAGCAGCACAATTTGCAGACGAAATTAGATTTCAACTGTCGCATAAGCCACTATAACTTTTGTATGAGTTTTAGCTTTGAGCAAAAATGGTGTAATTAATGCATATGAAATTTTAAAAGCAAATTACATAGGAAAGGTATTATAACCAATTTGTTTGATTGCACAGCCACACGATGGGAATAATTTTGAGAGAATTGAGAGCGAATTTCTACAAATTCCCCCGAAGGAGGGGGAATAAAAGGCTTACTTCAATTACTAGTACAAAAGATGTATGAAGAATTTCAATACAGTGCCAGGGCCCGAAACTAAAACGCAGATGCCGTAGCACGGTTTACGCTTATTCAGTAAGACTCGGATACCGTTTCCTGCCACGATGATCCTACCATACGAAAAATAGGTTTACATCTAAAACTGGTTTGGTTCTTTTATATTTTACTAGCTGATGCCCGCGACTTCGTCCACGTGGTTAGAAGATCTTGAACCGTTTTCAGCGCACGCAACGGAAGCCCGCAAAGATGAATAATTTTCCCCGTTTTTTCCACATTTTCAATTGTTTCTTCGCTCCTATTAGTCGCAGCGTGATGGTATATAACCTAAAACCTTCCTCGATGAATGGTAATAGTTCCTGAGGTTAGCGCGTTCAAACAAACAAACAAACTCTTCAGCTTTATAATATTAGACATTCAATTCCAAAAATGGAAGGCGGATCTAAACTAAATCGAATACTACGATCAGGTTACGAGATCAAGTGTTATCAACGCAAATAGAGACGTCAGAGTCCCTCTTACACAACTACAACAAAATTAGCTTACGAAGTGGTAACAGGGTCTTTACTACAGATACTTCAAGACATCCTTAAAACATCTTTATGTAATTCCTAACGTTGGATGCAGGTGGCAATGAACCGGTCGCGCTGGAGAACTTATGGGGAGGCCTATGTCCAGCAGTGGACTGCTATAGGCTGAGATGATGATAAGTCATATCTCAATAATAGAATACACACCAAGTCTTCCAAGTTTATTTGTCCACACATGTGAAGGTAGGTACAAATAAAACGATTTGATGTTTCTAGGTACAAGCTACACGTTCAGTACGTAATCCGAGTCCGACCAAATCTCCGTCGGTGACAGCAACAAATGGATGAAAAAGTAAAACCACTCAAAACTCAATCTACGACGAAACTCTCTCACGTGCGAAAAATCAAAATCAAAAATAGGAAACTATCAGACATCGTAGTATGGAATTTCGGTATTTACAAATTTTGTGGATGAAGGTATCCCGACAATGGTATCTTCTTTTTTCGTGCTATTTCAAACGTTCGATATCACTTCTATGGGCAAGCCATACAGCTATAAAATCTGGTACCTGCCAATAAAAGTCTCATGAATATCGGTCATTTCAGAAATTAACCTGAACAAACAGACAAAAATTGAATGAATGGTGAGTATACATGCTTACTGTACCTTTATTTATAGGCATACATTAAAAAACGATTATCTCAATATTACAAGCAGACACTTCAAAATTACTTATTTTATAGAGATAACTACATATTAAAACTAGTCTCTGAAACTGGAGTTAGAAGCTTAGATTTCGCGCTTATTCAGTGTTCGGACGAACAAAGAAACAATAGTCGGTACACACATTCCCGCTTCACGATCGGTGCTTACCCCTGCAATAACACCAGATACCGCGCGCATATTCATTATAGGTTTATTATTATTGTAGTGCCAACGAGCATACTCCCAAGTTGGTACATTGTTGAAAAAACAACTGTTACCGTTTGAACTTAAGTAGTAGTGAACTAATTCTAGCTGCTAGGGATAGCGCGTATGTGGAAGGAAACGTTTTTGTCAATCTATCTTTTTAATGACACATAACGAAAGTGAACAATTGTGTTTCATTAAAATAACTAAATGAAAATCTGACTTACAACGCTGACGATTCGACTTCGAAGTAAAGTTTATCCATCAAATTCATGACCGTAACAAACGAAACTTAACCTCCAATTGTGTTCTTACAGCATTCGGTATCTACCTATCACGCTTCACGAGATACCGGCCTGTGTCAGACGGACAGACAAACAGCAGAACTTTCGTAAAACGGTTCAGTACCGTACGGTACTTCCGTCCTTCGGGTACGGAACTTTAAACACCTACCCATTAAAACATTACTTAATACAATTAATACTATTACTACGAAACAAATAAACAACCTACGTACAGAAATCAACACTACAACAATATCTAAGACCATCAACCTACACACAACAATATTATAAACAGTACCCTACACTATCTCGTCACAACGGCTCTCGTTCAGGTAACGTTATTGTTTACATAACAGGCACCGCTACAAGAGTATACAATTACAAACTCACACGTGGACGCGTCTAGTACGGAATTTCTTAGTAAGATCTAAGATATGAATTAAATACGTTTGTTGCCTTGTTTAGTTACTAGGTTGATTCTAAATAAACTGTACGATACAGTGCACAGCTAGATAGATTTTTGGTTCCAAACACACAACATTATACTTAAGATAAAAAAGTAGATTTTGTGAACCATTAGTTGCAAGTTTTTTTTATTCTGAATGAGTAAAAATTAATAAAGCTGCTAGAGCTCGTGGCTAAGCTATAACCACATAAGTGAATCGATCACAGGTTAAGCTATGCTTGACGCGGTTGGTCTGTAGATGGGTGACCATCTTTGTCATAACGAGTTCCTACGTGTTTCGGAAGGCACGTTAAATTGTGGGTCCCGGCTGTTATTCCTACGTCTTTGACAGTCGTTACAGGTAGTCAGAAATAATTGGGTTGAGAAGGTCAGATAAGCAGTCTCTCCTCATAAAACACTGGTACTTAGCTGAAACCGGTTAGACTGGTAGCCGACCCCAAAATAGTTGGGAAAAGGCTAGGCCAATGCTGAGTAAAAATTAATAAAACCCTTTTATTCAAGACATAATTTGATTCAAAATATTTACAAATATGTTGAATCAATCAGCAACCAACCGACATCGACAGCACCAAAGCAAAGGCTTTTTTAACGCATTTTCGATACAAATGCAAGCCAAATTGCAGCGAAATGAAAAACAGGGAAGTAGTTTATATTTGACTTTCAAGATTTGATACCTAACAAAAGCTTGTTAAACAGACTATGCATGGTAACGTTATTCAGTTTCATAGAGAAATACCAAACACAAGAACAAAAAAATCAGTACGGCTTTACATTTTTTTAAAATTAGCACAGCAATAAATTTTCACACAATTTCGCCAATAACCAAACGACCACAAATCAACATTGATTCGTAGTA
Organism: Trichoplusia ni; assembly: GCF_003590095.1. Classification (NCBI taxonomy): domain Eukaryota; kingdom Metazoa; phylum Arthropoda; class Insecta; order Lepidoptera; family Noctuidae; genus Trichoplusia; species Trichoplusia ni. The sequence goes on from NC_039481.1 coordinate 9,848,294, forward strand.
ATGACATCAATGGGTGCTAAAGCTTCAGAATCATTTACAGGATAAGGTCAAGCACATATCCGATGAACCAATTGGATGATAGTGTTATGTCATGTGCAATGCGGACCGAAACTATGGACGCGTCATTGTGCTACGAGTCTATGTACGTTGGTCCTTCGATCCGAATCAGATTTTACCCTTTAAAGTGGGTTGTAATTTCATTTAAACGGGTCGTTTATAAATTAGAGATATGGTTTTGATAAATGGTACTACGTAACTCAAATTGTTTTGCGGCTGAAAACCCTTTCAACTTTTAGTTTAATTATTATATTAAATAATACAATTTTTGTGTTGAATTTTAATTCTTGTATCGCGATGTGCGAATGAGTGAGTGCACTTAAAAAAACGGTCAAGTGCGAGTCGGACTCGTGACGCTGAGGATTTCGTACAGAATCTGAATCAAAATGATTTAAATGACCATAGGTAGTACGAATAGGCTAAAGATAAAAAATCATTGCCTTGAGAAACAACATAATATAAATATTACTATTAAGTATTCAAAACTATCTGTTGATTTAAAACAGATTATTAGCACCATTATCAGATAAAACTCTACATAACATATACCAATAACAACGGGAAATGGGAAAATATCGAATAAAATTACTTTTTGAGATAACATAATACTTTGCTCGCGGCCATATCTTCATGTGTAATTATGTTCCTGTTATTTCACGAGTCTGGAAATAGGCATGCGGTAATGGTATCGCATGTCTGTATACTTTTTGTATCTCTCTTAATTAATTAACTTAAGAAATGTGAGTGAGATATTTTTGTAGGTTATTGGTCCTTTGATAGCACAGGCGAATATTCTGTTAATTTCGGAATCGGACATCTATATTTTCTCTTCGTGTGTTCGATGAAGTTTGGTATAAAAGTTTGAACCGTTCGCAGGCCTCTGACGTGGCTAAATGCACTCTTGAATATTTTTAATGGTATTCGTAACTCTAGGAAAATTTTAGAAACAAACAAGCAATTAGTAAACAATACTAACTAAACTAATAGCTAAAGAATAATAACTATATTGATTCCAAATTGTATGAATAATAGTCAAAAGGACCAAATTATAATTTAGTAAATAAATAGAATGTCTTAATAAAATTAAAGGGCCAGCCAGGTGACTCTCCAATTTTTGAAAATGAACGGTTGAAACAACCTTGGCACAGCGTAATTATAAGTAACGAGGCCTCGTCAAGATAATGATTAATTAATACAACAGTTATTAGTTTTAATAGAAAACTTTCCTTTATGAACACTTTGGGGTTAATAATGACGAAATAAATTGCATTTTTAATTAAATAAACTTGTTTTATGTTCAAGACAAAAAAAAATACTGCCTGTCTTTAAACGGTCTAAACCATTCTCAATCACTGCAAGTTACAAAGAAAATATCTACTTAACAAAAAAAAAATTGATAATAATAGGTGTTCTTTTAATTATTTTTTTACTAATTGTATTAACTGCTTTTTTTCGGGTGGAAAATCATCAAATAACTCATCCCACTTTGGGTTGAGTGGAAGGGAGTGTCAGATTTTTTCCAACAAAAACCCACCCATGTTCCTCCTTTTGCCCTTTGTGTACCGGGGCCGCAAAACCTTTCGGACAACCCTGCTGGCCTGACCGGCATCAATCCTAATGGGCTAAACAGAGCTTGCTAACACACTATTACTAAAACAGTAATTTAAGGTGCCGCTGGGCCTCGTTGGATGCAGGTGGCAATGAACCGGTTGCGCTGAAGAACATATGGAGAGGCCTATGTCCAGCTGTGGACAGCTTTAGGCTGAGGTGATGAAAGTGACAAAGATAAACAAAGTTTACAGCTACCTAATAGACTGCAAAACCGTTTTACTTTATCTTAAGAACGTCTTAATCTTAAGTTGCGGTTGCACGTTCAGAAGAACGCTGCCCTTATCCCACAGATTATACGCTAGGGAAAGAGGCGAACTCATCGTTGGCGGGAAAATGAGCGACCGACTATCGCGGAATATTGAAATTGAATCATCTTTTAATACATACAGTTCGGTTCAATCTCATCCGCCGATTTTACATGTATATTTAATAGAATCGTAGATACGGTCGGATTCAATTATGTTAAGTAAGAAATGTGGGGGAATGTGTTGATATAGTCCTGAAACGTCTAAACTTTGTTAATAAAACTAGCATAAAAACTACTGGTTTCAGCAAAATACTTCAGGTTTCAACAACACGCTTAAAAAACGTAAAGACCGTTACTTAACATCTTTACTTTCGAGTATTTGGTGTTACAGCAGTTACAGCAATTCATCATTTATAAGAATGTCAACTGTATAAGTTTCACGGTCGATGAGATACAGCCTGGTGAGTGACAGACGGACAGAGGAATGGACAGACAGCGAAGCCTCAATTATAGAGCTCCTGTTTTGCCAATTGTTGTGGATTCCTAAAACAATTAACAATCACACACAGAAACATTAATGTGTTTTAATAACACAGTTAAAACAATTATAATTATAAAATGAGAAAATCTTAATAAGTAAAATTAACAGCAGCAATTCAATCAAATAAAATTTAATATTCGCAAAATGGTTTTGATAATAAATTCGCGAAACTGTCGTTTTCACGCCATACTGAGTATAAATGGTCTGAGTTTTATAAGATTATACCATAATACAGCGCTAATGGTTACTTTCAAACGATAGGTTCAACCCTTTTCAAAGTAACTAAAATATAATATACGGGGACTTTACATTTAATCTGAAACTAAGGAACTCTAAGCACTGAAGATAACAAATTAAAAATAATGAAAGCTTCCTATTTTTTTACGGAAATTATATCTATACTAATATATAAAGCTGAAGAGTTTGTTTGTTTGTTTGAACGCGCTAATCTCAGGAACTACTGGTTCAAATTGAAAATTATTTTTGTGTTGAATAGACCATTAATCGAAGAAGGATTTAGGCTATAAACCATCACGCTGCGGCTAATAGGAGCGAAGATACAATGGAAAATGTGAAAAAAACAGGGCAGGTATAAATCATAACTTACATCTTCTACCCACGGGGACGAAGACGCGGGCAACAGATAGTAATGAAATAAGTCGCTCCTCGAAAATCACTGGTACTCAACTGCATCCGGTTAAAATGGAAGCCGACCACAATACAATTGGGAAAAGACTGAACCGATGGTGAACAACGATGACAATCAATTATAACATTTACTCTTGTTCTTTTATGGCACTTAACTGTGTACTGCGTACAGATAATTTACTAATGCTTATCATTATGGTTGTGGAAGCTTGTATCTGTCTTCCACACCCGCAATAATATACTTCAAAACGAGGTGGTATGCCGCCAGAAATGTAGTATTAGTCATTTGTGTATAGTTATTTTCTACAGATATTATATGTAATAAAATCTTAGTCTGTAGGTGTATCAAGATCAATAAACCCTTCGTAATCGTTTGGCGTGCGTATAAACCCTTATGTAAAGAAAACCTATTTATTTACGGCAAATAAGACTGCGTCATAGAGTTACGAAGAATCTACAACATGACGTCGTCGAAAGACAAATATAATTCGAAAAAACGGTTTCGCGATTCTAAGGGTTACGTACAAATAGGCTAAAAGAAAAGTAATCGGTTGAGTTAAAACTCCAACGTATTTGTCAGTCAACAGCAAATTTATTTATTTATTTATTTAATAATCACACTAATCTACCATTACAGGTTACTTAACCTAATGCGGTAGCTAGGACTTAACAAAGGTTTTTATTAAAGGGTATTTATAACCTATATATATAAATTTATATCTATACTAATATATAAAGCCGAAGTGTAATCCGCGCTAATCTCAAGAACAACTGGTTCGAAATGAAAAAATATTTTTTGTGTTAAATGGACCATTCATCGAGGATGGTTTTAGGCTATATACCATCACGCTGCGACTAACAGAAGCCAAGATACAATGGAAAATGTGGAAAAAAACAGGGAAAATCATTCATCATCGAGGTCTTCCGTTCAAAAATTCCAAACAGCTAGTTTCTAATATTTGTTGTCATATCGGCAACAGTAAAACATCATCTGTGAAATAACTGTTTAGCAATCATAGACAGACGTTTCATTTCATTCTGATTTTACCTTTTAGGTACGAAATCCTAAAATACGTAACTTCAATATAAAATCAAATACAATAGTAAACTTGTGCTTAGGAGGAAAGAAAAATAAAAACTCCTTGGTAATAGGATCTAACAATAGCTATTTAATTAGAGTTCTTTCAAAAGTTCATTTTATATGTATTCAGTTTCCGCAACGATGTAATCATTAGGGCTGGTACACAATGGAGGTGTTTTGATAAACTTTTGAAAATAAAAGTTATTTTTTCTAAACACCAGGACCGTTTTTATTGTTAGCGGTGTGACAGGTGACTATTACGAAACTGTTATTGCTTCAATTTAAATATAGTACAAGCTAGTGACAGATGTTAAGCTAAATAAATTTAGTTTTCATAGTAACTATCGTGAGAATGATACATTATTAAATGATGCAACGTTTTGCGTATTTATCGGTATGGCCCGACTAGTTTCGGCTTCGACCTCGCCGCTTCAGCTCATGATTCAGGAATCCGGTTGGATTCAAAACTAGTCGGGCAATCTCGATAAATGTGCGTGAGTAAACCGTTGCAGCATTTAATAAGAAATCATTAAGTGCGGTAGCTGGTAAGAGTCATATCTCTCCACGTTCCGTTCACCAGGGCGAAAAAAGACCTGGAGGATTTTCCCTCGGGAATAAAAGACTGATCCAGATCTTTATTTCTAAGGCCATAAGGTCTAAAGTCAATCAGTCTTTTTGCACCAAGCTCCAACCGAAGGACACACCAAGGTCTTTTAATTTGATACACGAGTTGGAAAGTTAGAGTACAACCCCTAACGCGTATAGAGTGAAGAGGCTGCAGTTTACGACTGGAGGTCCTGACACAGCATTCACTGGTACTTTTTAGTACCAACTAAAATGCATTTTATTATTTTTGTGTCTATAAGGAACAGTATTAAGATCGCTTGGTAGATGTTCTTGAACGGTTGCATCGTTAATTTCAGCTAAAAGATTGAGATTATCGTCATAAATGTTTTTGGTATTTTTGGTTTTCAATCTCTAGAAGTTGGTTTTTGATATTCGTTTAGAAGTTCTACAAGTAAGAGACGACAAAAAACATGCATTTTTATTTCTAAATATATTTTATAGATAAATAACACCCCTAAAGAGAACAAATGATACAACACTCAAGCATTTACCCTGGGTGGGAATCGAACCCGCGACCTACAGTTAACTCCGGTATAGCAGTCCGAGTCAGAAACCACTAGACCAACACGCCAGTTTATCGACACATTAGCAACAAAAATCAATTTATAAAACGTGTTACCAATTACATTATAGAAATACATCAGTAAGTTCAAATAAAACAACAACTTCACAGAAGTAATTTTCTAAAGGTCAATAATATATCAAAGGAGTTTTTGATGTGTACGTATTAGAGGTTTGTTTTGTGTTAATGGATACAAGGTACAAATAAAATTATTTATAAGGCTTTCGACCAGTCGTAAATTGTTGTAATTAATTAAAAACTCTTTGGGAATCGAAATAAAAAACGTATTTTGTTGATACGAGTAAGTTGAATTTGGGTTTTTAAATTTAATGTTTGATGAGAGTTTTGTTAGGGTTCTTTACCCAAAGGGTTAAAATGGAACCGTATTAATAAGGGTCCGCTATCTATCCGTGTGTCACCAAGCTGTATCTCACGAACCATGATGGAAAACGGACAAAAATTCAACAACAAAAAAGAATTAGCGAAATCGGTCCAGCCGTTCACATGTGATGCCGTGACCAAGCGAAATAGGGATTATTTTTTATTTTAACACGCTTTTACTAGCTTCACTTGTAACTATGCAAGAAAATCTTGGGATCTTAATTTGACCCACTTCTCGGTCTTCATCATAACCGTCCTTTTTACTCCGCCGCAGTCGGATAATAATCGACATCTTCGTTCATTATAACCATTTGTGTAATTATACGAAGCTCATCTGTATATTTATCTATACTAATATATGAAGCTGAAGAGTTTGTTTGTTTGAATGCGCTAATCTCAGGAACTACTGGTTTAAATTGAAAAATTCTTTTTGTGTTGAATAGAACATTTATCGAGGAAGGTTTTAGGATATATATCTTCATGCTGCGACTAATAGGAGCGAAGATACAAGAACTTATATTTTCTAATCACGCGGACGAAGTCGCGGGCAACTTCGTCCGCTAGTAGGTAATATATTTTAATTACATTAAAACGCTATCGCAGCGGCTTGGCTACATCAACATTAAATTTAATAAGTAATTAATTAGAAGTTTGTTTTCAAAGGTTTTACTCACTTCATAGGCGGGAGAGTGAAATTTGGGGAAATTTTATTCAATATAGAAGAATCACGTTGTTTTATAATCTATTTGTGTTTCTGACTATTTATTTTCCATATTAGTGTTATATAAAACAGACTTAATTAATAAAACAAAAAACGTCCTGAAATAATAGACAATATGTATTTTTATAGCATAGTGAAAATCGTTCATTATCATTACCGTACCTAAAAAAAGTTCAGTGAATCATATATTATCTTTATTAAATGATGCAACGGTTAAATCACGCGTATTTATCGGGATTGCCCGACACCGACACGCAAGCTCATGGACTCCGTCGCCATCTCCCGACTAGTTCGTACCCAACTGGTACGAACTAGTCGGGCGATATAGTAATTACGACAATGATAATCATGATATACCTTTTTGTAATACTTGTGTTAAGCCCTTTTATGTGATACGTACCCGTATTATAGTATACCAGAAAACTCACTTAAGTAACCTATGTAAGAATAACTGGGGCTGCTGACACGATCCTAACAATACCTTAATAAAATTATTTAAATCTGTTCAGCGATTCAGAAGTTAAGAAGTGGGTGATAAAGAATATTATTATGCACACAAGATGCGCTCGTGACTAAGCTATAACCGCATAAGTGATACGATCACAGGTTAAGCTATGCTTGACGCGGTTGGTCTGTAGATGGGTGACCATCTATGTCATAACGAGTTCCTCCGTGTTTCGGAAGGCACGTTAAATTGTGGGTCCCGGCTGTTATTCCTACATCTTTGACAGTCGTTACAGGTAGTCAGAAGCTTGAAAAAGTCTGACAGCCAGTTTGACCAAGGGATATCGTGTTGCCCAGGTAACTGGGTTAAGGAGGTCAGATAGGCAGTCGCTCCTTGTAAAACACTGGTACTTAGTTGAAACCGGTTGGACTGGTAGAAGACCCCAATATAGTTGGGAAAAGGCTAGGCCAATGAAAATGATACAAGATACGCGCGAAAAACACAACCCTTGCAGTTCAGTAAATATGTGAATAACCTTTATTTTGTTTACCTCCACTTCATTAGATGAAAATATTTATTTACAAATTAATATATCGTTTCTGCGTTAAATTCCAGCTATCAGCTTTGATAGAATTTTTTTACTTAATACTCCTTATTTGAACTTTATTATTTTGTGTTTATTTTCCAAACGAAAAGTGTTAAGCTTCGTTCTCCGTTTTTATTTTTTGAGCATAGCGACCTACAGAGCAAAGGTTTTCCTTGAATTCTGCCACTGTGTGCGAAGGCACATGTCGATGTATAAATAAGTGATAAAGATATCACTTAGGGCTATCGTATGTTATATTTCACCTACACAAAAAAAACCCCAGACATTATTTCTCATTTAAAATAAATATTATAAACCATTATATTTCTTTTAATAGATAATTATATTATAATTACAAGCTGACCCGGTAAACGTTATTTTGCCTAATAAATTATTTCTAGTTGTATGTATTTTTAATGCCACATTATAAAAAAAAAACAATTTCGTCCAAAAAATAACAAGTTCTATTCTCAGACCTACCCAATATGTATACAAAATTTCATAAAAATTGGTCGTTTCGGAGGAGTACGGTAACTAACATCGTGACAGGGAAATTTTATATATTAGAAGAAGATAATATATAAACCATTTTTATAAATAAACATACCTGGAATGATACGAAACGGGAACGGTCCAAGTAAAACCGGGGGGTTTCTAGTAGTGACTTAGAAAAAAGTTTTCATTTAATATTATTATTATGTATTAACTTCACTGAAAGAAAAAGTTCCGTTCTTTGTAAGAAATGAACTACCGAAATTGGGTTTGTTGAAATTGACTTTCGCAGGCGGTAAAGGGTCGTGGTAAATATTACCGCAACCTCCACGTTCGGTAATGGTTTACCGGTAAATATAAATAAAGGTAACGTTTATTGCGCTGTGAATCATTGCTGTATGTTTGTATGGATCATCGCGTTTATTACAATCAGGTGCGAGGTGATGGAAACAAGCGTTTGTTGTTATAGCATTTTGTTTTATTATAAACAGTCATCGACCTTTTGATTGTGTATTTTTGGGTAAGCAGTGTTTATGGATAGTTCGTAAACTTTGAAAATGAATTGATGATGGTATATTATCATTGATACGAGATCCGAAAATTTTATTGAATGGAAATGATTTTTATGAGAATTATGCTGTTATTTTATTTATATTATATTTATTACTAATAAAAACTAATGAAGATGTCCTTAGTCTCAGGAATATTCAGAAATCGTTATCGAACATGAGACGTAGTAAAAAGTTCTCAAAGAAAGTTGATACATCGTAAACAGACTGCAACTGTTGCATTCAGAACAGTTTCACTAAAGAAAGTTTGTGTCGTTATTTTCATAAGAATAAGAAAACACTATATCAAGTCAATAATCCCACTAGTTCACATTCTTAGTGTTCAATCTCTATTTATATGATTATGTTTGTCTCGTTACAGTTATGATCTCTGGTCCTTCAGCAGCAAAATACGCAGCTTTCAGCCGATTCTAGATTAAAGCAGCCCTTTAATGCCAGCCCCCGCACTCCGTGAGCTTTAATTTAATTGTACTTACATTACAAATCCAGCTGATTACCACAACACAGCAAAAAATGTGCAAGAGTTATCAAAATAAAAATCAGGTCACAGTTTTCGAAGGAACACTCACACACAACACACAAAACGTTTAGAAAAGGTATAGTATACACACAGATAAATGTTTAAGGCATATTTTAGTTAGAAACAAGAGTCTGAAATAGATTTTCATTAATGATTTTCAGATTTTCTTATCGCACGGTTTTCCGTTGCGACTGACATAGGTTTGACGTGCGTCCGTCGCAGCGCCGAAAGCGCGACTGGCGATGTCTAGGCGGGCGAGGCGCCGAGCGGTCTCGGGAAAGCAGGTGCACGCCACCGACATACGCAGCCGTGGATGAGGCAAAACAAACAGGGATGATACCCTACTGCTATCTCTCTCCCTCGCCACGCGATCGCCAACCAGCAGCTACGCCGATTGAACGAGATAGCTACACAAAGCGTAGCCGTAGTACGCTGGCGTATCTAGTAAAGCGTAGCCTCTGTCTCCGCCCCGCTACGCGGCAACAGCCTGGCGCTATTAAATATTTAAGTTCGGAGCGTATTTAAGCACACTGAAAGGGCATTATTTAGGCACAAGGGTCAACACCATCACTTATTTAAATGATAAGAGCGATTATAGCGGACTGTGCTTTTCCAGAAGTTTGAAATTATCTGTTGAATATAAACAGACAATAACGTCTCATGAACGCATTGATTAACTTTGTTATTACAATCGATTTGGCTGTAAACGTGTGTGTAAATGTAAATATTGTGTATGTATATCTACGCTATTACGTTGTCTTTAGTAGCCGCTATAGGCTTTGATATAATGATTTAGACGATAATTTAAACATTGAAAAATACTTATTAAAATATGTGAAAAAGTCCCTTTCAGAAACATGACTTCTTCAAATTATTTTCAACGAGTTAGGTATAGTGTTTTTTGTCTCGTTGGATACCAATACTGTAACATGTAGAGAATGCTCACTAGAAGTCCCACCGCACAACCAACGAAGTAATTTAAAGCAGTTGTGAATAGCCGTTTTTAAATGCAAATTGCATTGTCATCGGGTTTGAAGCTACCCTGAAAATGCCTGCTAGCTTATCGGACAGTGCCTCAAAATTGATTTACTAAAATACAACCGGAACGATGAACAAACAAACAAGTGATTGTATGAAAAATGTGGGAAAATGGGAAAGGTGCTTTGCACCACGTAGTGCTTTATTACGCCACCACAACTGCAATAATATTACTAAAGGAAGTGACGATAGATCCCAGACCTTCAGTCGTCCAAAAACTCAACCTCTTTCCTTGATACATCAGTACCCAGCGATACCTGTTCCGTATTCCAGTGACTTAACGACTGATACAAGTGTAATGACTCATAATGAGTCACGGCAGACTGGACGACCTAAATCGCGGGAATGTTTGAACAAGTGCACGCTTTCGATGTAATCAGTGTCAAAATAAGCGAATACGAGCCAAAAATATCTACATTTCTGTGCATCCTTATGGAGTGTTACCATTTTGTAAGAAAATGTATCTTTTTTTTGTCTTATTCGGGGAATCCTCATGGATACCCACTTCCCCGGGGGAGGAAGTGGATAGTGTCAGACTCTTACTGACTAAATCTGAACCGATTTGCATCGTCTCCCGCATTTGGTATGGCAATGCAAAGTAATTTTGATAGCGGGGCACCGTAGGCCAAAAAAATGAATTTCAACTGAGTTTCATTGCTAAATACGATAGAAAATCTAGAGAGTTATCGAAAGAAATTTCATCATCATACATTTGAGTAATACTTATTATTTTTCTGATTATTTTTAATACAGTCTTAGTACTTAGGTACGTATGGGTAACGCAATAGTAAATGAATGCGAATCAAAACAACATAAACTCACAATCATCGACGCGATTAAATCGCATCAATATTCATAAAATATATTGAAATTAATAATATGAACGCGTATGAGTAGCTTACATATAATTTAATAAGCCGAGTCGCAAAGTTAGTGGTGTCATCAATCATCATTCTTAAAGTATTAAGATCGATCGGCCCTTGAAGGTAGTACAATACGAAGCTAGAATAATGACAAAATAATAATCTATACTCTATATACTAATATATATATACTAATATATAAAGCTGAAGAGTTTGTTTTTTTGAACGCGCTAATCTCAGGAACTACTGGTTCAAATTGAAAAAATATTTTTGTGTTCAATAGACCATTCATCGAGGAAGGTTTTAGACTATATACCATCACGCTGCGACTAATAGGAGCGAAGATACCATGGAAAATGTGGAAAAAACAGGGCAGGTATAAATCATAACTTATATCTCCTAACCACGCGGACGAAGTCGCGGGCAACAGCTAGTTTACCAATATAATACAGTATAATGGTAGTTTTCCTTGCCCCTGAGATTGGGTCTTAACGGTTTACTTGTTCATGTAAATCTTTTAAGGAGTTTTTGAAAAGATTTGCTTTGTTTTCAGATTCTTTCTGAATAGTGTGAGTAGGTGTGAGTAGTAACAGTGATATTATATTGTATAGCCGGAAAAGGCTGATACCAATTAATATGATTGCATTTGCATGATACATGCAGTAATTGCTGAGCGGTATTACCGGCAAATAGTAGATTTAAATTCGTAGGTTCGAATAAAATTTAAATTCATGTGTTGCTAAAAGCTTATATAAAAAAAGCAAACATTTACTTTCCTTTTTTGCTTTTGGGCTCAAAATACTCGAAGACAAAATTCAAACGAATTGACGACGTTGTTACTGAACTAAAAACACCAAAAAAATACCTATAGGTAACTGAATTGTAACAAGAAATCCTAATTTTATTCTTCATTCAAAATTAAATCTGTGAATCTGAATTAATATCCTACCACCTGTGTTCCTGTAATAGCCCGCTGCAGAACTGCCTAATACGAATGTATGCGGTTTCCCGCCAAAACGCTGCACGCCATTTTCCTTTGTTCTCGGGCACAACTGGCTTAATAGCCAAAGCGGCCATTACGCGGTGAACAAGCACTGACCGCAGTACGTTGCAAAATATTAATATTGAATAGAAATGGAGCATGTTAATGCAATTGGTTTGCTTTGACGAACTATTACTGTGATAAATGTTTGCGGAAAATATTATGCGCAAAGGAAAGCTATTTATTTTAAAAGTAAACTTATTTTATCTTTATCTTTAGTACACATTCTTCTGTCAACTCGAAGAAGAAATAGTTGTTCACTTGCAAAAATATAGGTAAAATACTAAAATGTAAAAATTTGATTATTTTGCAAAAATATCGAGTTTGAAATATATTGTATTTCGCCTACATCATTTTAAATTATTCGAAATTTAATAAATTTTAGTTTAAAATTCTTTTTATTTACATTTTTAAACATCATTTTTTACCGTTTAACTATAAGTACATATTTTAAAATAATAAACGTGCATCTTAACCAACCACGGTACCTAGCATGAGCAAAAATCTTTTGAAACTCGGGTTTCACTTGAAACTAAAAAATTATCACTCGAGGGTGATTAGAACCCTTCATGCATACACTAGATGTTACGTAAAAGTCTACATTACTCACGTCCTTCTCCTTGGCATAGTACAGCGTGCGCCCGCGCAGCCTGAAGTACCGGCGCTGCCATCGCTGGAAGCTGCGCGTCTGCTTCATCAGGTAACCCTCCTTGACCACGGGCTGAGGACAAATTAATGACAAGTTTTTAAAAAGCTATCCGTATAAAACTGTGTACTGTTTCTAAATCTGTGGTGCTTTATCGTTTTGACTGATGAATAGATTTCGATGCGGTTTCGTTTTTTGAGCGGAGAATTTTCGGCATCCATAATGCTGTAGCAATTGTTTTAAGAGTTGGCTCTAGGCTTAGGTTTTATACAGGTATGAACTTCAAAGCGATATGCGTGGGTTTTAATCAATAAAGATTCACACTCCCTTCCGTTTAATAAACACCGGGAAAAGATTTGATGATTTTCCATCCAAAAAAGAGGCTTCAATTCTTTTTGTATTCGCGTTAAATCTTTTAAAAGCAGTATATAAAAAACGCTTTAATTTTAATATGAAATCTGATGTAATCGACTATCTTAGAAGTTAACTTACTATTCCTAAACTTATCTCATTCGCATACAACATCTTACGACCCAATAAAAAAAACATCGCAAAACAATATCGGTACGTTGTTCAGTCGTTCTAAATATAGTCCCTCCTTAGTGACGGAGGAGAGCGTCCAGTTGAGTGCACGTGCGTGCAGCCGCGCGCGTAACGCGTCGTGCGGCGCGCTGGTGACGGGAGGCACAGGAAACTGTTCTAGACAGATAAAACTATGGGATTTGAGGTCAGGTCGGTAGAGGGAAATATAACCTGTTTGTGTATGAAATGAAATAATGATTCTGAAATAATAAATTGTACTCAATGGTCACAAATAAGTCTCAATTTTTAAATTGGCCGATATTAATGAAAGTTCGATATTCAACCGTAAATCACTAAAATACATTAACTATCACATTACTGATTATAATATCAGTATATCAGGTTTATGAGGTACAGCCTGGTAATATAATCCTTTCAAATTGTATGTGATATGAGATCGTAACGTAACGTAACGAAACATTTGTACGCGGGAAACTGGAAACAACGGCATTTCTCGGACTTAAGACGAATATACAGATTTACAGTGGAACTTAAGTAATAGATTTGCGTTTAACTCTTAGGATACGAAATCTAAAAAAATACATTATATAGGTTAAATACGTCAAGGTTCCATACACCACAAAACATTTCAATCCGATCCAACGAAAAGCACAAAATTAAATCAGTTGCTTCTAGACACGGCACTTAAAATCATAGTTAGGAGGCACATAATGTTTTGAGGCAACCTTTCTCAGGTTACACGCGGTGAAACGAAGGCAATCGAAGTCTAATGGCAGCCTCTAGTGCTCCATTACTTGAAGCCTGACCTTTGATAATCACATCTCCTACTTACATGTTAGTGATACAAGAAAGGCTTCAATTACACTAAGTATACAATATTGATAATATAACCCACTTGGCTATTGATATTTTTTTTTTGACTGGTGGTCCTATCCTTATGATATAGATTTATAGTAGAGCCGAATGTCCGTCATGTTGTTCAATGAATAATGATTAATGGATATATGTTTTTTATTTTGTCCCACAAACATAAATTTATCAATTGATAGTGAATGGAAATATTATAATCTTATATAAGTACTCTTTTCACTTTCTTTTTAGGTGATGTGACCTGCACCACTCGATTAGACTCTAGACAGACGGACTGAATTTCAACTGCAATCCTACTGCAAATTACATACCGCTACAGCAACCGTCACACGACTGCACGCCGACTACAATTGGACCGCACGGTTGGTTTGCAGTTCTGTTGCAGTCGTGTCAACTGCATTCAAACTGCTTTCGAACTACAAATTTGCAGTTGGATTGCAGTTAAAGTTACTGCTGGGAGAAATGTCAGTTGTACGAGATGAGAACGGATCTTTGACTGGCCTATTGGTCTAGTGGTTAATGGCCCGGACTGCTATACCGGAGGTCGTTGGTTCGATTCCCACCTAGGCCAAATGTTTGTCTAATGAGCACAATTATTTGTCAAACAGGACAAATATTTGTGTCTGGGATGTAATTTATCTACACTAGAATATGTGTGTATTGTGTGTATTTAGTAATATATAAGCGTGTTCATTAAATCAGTTGTCTCCACAATATGAGCTTTGTTTAGTTCGAGACAAGATGGCGTTGTGCGAAAGTTGAGGGAGGGATAAATATCTACTAATCCAGATTTCGATTTTAACTGCCTTTACCCATCGTCATTTGATTTACGACTCTTGGAATATCAAAGGCGTACCACGAGTAAAACCGAATGCACACACGTACGTACTGATGACTCTACCTTTATGATATTAATTCAAAACGGAAAAATGGAAAAATAATTCTGACCTACATAGCCGTAGGATACAATTAGTATTAAGAACGTATTATTCTCATATATGTGAATAATGAATTGCAGTTCCCAAGGGACTCGAGAAAGCTGGACTAGTTTCTCTTTAATGCTCCCGTGAGCAGATGAAATCGTTAGCTAAGTTTAATGTGTGTCACGGGTATATACGTGGAAGTAGGTACTCGAATATATTTTTATGGAAAAATTAAACTTGGCAGACTAACATCAAATGGACCGTTTATATAATTAGTTTCAAAACACTTTTGTATCATTTTTAGGGTATCGAACCGAAAGGGTAAAAACGTAACTGTGTTACTATTTTGTCCATCCGTCTATTTTGTCTGACCGTCTGTTCGTCCGTCACCAGGCTTTATCTCATGAACTTCAGCATTGCTGGTATAAGTCAATAATATATATTTTTCTGCTTTTTCCTCACTCTTAAAGTCAAGGTTCGTACCACATTTTTTTTGCATTTTTTTTATTTTGGGTCAATTTGTACAGAATCCTCAGTGACGCAATTCCGACTCACACTTTACCAGATTTTTTATAATATTTATTTAATTCTGGAGCGTAAAAAAACGTTGTTGAACGGAACAGAAACGATATAGTAAATCAATTAGTGTCACTATTCACTACGTCTCTCAGAATCTTGGCCGGAGGCCAGCGAGTAAACAGGGGCTATACAGGGTTACCAAGACCGGAGAAAGAGAAAAAAAAACTGGAGCGAGTGATGACAGGATAGTGTAAAAATATTTTTCCAGTATTAAGAGACTGTAATTTGGATCATCTTCCAAATTTGTGTAGAATAAAGACTGGTAGGGCTGACAGAAGGACCGTTTTCAATAGTTAATTTAGGCTACTGGCTAAAATGACTTGGATATACATATATACATACATCATATCGATTGAATACGGTTCTAGCTTGTATTTTTTGAAATTAGAAGTAAATTTTTTAAACGATTCTTATGATAAAGAATTTAGGCCTTATGAAGCGGGTATTACACAAACAATCAAATAACATGCCCAAAGACACCGAGACTCAGTACAATCGTTACTCGATTACACACATGATTGTCGTAATCCGGGATCGAAACCGCGACTTTGGCGTAGCCTGTACCACTTAGCCATTGTATAGTCATTATTATTACTCGTGTATAAATTAATAACTTTCATACAGTTTTTTTTTTATCAGAACCCGGTCCTATTTTAAAAACATGAAAAGTAACAATTCATGTCGAAAAACAATAGTAAATTTTACGGAAAATAGTTTGTTCTCCCGTACGAAATGTGATCAGCTGAAAACCATTTATTAGCTAACTCAATATACTTATCCTGTTCAAAAACATTGTATTGCTCATCATCATCCTATAATGAAGTTCAATTTCTGTCAAACAAATCACAGAAGAAGTCCTGTCCTGTGAAGCCAGTATTTCTGGCAACCCTACTCCCCAACGTACTACGTTAGTATATGTACGTTACTCCAGAACGGTCGTTGATCCACAAATCGTAAAATAAGCCTATATAGAAGACTTAACTTTTATAAAGTGAAGAATCTGTTTTGATAGGATTCTATTTAGTAATGAATCGAATACAGAGATTACGCTAGATTATAATGTTAACTGGTTTATGAGTCTGAAACTGTAATCCGCGTATTTGAAGTTGTTTTCAAACAAAAATAGCTGATTTGGTTTTCTGGATGGAGGATTCAATACCGAACAAGTGTTAGATGGACTCGCGACTTTCAGGTTTACATACAAGTAGGTTATAGACGAACGAATTGTTTGAGAGACAATATAAAGTTGAGGGGACCCACAAATTTAAAGTTACCCACAGGCCATAATAAATATGATGATATAAGGGTTTTTTTCCTAAACGCGTAGCTTATATCCCGGGTAAAAAGGAAAGGAGCACTCTTAGTGTTTTTAACCGGTAAGATCCGAGGGTTTTCCCCTGGGAAGAAAATCTCCATAAGGATATACAATAGAAAATCTATCTATTTCTGTACTGTTTTTATCTTTTTCAGCGACGATATTAATGTAGTAGCACAAATTATAACATTGTTTCAAGTCATAAAAGTTACGTAAGATCGAGATAACTGGTAGCTAGCAGAAACTTTGATAGGAAATATTATACAACGGAGAATAATCATTGTCCCAAGTATAATTTGATTTCTACTGATATTGTGTATAGTTCCGAAGTACGGTCCGAGATTACCCCGTTATCTGCAATCTATACTCTAAATCAAACGACATAAAGTTACATCTTGAATAAACTATTGTTGCAGTTTTTGTTCAGCTTTTTCTCATTTTTAATTAGTCCCGTGTTTTATTGCTTATACTAACGACGTTTCGATTGAACGAGATATGCATTTTTATATTATTTATTTGCAATTACTTATGAAAAGATGAAACTAGGTTAATAAAATTGGAGTTTAATCATAGATTTTGAAATAAAATGGTGAAGTTTTTACTGTCCGATTTTGGCAAAGCTTTTGTAGAAGTATTGGCGCAGTGGCAATTACCTATGTATGTTGTTTGCAGATAAATGTGCTCCAATTCTAAATGTTTGTGCATTTGAAAATTCATAAAAATGTTGTTAAATCTCTGAATATCCCGATGTTAGTAAAAGCAAACATTTTTGGAACGTGCCTTTTAAACGTAAGTAGAATTTAAGCTATTTTTAACGTTTCCTTCTCTAAGAGTACTAGTTGTACAAAAATCAAAATTAAGAGTGGTAGAGCATGGGCTAGGTGCAATCGAGGGATAAAATTATTGAACAATCAATCCTTAAGGGCACGGAAAACACGCAATAATCTTTCGAAAAAATGACTATCTATGTAAAAAATCATCACATTCGTTTCCCAATGCACACGCATCGAACAGAGCAATAACTTATAATGATTAAACCAGCTTCCACAATCAGGAGTATGAGTCTGATAATCAAACATTACGACCACAATGACACGATGTGGTTTGTGGCTGCATTGCTAATGGAAACTGCGTTTATGTAACCCACCCATTATTGATTTGGATGAGATAGAGTTTAATGAACATTTGTATAATGTATATGGATTATCATAAAAAGGAGTTTTTAAAGTTTCGTGAGGCGTATTTCAATTGTTTAAGAACGTTTCATTATGATTTATTTTTCGTGCATGATCTTGTGTAAAGATCTGTTTAAAATTGGTACGTTTTGTGAATTGCTAAGAACATTTCCTTCTATGAACTACTTTTCTAATTCAACGCAAAACTTTTTTAATATCCTCAATCATCTCTCGCCTTGCCGTAGTGACCATTCAGAAGCACGTTCGCTTCACGTATTCAAGTACAAATCTCGAACATAACCGTATTACAAATTAATTGAAACCTGAACCGGCTACACAATGCTCCACGTACTTCAATCTCACCATAGATTATTGAATACCGAGTCTATAGAGCTCGCTTCACAAAGGCGATCGAAGGTTTATTATATATCTCTAGGTATATATACGTATGTGTAGATATATAAGGTGCAAACACACAAAACTGGAGCGTACAAAAGATTGACAGCTACCGGACATCCGTGGTCGGACGCGGCGAAATGTAGGGTGTCTGTGATGACGCCGCCGAGCCTCGGAGACACTTGAGAACCCTTGAGGTCTGACACCTGTCAAATGTGACGGCAACATAACATAGTTTGACGCGAGTCGTAGTTGTAAGTAGGTAAGGTAAATCTGTTGTCTGAGTTGTTGAGATAAGAGAGTAATAGACGTTTGTTGGTTATTTCAGGTGATTATAAACGCTGCGATACCAATGTAATTAAATTCTTTAATGGAAAAACTTGCTGTTATTACCTCTGTGTTATTCAAACAAGTGCCAAATAAACGTTAAAAAAACTAGATCAAATACAGAATTATGTCAACTCATTCCCTTTTTTCTAATTATACCAATCCATTAGCAGGGAACTATTTAGTTAGGGCCGCCAATGTTTGTATGCAAATATAAGCTACCGAATACTATCGATCACATCAAGTTAAGTGCTTAATCCAATTAGTACCATAATTAAAGTGGTCAGTTGCGTTTGAAGCGAAAATATTATAGCAGTTACGGAAAATATTACGACGGCTTTAACTAGGACAAATAAAAGCTTGTTCCAAAGTTATGTCCAGCAATCTGTCTAGCCTAAATGAACAATATTTTACCGCCAAAACCCATGGCGTTCTTATTTGCTCAGGCAATTTATCATCGCGTCGAAACTAACGCAAGCAGAAATAGAATATCCAACGAAACAAATTAAAATGAAACGCTTTTGACAAAGTATAAAATAAACTCAACGAAATCTTTTGTTTTCTTTCATTTTCGATATCAAACGAAGCTGTATTGATTCTAATACAATAGTAAACAATTGCATTGTTTAAAGTCTTATCCAGTTCGTTGAACCACCTGTCGGAGTAAACAGGATCAATAAATATGAAGGATCAAAATTGTCCTGAACAGAATCATGGTCACCACACTAATATTGTGGGCCCACTCGATACCACCCCAAATAGGTCAAACTCCACATCTCATTACTTGAGCACACAAAATTTAATTTCGCCGCTAAACAAACATAATGTCTTGAAAAATTGATCTTCGAAAATTGGGTCCCGGGCACATGGAGGTCCCCCTCCCCCCCTCGCGCGTTTGACAGTTGGCACGCCCAAGGTTTTGATAACAGACCCCTCATTATTTATCACTGGGAGATGGTACTCACAAGTCTTCCGACGCACTTGCTTGTGGAGATCCTCCGTAAGAGGCGCTTCCTCTCGGTGTCATTGTCGCTGTCCGTGCTGTCCTCACAATAACCTGGTTTTTTATCTTCCGCGGCCGCATACCCGCCGGCCACTGACATCACTCCACGGGCGTTCGCACACCACACACCCGGCACACATCAAACACAACTACATCATACAGAATAAGCTTATAATTTACATTGTATAAACTATTCGCTAGCTCGGTGACATTTCACGCGAACGCCATGACAATAGTGACAGACCGCCGCCGCTGAAAACAAAACAACCCTGAACGGCGAATAGCGACATCTGGAGGACAACGCACGAACCATTTGTTCAGGAAGTTGCCCTCTTTCATTTCTGTTACAGCCGACGACGCTCCAGCGCGCCACCACCTGTTTTATAATTCATAAAAAATCCACAAGATGGCACTATTGAACATGTTTATAAGTTTTATTGAATTTTAATAGTTGCTTGCATTAATTGTATTAATATTGGAATAACGTTGTTGTAGAAACAACAATATAATTGATAACGTTTACTGGAATGATAAACACTGTTTACTAACACTTTTTAGATCACACTGGCTAACATAAAATATACTTCATTTAAAAAAATATTCTAGAATTTCTTTTCAAAATTCTTGGACAATCGTTTTGGCATTTTAGAAATCACTTTTCTGAAATCCGACGTAAGATGCACACGGTGTAATTTGCGTATCGATTTTTTTTATTTTTTTTATTAGTCTTTAAGCTAATGTTAAGCTATTTTGAGATAACGTTTGGATAATTTTTATATTAAATTGGCAAGTACTTAAATCTACACCGATAAATTGACAAGATGAGGGAGATCATTAACCTTCAGGTTGGTTCGTGCGGGAACCAGATTGGTGGAAAGGTAAGCAAAGTTTCCTTGACTCTTTACCATAGGGCAGAGAAAGTCGTAGCGATTGTTAGAACAGTCGTTCGTACCTAGCTAAGTTATCTAACGAAGTTGTCATTGTCTACAGTTCTGGGAGGTGATATCTGACGAGCACGGTATCGACCCGAGCGGATGCTACCACGGCGACTCTGATCTCCAACTGGAACGTATCAACGTGTACTACAATGAGGCGTCCGGCGGCAAGTACGTACCGCGCACGATCCTGGTGGACCTCAAACCAGCCACCATGGACGCGGTGCGATCCGGCCCCTTCGGCTGCCTCTACAGACCCGATAACTTCGTTTATGGTCAAAACGGAGCAGCCAACAACTGGGCGCGAGGCCACTACACCGAAGGGGTCGAAATATTAGAATCTTGCCTCGACGTCGTCCGACGAGAGGCAGAGGGCTGTGACTGTCTACAAGGCTTCCAAGTTGCGCATTCGCTCGGTGGAGGCACCGGCTCCGGACTAGGAACACTTCTTATCAACAGAATTCGCGAAGAGTATCCTGACCGAATCATCCTGACATTCTCTGTATTTCCGAGCCCGCGGGTCTCGGATTGCGTCGTCGAGCCGTACAACACGACGCTGGCGGTAAACCAGCTAGTGGAGAACACCGACCACACGTTCTGCCTCGACAACGAGGCGTTGTACGACATTTGCTTCAGGACACTGAAGCTTACGACACCCACATATGGTGACTTAAACCACCTTATCTGTGCCACCATGTCTGGCATCACGACGTGTTTGCGCTTCCCTGGACAGCTTAACGCGGACCTGAGGAAGCTCGCTGTCAACATGGTGCCGTTCCCGAGGTTACACTTCTACACCCCTGGCTTTGCGCCGCTGACGTCACGAGGAGCGCAACAGTACAGAGCGCTCACCGTACCTGAACTAACGCTTCAAATGTTCGATGCTAAGAACATGATGGTGGCATGCGACCCGCGACACGGTAGGTATCTTACCGTGGCTACCATCTTCAGAGGCCGAATGTCCATGAAGGAAGTCGACGAACAGCTTGTGAATATCCAGAACAAGAACAGCACATACTTTGTGGAATGGATCCCGAATAACTGCAAGATTGCGGTGTGCGACATTCCTCCCAGAGGATTGAAGATGGCGTCGACTTTCATTGGCAACACGACCGCTATACAGAGCATATTCAAGAGGATAGCAGAACAGTTCGTAGCCATGTTCAGGCGGAAAGCTTTCCTGCACTGGTACACTGGTGAAGGTATGGACGAGATGGAGTTCACGGAGGCGGAGAGCAACATGAATGACCTCGTGTCTGAATACCAGCAGTACCAGGACGCGACGGCAGATGACGAGGGAGAGTTCGACGAAGAAGCGGAAGGAGAGGGGTTAGAATAGCAATTACTATTCGATTATGTGTTTGTGTTTGTCCTTGTGTATGTCTGAATAAAATGAAAACCAGAATCATACTCTATTGTTCTTATTTTTAATACTAGTTTTTGCCTTCTGCTTTAACGATCACCCACTCAAATCTTAGTATTACGCTAGCATTGCGGGCTTAGGGAGCTGGAAACCTGCTTCCGGCCACTGAGCGTGGGACTGAGGACTGTCAAATGGTAGATAGTTTCTCGCCCGCGTAGGACGAGGCACCGTCGGCTTCGAAAAGACTGGCTGTGTGCCACGCGTGCCTCGTGATCGCAAAATAATAGTGAGATCAGATTTCAAAAATCTGATGGCTCCTCAATATTTACGGACACCGGGGGGAACGTTCATTAGGGCTGATGCCCGAAGGGTCAAGGGATTGTCTAGTCTGCTAAAAAGTTTGTGTTTAATAGTAATAGTATGCAAGAAATGTATACAATAAGCAACTTGTCAGCAATCATCATCATCATCGTCCTTCCACCATATTCATCCACTGCTGGACATAGGCCTCTCCAATTGCAAACCATCGAGATCTATCTTCGGCTGCTCGCACCAAACAATGGATAAATTATCAAAAGACATAAGTACCATGACAGCAATAAAATTAATGACAATCGGTTCAGTAGTTTTAGCGTGGAAGCAAGACGAGACAGACACAGTCTTAAATGATAGCCACTCCGTAGTGATTCACTGAAGCAAGTTTAAATACGCCCAAGAATGCAGTTAGATTAGATTAGCATATTGTTTATTGTACACCATGGAATTGCAGCAGTGATTCTTAATACATTACGACTGATTAGCTACCATAACTATTACCTTTACCTTTACGGTTTGCTCAGGGCAAAATAAGTGCAACTTTTTTGTAGAGAAGTTGGCTAGAGTCAGTCGACACGGCAAGAAATTACCAAATTGAAGGTCGTGCGTGACATGATCCGTCGACGTGATGTGTCTACATCATCTTCATGGAATACCGCCATGCTGTGTTTCTTCCACAGACCTAGAATATTAACAGTACGCTAAACATCCTAGGTTTCCGACTAACATTATAAACGCGAACGTTTGTATGGATGTTTGTTACTCTTTCATGTAAAACCAAGGAACCGATTTGGACGATTTGGTGGACAGATAGTTTTATAATCTAGATTAATACATGAGTAGATTTTATCCCGATGTGATCCCGATTTAATGTTCAAATGAGTCAGACAAATGCTAGTCTTCCAAAAATCAACTGCTCCAAGCCGTTCGTTAATGTTGGGCTTTGAATTTCTAATGGCTCCTCTTCACAATGGGCCATGATGGCCCATCAAATGATCGTCTATAATCGCCGCCATGATCGGGCAGCTCTCTACACAATCATCACTATTCATTTACTGATTCTTTAGCGTTAAGATAAGACGTCTATCGAAGATTGACATCGAATGTTATTTTTTATTAATAAAATTTATTCTTATTCTTATAGTGTGTATTAATTATTCAGAACAAACTATAGGTACCTACCCTACGGTGCTCACCGTTAAATGAATCTATTGATTTAACGGTTATTCAGACTCAAAATTATAGAAGTAGGTATTTCCAATTAAAACCAGGGCAATTCACTTTTAGAAATGCCAAAATGATTAACAAAATTAACAACACAAATGACAATACGGGAATATTTTAATTAGCTCTTATATTATATTATGTATTCTTATACTTAATATGAGCGAAAAAAATTTGAAAATTAAATGAAGGAAGAGGCGGTGTTAGATGGTGGCTATTAATCGAAAAAAACACGTCTACACTGTACCAAAGACAACTACGCACTCATTTATCGACGAATCTGTGGACGCGCATACAATCATGAGCCAGTTTTCCTTTGATGTACCGACAACTTACCGATTATTCACGATTACCCACGATGATGGCCCATCATAGACAAACACGCCTTCTACACATTCGTGCTTGTCTGTAATCGCCCATCATGAGCCAATGTGAAGAGGAGCCTTAACAAAATAAAAATATGTGCATTTCTATAGTGCTTCAAAGAGGTCGAAAAAGGTTCGATATGAAACCTGGCCACCTGGATGTTTAACTATTCAAAAACAGAATAAAAATTCAAAACCGTTTGACAACGAATTCAATATGTCCATTATACGAGAAAATTCCGTGTACGATGCACGTGCAGTGATTTTACACAATATTTTTTTTAGTTTTTTTTTTTATTTTTCTATTTGATGAAAAATTAAAGTAAAGTGAAATTTTGATACTAGAGTTAAGGCACTAAATTTCTAGTGAATTTAGCATAATGAGGGAAATCGTCCACATCCAAGCCGGTCAATGCGGAAACCAGATCGGGGCCAAGGTAAGCGAACTAGCTCGTCTTCATCAATATCCTCCACAATACTTATTATTGCGACGGTCCGTACAGGGCTTGAATCCTTCTTTTAGTTCTTCGCTTATTCGTACAATCGAATTGTCACCAGAACAAATAGAAGACGTCAACAGACGTTGTCAATCTACACTATACAATGTTTTGTGAACGTGATTGTAACTTTTTTTCCAGTTTTGGGAGGTGATTTCCGACGAACATGGCATCGACTCCACGGGTGCCTACACGGGCGACTCCGATCTGCAGCTCGAGCGCATCAACGTCTACTATAACGAGGCTTCAGGAGGCAAGTACGTGCCCCGCGCTGTCCTCGTCGATCTCGAGCCCGGCACCATGGACTCCGTGCGCTCCGGACCCTTCGGCCAAATCTTTCGCCCCGACAACTTTGTCTTCGGCCAATCGGGAGCAGGCAACAACTGGGCGAAAGGACACTACACCGAAGGCGCCGAATTAGTCGACTCTGTACTCGACGTTGTGAGGAAAGAAGCGGAAGGCTGTGACTGCCTACAAGGGTTCCAGCTTACCCACTCCCTCGGAGGTGGCACTGGCTCCGGAATGGGGACTCTGCTCATATCAAAGATCAGGGAAGAATACCCCGATAGAATCATGAACACGTTCTCAGTAGTCCCGAGTCCTAAAGTATCTGACACTGTCGTAGAGCCATACAACGCTACGTTGTCAGTCCATCAGTTGGTTGAAAATACAGACGAAACCTACTGTATAGATAATGAAGCGTTATATGATATTTGCTTCCGTACACTGAAGCTGACGACGCCGACTTACGGCGATTTGAACCACCTGGTGTCAGCGACTATGTCAGGCGTGACGACGTGCCTGCGTTTCCCGGGACAGCTGAACGCGGACCTGAGGAAACTGGCCGTCAACATGGTGCCCTTTCCGAGGCTACACTTTTTCATGCCGGGCTTCGCACCGCTGACGTCACGCGGCAGTCAACAGTACCGCGCCCTCACTGTACCGGAGCTCACACAACAGATGTTTGACGCGAAGAACATGATGGCTGCGTGTGATCCCCGACACGGTCGGTACCTCACCGTAGCCGCAGTCTTCCGCGGTCGCATGTCCATGAAGGAAGTGGACGAGCAAATGCTTAACATCCAGAATAAGAACAGCAATTATTTCGTCGAATGGATTCCGAACAATGTTAAGACTGCCGTCTGCGATATACCTCCGCGAGGTCTGAAGATGTCTGCTACCTTCATTGGTAATACCACAGCCATACAAGAGTTGTTCAAGAGGATTTCTGAGCAATTCACTGCTATGTTTAGAAGGAAGGCTTTCCTGCACTGGTACACCGGTGAAGGTATGGACGAGATGGAGTTCACGGAGGCGGAGAGCAACATGAACGACCTCGTGTCGGAGTACCAGCAGTACCAGGACGCGACGGCAGATGACGAGGGAGAGTTCGACGAAGAAGTGGAGGATGAGTGATTGTTAAATGTTTTGTCTCTGTCTATTGTATTGTTTTGTCCATGTCCATGTTTAGTGTTAGGCGTAACTATATGTTTTGATGTTTTTATATGTTACAATAAAAAAGTAACTAAATCCTACCCTTTGCGTTTTTATCGAGCTTGCCACACTAAGCACGTTGCCTCGAATACTCTAACGACTCATACATACTTCATTGATATATGCTCACTGAATTACACTTGCTGCTTCCAAAAAGACATTTACATTTTAGTTTTCCACTTGTCATAAATTATCCTATTGGCGTCGCTGGCTTAAATAATACTCATTACTGATACGAATAATTTATTAAATAAATTAAAAATCTATTCATCACTATCATTGACCTCTTCGCCGCCGTCCTCTTCTTCCTCAAACTCTTGATCTTCGGAGGTCGCATCCTGATACTGCTGGTACTCAGATATAAGGTCACTCATGTTATTGTCAGCGTCCATGAAATCAGTCTCATCCATACCCTCGCACAAGTACCAGTGAAGGAAGGCTTTCCTTCTGTACATAGACGTGAACTGCTCTGAGAGACGTTTGAATATTTCTTGTATAGCTGTCGTGTTACCAACGAAGGTAGCTGACATTTTCAAACCTCGTGGGGGTATGTCACAAACAGCTGTTTTCACGTTATTCGGTATCCACTCGACAAAGAAGTCCTTATTCCTGCTCTGTACGTTACACATTTGTTCATCAACTTCTTTCATAGACATGCGACCGCGGAAGATAGCGGCCACTGTGAGGTATCTGCCATGTCGAGGATCACACGCAGCCATCATGTTCTTGGCATCGAACATTTGGTGGGTCAGCTCTGGTACAGTGAGGGCGCGGTACTTCTGACTTCCACGTGCAGTTAGTGGTGCGAAGCCCGGCATGAAGAAGTGTAGCCTCGGGAAGGGCACCATGTTGACGGCCAGCTTCCTCAGGTCCGCGTTCAGCTGCCCCGGGAACCGCAGGCATGTCGTCACGCCCGACATAGTCGACGAAACCAGATGATTCAAGTCACCGTAAGTGGGCGTCGTCAGCTTTAACGTCCGGAAGCAAATATCATATAAGGCTTCGTTGTCAATACAGTATGATTGCGTGGAATTCTCTATCAACTGGTTGACAGCTAAGGTGGCGTTGTAAGGCTCTACCACAGTATCAGACACTTTAGGACTGGGTACCACAGAGTACGTTACTGTGATCCTGTCCGGGTACTCTTCGAGTAAATTAGCAAGGAGCAGCGTTCCAAGTCCAGAACCCGTCCCTCCGCCAAGGGAATGCACGACTTGGAATCCTTGCAGGCAGTCACAGCCCTCAGCTTCTTTCCTCACAACGTCGAGGACAGATTCAAGCAAATCTGCGCCTTCTGTATAATAGCCTTTAGCCCAGTTATTGCCTGCACCGGTTGCTCCATACACGATGTTATCGGGGTGGAATATCTGTCCGTAGACTCCAGCTCGTATCGCGTCCATGGTTCCCGGTTCGAGGTCGACTAGGACCGCTCGGGGGACGAACTTAGCGGCGGCGCCTTCGTTGTAGTACACGTTGATGCGTTCCAGTTGGAGGTCCGAGTCGCCGTGGTATATACCGCAGGGATCGATTCCATGTTCATCGGAAATCACCTCCCAGAACTGTAATAAATGAAAGATGGTGTAATCGAACTTATCTTCTAATATTATAACAAAAGTCTAAAGGGAGAGCTGAATTTGTAACTTACTTTGGACCCGATTTGATTCCCGCACCTCCCAACTTGAATATGTACGATTTCTCTCATTGGAAACTATTAATTTATCAAAAAGAAACAAATAAAATCCGAACAGCTGATTAAAAAACTAAGTAAAATAACAAAATGTTATTCTCTACATTTAATTGTTACAAAAAAATATCATAATTAGGACAATCTGTAGATTTGTTTCATGGCCTTATAGTGAATGCCGTTGGTCATGGGAAATGCCAGCTAGATTGCAAATTGGCAGGTAGTTATTGGACATCATTATTTAGGGTCCATTCATACGTTTGCATAGAAGTGCAATTTAAAAGTAACGTGTACGGAACTATGTAGGTACCAAAATTGTTAAGAAATGCATTTTTTTATATAGGTTATGAATTTCACATATATTTCAGTTTGAAAAATGTTGAAAATATTCAATATTTTTTATTAGGTCTTTAGATCGTATTGTTGAAATCGTATTGCTAGTCGTTGAAAAATAACCCTTAATACTGAAATGAAACTGGTCGGGGTGGAGACTAACCGTGAATTAGCTTAAACGTCTATACAAGTCATTGGAAAAATTAATCTAAACTTTGGAGCAGTCAACAAAAAGAAACACATTTTCAGGAATAACTTTAATAATAAAAATATAAATAAATTACAAACAATAGTTACATCAAAATTGCGCCGTGCTTATAAAAATGCAAAATACGAATCAACTACCTAGAGACGAACAATTAAATGTATTAAGTATCGATTCCTTAGTGCCATTGAGGGGCAGCCATTAATAACGTCCATTCTGTGTTATATCTTTAAAGCAGGTAGTTAAACCTAACCAATTTTAAAATTTAAGTAAATTAATTGTTTATTATTCTATTTAAATTGATATTTAAAAATTAAAGACTCTGTATGGCTTTTAGTACGCACTCAACTGCCCCCTCCCTTTTCGTCAAAGAATGACGTAATTAATGGCTGGCCCTTCTGTATACTCGACATACA
Organism: Trichoplusia ni; assembly: GCF_003590095.1. NCBI lineage: Eukaryota > Metazoa > Arthropoda > Insecta > Lepidoptera > Noctuidae > Trichoplusia > Trichoplusia ni. Next base: position 9,876,933 of record NC_039481.1, read on the forward strand.
ATCAGTATCTTAATTAAATCGTTAGAAGTTATCTAATTACGTTTTCTTACACAACCTAGGTATTGGTCACACTAAGTTTCAAATCACACCCACAGAGCAACCGACAGCGTATTTATATGACAAACAATTTTGAATCTTATCTACGTGACTTAAAAGTCCACACTCGTTTGCAGGAAGGCCGACGCCTGCCTTAACCCTGCCTGATTAACTCTAAAGCTTTCATCAGCACATCGTTGAATTCTGATTACAATTTCAAGAGCCACAGAGACAATCAACCATATTCGTTTCAAACGATGCAAAGGCCTTTCAAACTGCGCAATCCTGTGCAAAATTAGCTAAACAACGAAACACTACCACGTGAATGTTTGCCAAACCTTTCAAAACTGTGTAAGCTATCAAATATGTTGAGTCAAACATGCTTGATAGTCCTTCTCGGGCCCTTTACATTGCAAAAACTATTCGAAATACAACCATTAAGTTCTGTAAGAATATTTGACTGTTAATATTGACGTCTTATTACAAAGCAATCGGTCTATTTTCGTATATTCTTGCAGCCTAATATGTAACTTCTTAGACGTACAGAAAACTTGTTAATCAACATTCAAGATATTTTCATGTGGAAACACTTATGCGATTCTTTTATTTTTATTGTGTGGTAACATTATTGCACTAAATACTTATACCTACTTAGTGTATATTAGCATACATTTATATTATGACTAGTTCCTTATTAGAATGGTACTTCTGCTTTTTGCCTACCGCCTCGTCTTCAAGTAATAATATTGCAAAAGGGCATTTGATCTATAATAATGTAAATCTGTTTAATACCTCAGTTAGATAATTGAAAAGTACTACACACGTATATTTCCCTTTTTCAGAAAATCTAAAATTGACATATATTAACTGCTTTTAAGTTCAGGAGAGGGGGCTAGTGACGTAAAACGATAACGATATGGTTACGTTTATACTCAATCGTGACGTAACGCGTAAGTTTAATTCACTATAATTTTGATAATTTATGTTTGTGGGGGAAATTAAAAAATACGTGTAAATTATTATGCAATAAACTACAAAACGGACACTGGAAAAAAAATGTCATCATCCTTATTGCAATAATATTACATTAGGAGTCGTCGACTCTCGGTGTTATAAAACAAGATGATATGTTATTATTACTGTAGTGCCACTTCTGAGTATTGGTCTATTACGTGTATGTAAATTAAAACAGTTAAAAGGCGTTTTCGTATTATCTGAGGCCGTATTATGGTGTACTCGCATTAATTCGCAGATTCGACACATTTGATAACGGTTATCTAGATATTATGACTACTTTTTATTTTTGAAAACCAAGCTTATTTCTTTTACAAATTCATTAAAATGTGTGAAGAGTCACAGACGGAGTTACTTTTGCATTTAGTTACTAATAGTTTACTGAAAATCGTTTTAGTAAGGATTGTTTTATGTTTATTATCATATTTTATACATTCTCATACTATCGCATGTTCTTAACATTATTACATTATTTTAGGATTTTTTCGTTGGTAATATGACCTCTGTACTATGAAATAAATCAAGTTATTGTATGTGAACAAGTGAATATTGCATGTTTTGATTATTGTCTATACTTACATTCTAATAATTTAATTAATTCCATAGTGACACTGCCATATACAATTCAAATGTTTAATCTAAACACAGATCTAGACCAATCTCAGTTAATATTTGGTTACACTAGAAGCTTTTTGTAAGTGTTTAAACATTTTTAGTAAAATTTGTTTTTTAACTCGTGTTTAACTTCGCGATTATCACCTTCAAGGCGAGATAAAAACATCTCCGCCTACATAACTGGCGCTTGTAAGTTTTGACATAAATATGACATATATCGGCTTAAATGACATCGTTATTTAATTAAATACACAATCATACTTATTAAGTACAAACAGTGAGACAAAACAAGCTCCCATTACACTTCAAACAAAAAAATCAACTAAAAACGAATAAACACTTACTCACACTAACCTTATCCCATCAACAACTTATTCTTCAACAAATACAAATGCGCGTACACATTATTCTTATGTGACAACACTGGGATGTAGAACGCTCTGAGCAGTTGATTGGACTTTTTAGCGTCTATAATGGCAACACTGGTTATGATTTCCCACGAGGGGTCTTTGTAGTAGGCTGGTTCGAGGGGGCTTGGTTTCCCGAGGTCCGAGTCTACGAGGTAGTGACATTGGCTCGGCTGTAGGTAAGTCCTGTTGTCGCCTTTGTTTAAGTCGTTGAAGTGCGGTTGGATGAGGCGAGTGGCTGGAAAGGTAATACGGTTTGATTAGATTTGGCTTTACTTAGCTAGAAATATGCTATGATTATCTTTTAAGTTCTTTATTGGTTCGTTTTTAAAATATGCTGTTTTGGGGAATTTTGCACAATACGTGGTTTACAAATGAAAATAAGTAGGTAATTCTTCTAAAAACTATTTGCCTACATAAATGTAGTTCATACAAGAAACACTATTTAATACTTACCAACAAATTCGGCACTTAAAAAAATGTAACATGGGACAAAAGTAAGCATTTTTGGGTCATTCCAGTTCCATGACCGGGCAAATCGGTTAAGCCATTCAGAAGAAATTTATTGACATACACATATACAGTAGAATTATGTCTATATGGCTATGCAAAACCACCAAACCATTCCCATACAACAATTTCCCAAAAAACCAGTCAAAATTCTTGTCATTGGTCGAGTCCAATATTATAACATTGTAAATTCACAAGATTATTCCAAGATTAACTTATTTAACATACCATTGTGAGCATTTGCGTATGGCGCTGGTAATTGTCCGTTGAACTCGCTGGGTATGAACCTGACGTTGTATTGCGGCGGCAGGAGGAAGCTGGACGGCGAGCGGTACCAGTCCTTGCCGTAGCACAGCGTGAGCTCCGTGTCCGGGGGGGCGTCCGGGAGGTTGCGGAACAGGTTCATGGGCCCGTGGTAGTTGTTGTACAGAGCCAGTGTGCGGGATAATCCTGGGAATAGACGGTTTTAGATTTAGGTAGAGAATAGAATAATATTTACGGCAAAGATTCATATTTTCTTTAGTTCTAACTCTTATGTTGACATGTTTGATTATTTGACTCAGAAAAATCATTTACAGATCACAAACATGGCATATTATCATAATCGTTTCGCGACAATCGCTTACTGAGTAATGAAAACATATTTTATTAGTAAGAAACAAACATGATAATGAAACATCGCTTTGAGAAACAATGGTAAAAATCACTTAACATCGGTTTTTGGTTTTTATATTCTTTAATATCCGCGACGCTGCATGAGCCAATTAAAAGAAACCCTATCGACTCCTAATCCTAAGAACATCTGGGCTAAGTTTCATGACGTTCGACTCAGTGTTTACGAGTGGAAGCATAACAAACAACTTTACATTCACATTTATAACATAAGTAGGTATTAAACCACTCACCCCCGACGCCGGCGGCCAACACAAACATGACCATGAGCGGTCCCGTGTAAGACAAGTAGTGTCTCTTCTCGCGGTCGCGGCGCCAGCGGAACAGCTCCGTACCCACTGCGAACGTCAGCTTCTGGAGGCAGTCCAGTGATATCGCGCCCGCCAGGATTATCATACTGTAGACCGGGTATAGGAATCTGAAATGAAACGGACTATGTCATTTTTGGTAAGGGAGATCGCTGTTAATATGTCTTGTTATTTTGTTGCAAGGATTAAGATGTTTTTTGGATGAAGGCACGTTAAATTGTGGGTCCCGGCTGTTATTCCTACATCTTTGACAGACGTTACAAGGTAGTCAGAAGCTTCAAAAGTCTGACAACGAATCTAACCAAGGGGTATCGTGTTGCCCAGGTAACTGAGTCGAGGAGGTCAGATAGGCAGTCGCTCCTTGTAAAACACTGGTACTCAGCTGCAACCGGTTAGACTGGTAGCCGACCCCAACATATGTAGTTGGGAAAAGGCTAGGCCGATGATGATGACTTGCTATTATATTGACTTTGATAGCATTTAAGATGATTTCTGCATTATATGGCCCAGGTAACCACTACACTAGTCCAGTGGTAGTAATTAAGACGAGGTGGAAGGAAGTGAACTACGAATTCACTAGTTACATTGCTTTTAATATCCCCACGGAATTGATAAAAACAGTGTTAGTCTTGTTTTAGAGAACTTTGGCTGATTTTAGGCCACAATACTAGACTAGAAAAAAGTCTACATATCATACCTCTCTTCCTTATGCGGCTGCAGCATGAAGACGGCGAGCCAGAGGTAGAGCGGCATGAGGTCGAGCCAGTAGGGCGCGCAGAACCACGCGCGGGACGTGGAGCGGGACACCAGCCCCGCGCACGCGCACAGCAGCAGCGGGCACGACAGGGCCTGCGCCTGGCGGTGAGTAACGTACGTACGTCAATATTCTGTGTTTTTCGGTCTATTCATTTAGTTAACCTAATTATATTGTCTCTTATTTAAAGTACTTGGATGGATTTCTTAAAAAATTGTGCGCTCTAATCTAGTTATTTGACAGGAAAAGTTTTCTTCAGCAATTTAATTCTTGTGCTGCTGGGGGCTTTTCAGATTGCAGTACGCGGAGGTCGCACTCAATGGTTTGCCGTGATGTACTCAACCACCCAGGTTGAAAAAAAAACTGTAACCTGATCTGAAACTCTTAACAGTACATCACCTTCATAAGCTACTCTGCTATCTCTGTTAGGAAACATCTTCTCTTAACTAATGGGGAATATGCATGATTTTTTTTTTATTTTTTATATGTTTCTACTAGTTAATCTAGTTATTACATTACCAAACATACAAATATCACGTCCAAAATATAAACTATTATGCAAAAAATTAAATATTAAAATCGCGATCAATTTAAACGCGGCCATTTTGGCGCGCTTGCTCGTGACGTCACCATTACACGAGTTCGATGTCAACAGCAAAGTGATTGGTTTACAAAATTACCAAAAAATAAATAAAGTGAGTGAATATCGACTTAATTACCATGGAAAAGCACAAAAAACCATATTATAAATATTGTGTCGTTCCTATGTGTCCAAATAACATCAACACTGCACCTGACAAAGTGTATTTCCTTATGCCGAAAGGTGAAAATCTAAGGAAAAAGTGGTGCAAGGCGATGAGAAGAGACAATGTATCGTGTTTGAGCTGTTTATACTGTTGTGAAGATCATTTCAATGTAAGTAAGGATATCAAAAAAGTAAAATACATATACAAATCATTCTTACTTTTACCTACCTACTTGTTTTGTTTACAAACCTCTACAAAACATAACCTAGTTTACAAAAAGTTGTAAAGATATTATTAAAAATTCTTATTCGATATTCTAAATTTATCTTTATGTATGTATAAGTATTATTCATGAATAAAAACATCTAAATTATTAGAGTAAGAGGCAAGTTCGAGAGTAGTTTTATTAACCTTTATATTATTTTTGGGTTTCAGATTGAAGAGGATACAGAAAATTATATTAAATACAAAATAGCTTTTACTCCTCTGAGTTCAGCAGACGTATAATCTGGATTTGAAGCGAAATACGTGGCCATCATAAACACGTCGATTTTCGGAAGATTATCCGACTGCGCTTTTACGAAACCGGTTTCAGTCATTCTCTAAGTCCTTCTTCACAATTAATTAATATTTTGAACACATAAAACTATTAACTTAAGATAAAAAGACAGCGACACAATACAATAACAATTATTCCTCCAAAAAGAAACCATACAAATAGCTTGTTGACAGCAGACGTCTCGTGTAAAACTGACGTCACGTTTTGTTCCACCAATAGTGTTGCGTTTCGAAAATTTGCGCGGTAATTTCAAAACAGCCACTTTTTGATGATTAAATTTCATTATTAAATTAAAATAAATTCTAAAAATAATTGTATAGTGTGTTTTCAGTAGCAATAAATATTACAAAAAAAAAATATTTTGTCCATATTTAAGTCACGTGCATATTCCCCATTGTCAATAATGTTTTCTAATAATAACAAAAATAAATGGACTTGGTGTTAAAGCGAAATTAAAAAAAAACTTACCCAAACAATATTAAAATTCAACAATCCGTTAACGAAATAATACGTCCAGGGTTCAACTCCGTACAGATCAGGACCGTGTTCAGTGAATATGTTGTATGCGACGATGTTCCAGGGCGCGACCACCAGGCGGCCGTAGTGCCACGAGTCCACCGCTACAGTCGGGACCAAGATGGCGACCAGAGAGATGGAAGACCACTTGATAAACTCGGTTATCTCACGCTTGATTATAAGCATGTCGATCGCTATTGATACTCCTAGTAGAGCTGTGAATGGCCAGCCTGTTGGGAAAGCGAATAGGTAATTTAGATGCTATAAGTTAATTTAATGATTACAGTGGAGCTTTTTGGGAAAATTGATGTTTAGTGCTATTTTATGTTTAAAGAATGAAGGGTGTTTTTATTTTTTGTAAACAAGTTCGAGTTGAACTCGAGATACCAAGGGTTCCGTAGCATTCGGATAAATACAAATAAAAAAAATATAATACTAAACCGTAATCAAGCTTTCGCTGTTACGAAATATGAAATACTGCCAGGTGACGTACGGACAGACAGTGGACCTTAAATAATAATGTTCTGTTTCTACACTCATCATTCCCCTGCCCTTATCCCAATTATTTTATTTGGGGTAGTGTCGGGTCTACACTATATGTACAAAACTCTATAAAATAAACTGAACTAGACATGATTCCACAGAGGCCATACAGAAACATTCGTTTTGTTTTGACCAAGCCCGCACTTATAACTCCAGTTATTTTTATAACTATCTCGTATTTTTATGTTACTCTACGGAACACATGCCAAATCGTGGTAATTTAACTGCTTTTACTCTATAACTACATGATACCATGCGGTCTATTCTGGTATCTCCCATAGTAAATACGTGATGGAAGATGTCTTAAAATAAATACACATTTAAACTTTTTTCAACAAAGTTCAATATTGAAACTTTTGAATATATTTTGAAAGTAACTGTCGTGAGAATGATTCATTATTAAATTATGTAACGGTTTACTCACGCGTATTTATCGGGGTAGCCCGACTAGTTTCGTCCTTAATCATTCGACTCGCGATCCCGCCGCGTCTGCTCATGATTAAGGACTCCGGTTGGGTCCGAAACTAGTCGGGCTACCCCGATAAATACGCGTGAGTAAGCCGTTACATCATTTAATAACTTTTGAATATAGTATTAAAAATATATAGGTCAGCATGACTACCCATTAAGTCGCCTAGGTATAATACCCAAGTAATAATATATCTTGCTTTTGGTTTTTTCGGTTTTATGTAAAGCAAGATTATTTAACTTCGAAAAAGTCATATTTGCAACTATAAAAAGAAGTACAATTTACAAATATTTATGTAATTTCTGAACTATATTATTTTAAGACATTAGTGACAATCGGTGTAGGGAAAAATTGTGAGAAAACTTGGAACCCAAATATTGGAATCTGCAATCACCAACCCGCAGTAAGCTTGCGTGGTGATCAATGCTCATACGTTACCTATCGGGAAAAGCCTGTGCTGTGCCTGCACCAGCATTGGGACATATATAGGCTGGTATTAGTATATCAATAATAATAACTGACTAAACCCCTGGTAGATACCCCATCACCTTTTACAATAAAGTTCTCAACAAGGCCTCTACAATACTCTATATATTGGACCTGTGACTCCGAGTACGTCTTTATAAAGGACCAGTTTTGTTCCCATTCGTCTATCCCATTACATAAGTAATGATAACTCACTAAGCAAGGTCGACACAGCAGTGAGCATGACGGCCTGCGGGTACCGCCTGCGCCAGCAGCAGGCCAGCGCGGCCGCCGCCAGCGCGCCGCTCCAGGCCGCCGGCAGCAGCGCCGCGCCCGCCGCGGCCGGCCCCGCCGCCGGGACCGACAGCCACAGCCACACGCGCCCCACCTGCACGCCGAACTCGTGGCATACCGCCCTGGGAGGAAAAGGTTTATTTGTAAAAAATCCATTTACTTGACATTACATGACATGATGACACGGTGAAGTTAATGATGTCACCATTCTAGCACCACGCTGTATACGTCCATCTTCAAAATTAAAGCTCTGACCGAAAACATCAATAATAGGCTCATAAAAGTATGCTATGAGTCTAAGGGTCATGTGATGCTACTAACGCAGTAAAAGGGCGCTTGATATAATCACGTCCATATATTTTGACCTCGAAATACGAAGCCGATTAAACTATTGAAGTCGATACTTTTACGAAGATATTAGCGGCCTTTAAACGATAGTTCGAAAATTGCATTTTGAGGCCTAGTTTACAAGATATAATTTGTATACTATATCAACTTACTTATAAAACATAAGCTCAGCACAGGCAGACAGTACAGCTAGCAGCATCCTTAGAGAGAAGAACACGGAGGCGGGGCTCATGAACCAGGAGAGTATCTTGGCGGGCACCGCGAACAGCCACAACGGCATGTATGAGCGGATCGCGTACGCCGGGCTATACTCCCATGTCTGTAGGCCTTTGCCGTATACTAATAAAAAAATTAACAGTAAGAATGGAGGCTTTTGCTTCGAGTGGGAGTCTAACAGCTCTTAATAATTTCTTTTTTTTTTAAGAACAAACACGTAAAACCAACTACAAATAAACTACTGAGCTAAAGTTGAAAAATTTTCAAATGAAAAAACACGTTAATTTAAAAAAGCATCAACAAAATTGGTTCATCTCTTCTGAATTTCTAAGGTGACAAACAGAAACAAAAACGAATGAGAACTTTTTGAAGTTGGTTGAATAGTATAAGGAATGTTGTGTTTTATGCAGTACTGAGTTATTTTAAAGATAATGATAAGTGCATATGTTTTCAATATCTTATCAACCAGCTTATTTAACCTTCCAACGAATGTTAGGCATATATTTTGAATAACTTTAGGTTTACTTAAATAATAAACGAAATTTATGAATAATGAAATGAAATGAAATGAAATGAAATGAAATGAAATGAAATGAAATGAAATGAAATGAAATGAAATTATTTATTCTGCAAATAGGATATTTTTTATCACTTTTACATGTCTTTTTTGAGAACGATGGAGCCGACATTTCCTAGCTGAATATGAATAGTTATTATATTCAATATTTGGCTTAGTGATTTAGGCGTAAAAGCTAAATAAACTTTCGCATTTGCATATTAAAGAACTAGCTGATATGGCGAACTTCATTGTCCGGGTTGATTTGTAAATTAAAAATACCACCAAAATATATGTATGTCATTAAAATCGGTCCAGCTGTTCAGGAGTAGGTAAATAACATTGATATGTACATGCAGTAAAATAATTTCAGATAACAAGGAAATAACATAGTATGATATTAGTATTGATACAAATGAAAATGTATCAATACTAATTGACAGGCCTGTTGGTCTAGTGGTTAGTGACCCTGACTGCTATACCGGGGGTCGTGGGTTCGATTCCCGCCCAGGAGAAATGTTGTGTGGTAAGCATGATCATTTGTTTTGGTGTCTGGGTGTAATTTATCTATATCATGTATGTATATAGAAATATATAAGTAAGTTTATCAGTTGTCTGGTTACCATAACACAAGCTCTGCTTAGCTTGGGATCAGATAACCATGTGTGAGTTGTCCCAGGATATGCAAACATGCATCACATTCACTTACCCAAGTAATGCAAAGGTTCCCAATAGTTATAAGTCTCATCACAGTCAGATATATGGCCCCAGTAGGCAGAAGCAAGACGGGCAGTCAACAGCAAGCCTAGCGCAACCGCCCCACCAGGGTACGCTATACTACGCAGGTCTGATGGAGCATTTGTTACTAGGAACTCCCTGGAATCAAACATTTAAAATGAAATAAGAGTTAATTGTACTTGCACTTTACAAATATTTAAAATATTTTTTTATATACTTAAAAAGAAGGTAACCAATCTTGGTGTGTTGTCTAGTCAAATAACTTAGTTCAAAAATGAAATGTGATTAAAAACCTGTGTCAAACAATGATAAAAATTGCATTGCACTGCACTTAAGAGCTATTTATACTTGATGTTCCACCAAGATTATATACCAATTTTCAAGAAACTATGTACTTATAATTATGAGCTTAAAATTTTTATGCCAGATGTTTGACAATAGGGAGGTAAGATGTCGAAATATGGCCACCAGCCAGCAATCAAGTATGAAAAGGATTTAAATGGTCACATATGTTACAAAAAATAAAAAATCAAATAAACAAAAAAATATGAAGTCCTTGCTGTTCACAAGCAGTTTAATTTTATGTATTGTTAAATTTAAATGATTCTTAATGGGTCATGAAAGTATTTTTATTTTTAATAATTCCTCTTCAACATTCTTACCAATTTTCTTTTTAATATATTTTTTTTATAAACTGATTGGCTTCACAATAACATTTTTTTGATGTTTCTTGGTTTTTAGTACAATCTACTTTAATTATTGGTAACAAAAATTAAACCTTATATGATTTATTTAAACAATTTGGATGCTGGACTGCAATGGATTTTCCTTTATTATAATATGTAAAAGGCAAAACTAAGAAAATCATGTACTAATGAAGTATAGTTATTCTAATAAGATTGTTATTAGGCATAAAAATACCACAATAAAGGCAAATAAGTAATAATTTTCTTAAAACCGACATAAAAGTACAGGCATTAAATTTGCTTGACACTGACTAATGAAACATAAATTAAAAAGTTAGCACTGAAGTAGAAATAATATTTGTTAGTACCGCATCATGCTTAATTAACGTCAGCGGACAGTTTTTACCTTTGTTTGAGTACGGAAACGTCTGGATAAGCGCCAAACTGTAGTACCAGCAACAAATTAGAGCATTGATGAGCCAAAATAAAAAAATAATAACCTATAAATGATGCCAAGTGTTTTAAACCAAGAAAAATATAAGCAAGTATATAATTTAAAAATAAACATTAATTCAAGCGTGTATATTAATAATAAATTGGGTTAATTACATACCCTTCGTTCGCTTTTCGCTTCCCTTTGCTAAAACTTGTAGCCCTTTTAGCACCGTTTTTATTATGTATACTTCTTTGCCTAGCCGTGAGAGGCATGTTTATTGTCTATTGTTACGACCTAAACATTGAATATACTTAAGTAAGCGTTAAAAAATCGCGTAAATGCTTATTTATTTTCAGAAATACTACACATACGCGGTACAAACGCAGGCCAAAATTGACACCTGAGTCAGAGGCTCTGACGTTTCTTTAAAGGAACTGACATTTTAGTTTACGTTTAAAAATAAAGCTTTATAACATAATACTATTTTTTAATAAATAAATCATAAAGCCTAATATTTCCATATAATTAAGTGACTGTGAGTGGCACATCTTTTATTTAGTGTCTTTTCTTTAATTAATAAAATGAAATTATAATGTGTAGTTTCGTCACTATGTTCGCTACAAACACGGGTTAACACGGTCCCAGTTTTCTTTGGGCGGTATTTTTGGATATTATCTATCGAACTATTTTTCTAATTTATGCTCTGAATTGGTAAAACTTCTTTATTCATAAATCGATCGATATGAAACAAACACTAAATGTTAAGCTTCATACCCCGGAATAATACAAAAAAAGTTTAATCGGCTAAACCGTTTATATTTTTACCAACGGGAGTAAATGAGCGGGTTTAAAAAGAAATACAAAACAATATCAACATTAATAATATATTTATTTGATAAAAATATAAATACATCGTTGGTACAACACAACAGATACAATCTACCAATAAAGGTATTTTGAAATTGTGTATTCTGAGGGACTTAAGACGCGAGTATCGTGCCACGGGCGTTATAGTTCATGCACCACTGAGAATACGATCCAATTAACTTCAACATTTCACAGATTCTTTACAAGTAAATTTTTGTGCGTATCTCAATGAACTCATTTTGTATTGAGTGACCCATCTGCAGAAACCCTAGATATTAGATTCTTGGAGAGCTATTTTGAGGAAATTTACTGACAAGTTTTTTCATACTTCGTCAAAGATGACTACAAAAAAAATTATCTTAACAAAATATTGTAATAGCGGAAGACTAAGATGTCAATAAAAAGGCATAATTATATTTCTTTTCCGTTTTGAAAGTACTAATATTTATCTAGGCTCATAATTTATATGGAGCTTACATGGTCGACTTATTAAAATATTAAGTCAATTTAGACGGTGTGCGAAATATCGTGGAAGTTGCGATACTTTAAATGCGATGGTAAATGTTGCTAACTCCCAAAAAAAAATCACATCATCTAAATAAACTTGTCTCTTTCTCGTTAGGGTCTTGACTCTAGTTAAAAGGTGTAAGAGTGACATGACTCAAAGCAGAATACTAAAACACTACAAAATTTTAAGAAATCAATAGACTATCTGTTATAGAGTCAGATAGATATTTGACAATTTCTCAAAGTTTAGTTGCGTTTTGGTATTCAGAGGTCTTAGCATCTAGGGGTTGTTTTTTGATATGAGTACTTATAACAGTACCTAGGAGATTTAGCCCTAAAATTACTAAACAATCAGAATTGATGTGTAGTTTTAACTTTCAATACTCTAATCTACTAAAGTGACAAATGAGGATATTTCAATGATATACTTCTCTGTCAGATTTGTGAAGTTAACCTATTCCGAAATAAGGTGCCTTGTGGCTCATGAGAGCGACAAGTGAACATGTTACACTCACAACAATAAGGTTGATTTTCAAACAATAGTAATTAACAATCGAAGAAAAGAGTCATTTCAACAATTTATTACGCGCATAAGAAATTAATGCCATCATTTTCATAAGCATTTGTTATCACTCAACCCTGCCTATCCTTAAATATTGAAAGTATATCGTAAACTACTTATTTGCTAAGTCCAAACTGCTTGTAACTTTGAGTCGCAGAGCAGAAGACAGACTATTCGTGACGCCCTATTTAGTCTGTGAAAATAGAACGTATAAAATTATATGCAGTAACGCACACGCGCGCCATGCAGTCTTTCTGAGCGCCGCAGACTCGTTCCCACAAAAAAGTGTGCCATCTGCGCTTCACCTGATTCTAATACCATCTTGTACCAGACATTGAGGCACAAGCAGTTCAGAATTAAACAAGAATTCGTCTATAAATAGTTAAGATTATTGCTTTAGTTCCTTCTCCGCGACCGGACTACGGTCCAGCCGGGATCTCCGTCCTCGTCCATTGGCTCTGGGTCTTGGGATTTCGACGCATGAGCCGCGGGAGCACCATTCACATTGTTGTTGACGCCTTCGTCTTCTTCACTACTGCATGTCGAGTCATCGTCGGGGTTGCCGTGGCACTGGAAAATTATAATTTCTTGTCGAAATTGTGGTATGTGCACATTATACATGGTTGAGTGCAAGATGACACAAAAAATGTATGTGCTCGAATAGATAGTTTTATGTCTTGGGAGCATAAGAACTTTTTATGCAATGGATTTGAAATGATATAGGAAAAGTAGCTTAGGTATAAGTGTTTGTAAATCACCAGAGTCCTAGTGGCATGAAATTGATAAAGGTCTTAAGAGTAGATGCTCTTAATCATTTGTAAGGTAGAATTAAAAAATACACTCTACCACCAGTTCCTAATTTTAAGCCAAGCATAGAATACTATACTAGATAATATATTAACACACTTTTACATTGCAATAAATACATAAACAACACCCAGATGTACATAGAAAACAAGGAGTCTTCATGTATGTGACCTAAGTGTTTGTGAAACCCCTGCTATATTCCTTAGTGTGGGAGTTGTTTTAAAAAGAAACAGCTCATACAAATTTTAGCTTTGTTTTTAAATTTCCTTCACATGTTACCTCCACCAAAGCACTTGTTCCCAATAATATATCAAATTTAATTTACATTCACCTGTGGCGGCACAGACTCATGTATGGGCTGGCTGAGCCACTTCTGGCATTTCGGCATGGCATCAATCCTGGCTCGAATCTCATCATGCCGGCCCTCTTTCAAAAGCCCAAGGAACTGTAGAAGTAAGACTGATATTTCTGAAAAATAGAGGCATAATAGGTTAACTCTGTAAAATAAACAGTACAAGTAAGATTTAATAGATTTGGTTCATAGTCATGCTAGTTATGACATGTAACTCATGTATCATCATAATATTTCATTTTTTTAATGATACCTGTTGTCCTCAGTATCCGGCCATGGATTCTATTCTAATTTTAAAAAAAAAATTGGGACCCATAGAGCATCATAGGTTGACTGAAATTGCAATTAAAAAAAGAACTGTTTGCTCAGATAACAGCATATTAATCTCTGTAGAAAAAAATGAGTTCCTGAACCAACTTCTTTAAAAGCATGTGTACATACCTCTTGGAGAATCATCATGACACACAGTCTCAAACTCCTCATCCATCAGGTCCTCAATCACCTCCGTCAGTTCATCTCGGTCAACTACATTCTCAACACAATATCTTGCTATGTACACTGCCATTAATTGTGCTGTCTGAAATAATAAGGTATAAATTTATTGGATGTGGTGGATGTGGTGGTTGCCTTGCCTGTAAGGTGTTCAAAGTTATATGTACTTCTTCTATGACATTACTGACAAATTGTGAATGAAAATATTGTTGGACAACCTGGATTCATAATATTATAATCTGAAATTGTTAAGCCGCAGTAAGCTAGCATAGTTATGGAGTGCGTTAATACGGGATATGTGCCTAGAAGTGGGATGTCTGTAAGCTGGTATTACTATTTTTATTGTGAGTTAATTGGTCAGCTTCACTGGTGTTAGAAAATAGTAGTTTGCATGTTATTACTTATAATAAACCAACCAGATAATAATAAAAAATGTTGAAATACCTTACATTTACATTTATTTATGAGTGGACCATATGTAATGTTGTTATTATTTTGACTGAAACATTTACCATGTTTCAGTCAGAATAAAAGACCACTTAAAAAGTTCTAAGTTGGTATTTAATTGAACAAATAACCACCAAACGTAGACCTAGAAAACTATTTAATGAAATGTAAATCACTGTTATTGATTAAACTTCTCTCGTTTATACCTTTTCGCCTCCAGGCGCTCCCATTCCATGTTCGACGGCTAGCTGCAGAGCAGTCCAGTTATTGAGCACTAGGTCCACAATCGGTTTAAATTCGTCGTATAACATTTTGCTTTAATAACACTTTACCCTAAATATAAGCGACTAGAACATCTCACATTTTTATAACCTAACGAAATAACGAGCGAATCGTAAACCAAGTATTATTACACAGATAACAAATTGCTCAAAAATATATATGTAGTTCAAAAATATAAAAAATCTGGTTTACGTTTTTGAGTTCTGCCTTGCTAGAGTATCGTTTATCGTTATTTATTGTTTGTGATATAGGCAAAGATGTAGCGTAGTTTAAATATGTAAGGTATAGGCAATAAGGTATACCAGTATATATAATGTACTCTTTGGGTATAGGTACATGTTTAATGAGATTTTAATTTGGCCTACAGTTTATAGGGTGCGTATAATTTAAAGGGTTATAAATAAAGTTCAATTCCAAAACAATTATAACAGGCATAGAACTGAGACGTGGAGTTATTATAAAATTAAACTGTTATCACCCTTCGATATAATACCAGTCAATGATTTCAATTCATCCAAATGTTACCGAATCAGCAGCGGCAATCGCGTCCTCTGATGGAAGTAGAAATACTGTTTTTTTACTGCTTATTTTTTTTTTCAAGTATTACATAATTTCAACTTTGTAAGACCAAGAATAACAGAGAATACGATTCCAATAGATTGACATTATTTAAAACATTCGTCTGCAAGAATAGTCGAGTGGTTGAAATCAAGGTAACTACGCCAAACCCATTGAGCTCGACGTGTCACGGGTTTTGAGGATCATGATCGAGGATAAGGATTTGTGTGATCCTTATTAAATTAAATTCCCTACCGTGGGAGTCCTTAATAAAAAGTAAATAATTTTCAACGTTTCCAAACGAAATTTTCGAAAGATGGCGGCAAATTCCTCTTTCAACCGTCATCTGTTGAGCTGTCTTCATTCATTCAGTAGAAAAATTGTAAACAAATCGCGATGAGGTTAAATCTTTGTGCTTTTCAAAAAGAAGAATATCATTTTGTTGAAGAGTTGTGTTAAGTTGTTTGTAATTGTGTATGCTGTGTTACGTGAAAAAAAATGACTGAGGATATAAGTGTAACGTTTATTATTCCAAAAGACTGCCGAAATGAGAGTGAGTGTTCAGAGGAGATGCAATTAGCGTTTCTGGTAAGTTATCTGCGTAAATAGTATGATTATATATTTATATTATTGCCGATATTATGTTCCATTAGTGTTAAACAGAACTTTAAACATGTTATTTAAACACTAGTAATTGTTTTATATGTCTCTGAAGAGGGTAAAGGAAACGGAAAACTGATAGTGGTAAACGACGTTCAGCTTAATCTAAACACAGCTGTAATCTATTATAAACGTATATATTGTATATGCAATGCAAGTTTATGTAGTTATTGATTTTGTCTATGATGTTATAGCATATTAACATCTATCATATTATCTTATCAATATTTAAATGAGATAAAAGAAGGATATGTGATGATATTTACCATAGGAAATATGATAAATATGAAAATAAATATATGATACATGCCTGTTGACTCCTAAGTACTGGACAAGAGTCTTGTATGAAACTCTATGTTTAATAAGATTTATAATTCCTCCGATTGGAATACAATACATACAATATATACTGACGACCTCCGTGGTCGAGTGGCGTACACACCGGTCAAGGTGTCGCTAGCTCTGAGGTCCCGGGTTCGATCCCCGGTCGGGTCAATGTAAAAATTCACATTTGAACATTTTCTCGGGTCTGGGTGTTTGTGGTACCTTCGTTGTATCTGAATTCCATAACACAAGTGCTTTAGCAACTTACTTTGGGTTCAGAACAATGTATGTGATGTTGTCCGCATTTATTTATTATTTATTTTATTTATTTAATACATGTGTTACAGTTGCTAGTCAGTCTGAACTTGTTACCAAATCCTTGTACATTTGTAGCTTTTACCACAGAAGGGTAAGTGTAAGGGTTTTGTACTGGGGTCAGTGGAAGACTGACACTCCCTTCCCCTTAACCTAAAGTGAGAGTCATTTGATGATTTTGTGAAAAAAAGTTTTAAGAATACAATGATTTTCTATAACAATAACAGTTTTTTCTACAGTATTTTTGTTTCTTGGCTTCAGACTTGTGAACAGCATTGTGGAGGAGGTTTGCAAGCAAGATGGGTGCATGAAGATAAATGGACCAAGTTTGATGGTCTCACGAAACGAGATGTATTTGTATTGACAGAGTTTGAAGGAGATTTATACAGCAAATTGCAAAAAACAAAGTGTTTGTAAGTATGGCTTTTGGCTTTAGAAATATCTTGTTTAATTTTTGTGTTGAATGT
Organism: Trichoplusia ni; assembly: GCF_003590095.1. Lineage (NCBI taxonomy): Eukaryota > Metazoa > Arthropoda > Insecta > Lepidoptera > Noctuidae > Trichoplusia > Trichoplusia ni. The sequence continues at coordinate 9,894,461 of NC_039481.1, forward strand.
TAGCCTAATCTCTAACATTTGTAATATTGCTTAACTGTTAATTTGCTTAAATAGATGACATGTACCTTCTGGAAACTTCATTGATTATTCATATTCATATTATTTATTAGCATTCCACAATGTTTACACAGATGTTACAAAAGGGTTAGAGCATTTGTATATGGTAAATAAACAGGTAGTATCAGTATTAAAAACATAGTTACTAAAATATCTATTTTTGGAAATTGGGATGTGTTAAGTGCTTTTATGTAATTTTTGGTATGTTATGTACGATTATGTTATGGTATCCAGTTGTTTATATGATTGTTTTATTTAGAGTTTATTAAACACAGTCCCACCTCGAAAATACTTCCGAATCTATTGTAATCTGGCTTCATGACCTCTATGTTTCCTTTCATTGAATAAACATAGCAGATTTAGTTACCCTATATCTTTCCTTAGACTGGTTGGTCCCCGCTGTTTATCATGCTGTCTGACAGAAGGTACCCCAATCCCTTCGGGCCCGGAGCCTGTGTACACAATAGCGATGAGAGGTCTGGTTGTTACAGCCAGTGGATTGACCAAGGCGCAAAAGGTACTTTAGGTTTTGAACTGATTGATTATTAGTTAGTATGTGTTATCTATGCAAATATATTTGTAGCCTTAATAATGGAAAAGTGAAAAATTTTCTTACTGCATGATCAAAAAACAATAAAAAAAAAGTTATGGCAGTTTAGTGAATCTCATAAAAAATTGTTTAAAAGATAGGTTACAAAAAAGACTCAGATAAACAAAGTCAAACATAGCTACTAAAGAAGAATGAAATGATAAATATTGATCTAATATGCTTGCTTTTTCAGGAAGAAATAAAGAAGAAAGTGCATTGGATGGGCGGCATATACAACACTGTTCTAACAGATGACACAACTCATCTAATATCAGACACAGTTCTCTCTGACAAGTATATTGTGAGTATTTTTATTCCACTTATGATAACTATGAGTTGTGTGAGAAAGAGGAATTGAATCATCTGAGAAATTAGACAAAGCAATATATTGTGGAGAACAGCTTTCTTCAGTCGACTTATGTGGTATGTTTATTTACAGAAAGCTGTAGAAAAAGGCATCCCAGTTATGGCAATGACTTGGCTGCAAGCGGTATGGGACGCGTCCCTCCGCGCCAACGTCAGCGGTGCCTCTACAGACTTCCTCGTCCACCGATTACCACCATTCACGAACCTTCAAGTCACGACGTCTGGTATCACTAAGAAGGAGAAGCAGTTAGTGATGAAGCTCGTGAATGAGCACGGAGGAGTATTCTCAGGAGCCTTCCAGAGTGAGACCACTGATGTTGTGGTGTTGACCAAGTTAGTGTAACTTTTGTCATGTAAACTCCTTTCTAGAAGATAATAAGACTATTTTTTTAATACCTAATAAATAAAACTATTTTAGCTAGTGTAACTATTTCAAGTACAAAACAGGTGAATTTGAAATAATTACTCATAAAATAAAGCCTGCTCACAGTGCTCACCGACACTCGATTAAATTATATGGGTTTAAATGGTAAAACAAACATCAAAATCGGTATAACCAACCTAAATTTCTAAGGTTTAGAAAAATATGAATTTTAATCTATGATCATCTTTTAGATGTGTAATATAATACTTTTAATTGTAAACCACCTTTCCAGAGACGGTGTCGGTAGTGAGAAGTACAAAGCCGCGCTAGAGTACGGCAAGGCGGTGGTCCTGCCCGCCTGGGTCAAGGACTCGGCCGCCAGGGGCGTGGCGCTGCCGCTCGCCAAGTACCGGGTGGCCGGGGCCTCCACATCCTCACCACTCGCCGAGTCCAGGCTGCCTGATATGAGTAAGGGCTTATTGATAAAAGTAGTATTATAACGAGAATGGTCAAAATTGTGTGAAACTTTTTTTGGAATGGACTATTGAACCAAATATTTCTTGCTTAAAAATAATGAAATTTAAGCACAAGAGCTTTTGGATATTTTGATTTTTGGGGGATTTTTGGAGGGGCTGCTTTTTCATCCCGGCATTTCCACGAAAACGGTACCCGCTGTGCGCTGTAAACTGAAGTCCATGCGTACGAACTCGCGGGCAACAGCTAGTAGTAGTATAAAATCTCTTCAAACATCCGAATATTAGACAAACCTTTAATACAACTTTGTAAATCTGGCATGTGTTAGTCTAAACTAAATGTTTGAGTATTCATCTAAAGTTAACTTTAAAATGTGTTGACAGGTTTAAACTTCTCCCGTATCACAAACTTGAGGCCGCCGAGCAATTTCGTTGATGAAACAAGGTCTGCTGATGTATCGGTCATGTCGGGGAAGGGGGTCAAGGTATATGAATCATTTAATTAGACTAGACATGGATACTAAATGTTAACATAATTAAAAATAATGTTTTTATTCTACAGTTAACCCAGGATGCGAAAAAAGCTGACGTGTCTATAGACAAAGAAATATTAACAGCATTTGAAAATTTTGATATGAGTCTCATCAAAAAGGCTGGTCCTATATTTGATGGGTTCTGTGTAAGTACCTATTTACATTTATTTTATTACTTAGGCCCTGCTTCAATTTCTACTAATATTTTGTAAATTATTACATGAAGATTCTTAAGAGAATGAGTTTTTTTGAAAAACATCAGTTTTTTTTTTATATCGGTTGGGTCTGAAACTAGTCGGGCACTCCCGATAAATACGCGTGAGTAAACCGTTGTATCATTTAATATCAGAAATTGTTAACGGATTATAATAGCTACGTGTAAAAATTTTAAATTTAGATTTAAAAGTATTTAACACTACTCTAATAAACTCCCATAGATCTGGGTATCGGGCGTAGAGGGCGCGCTACGCGAGCGCCTGTCGGCGTGCGTGTCGCGCTGCGGCGGCGTGCGCTACGACGGGCCGCACTCGCGCGTGACGCACTGCGTAGCGCCGCGTAGCGCCGCCGCCGCCGCCGCGCGCCGCCTGCCCGCCGCGCCCGTGCTCAGCCCGCTGTGGCTGCTGCGCAGTGTGGAGGCGGGCCGCGCGCTGGACGAGGCTCAGGTACTTATATATTGGCTTTTTACATTATAACTTTCCTATTCACTTCAGTACCTCTTAAAAATTTGCTAGTACAAAGTGAATTGTTCAAATTAAGTTGCTTCATTCTCTAAGTTTTGTATGTAACTTATCAATTTCTATATGCGCGAATCTGCGTGTTATCCATTGTAATGTGCCATTCAAAAAGCACTTTTTAGAAGCTTAATTTCAGTGATTAGGAGGAATTGAATTTTGATGAATTGATTGACTTGGTATTACACCTATAACCCTCGATGTGCCTATTTTCGCTTACGAAATTGACTTAGAATGTACCTCCATCCTTTATAATGAAAAAGACGAAGCTCCACCAAGCCACCTGACTTTAATAAACCTAAATAACCACCCCCCCCCTCCCCCTACAGTTCGTAATAGACACGAAGCCGTCGACCCCGGGCAAGTCGAGTGCCCGCAAGCCCCGGCCCGAGCCGGCCTCGCCCATGAGCAAGCGCAACCTGGCGCTACTGCGGCGGGGCCCGCTAGACCTGCCCCCGCCCACGCCCGAGGTGGACGAACCGCAAGACGAACTGGTTAACCATTATTTGAGTCGTGAGTATGTTCTTAATGATATAAGTACATCATATTGCCCTAAAAACCCGTGGTCGTTGTACAATGAATCGCTATTTACTGTATACACCAATCAAATGCGGGACACCCTGTACGCTGGTTCAGGTCTCTAAGTAACTGACACTACTCCCTACTCCCCGAGGGGGCGGGTGTCTATAAGAATTCAGGAGATTGAGCTAAAAAGGTACCTCAAACTTGTTAATAGGATCAACTAAGATTTATTTCGTGTTAAAATATTATTTCAAAGACAAGAAGATGTTATTCCAGTACCTAACAATAATCTAGAATATATTTTTTCCCCTAGCCCACTTAGTCCCACTGCTGGGCAAAAGCCTTCCCTAAATCCTTCCATGATATTCTATCTGATGCGGCCCCTATCTGTGATAGCCTAATGCGACATAACCATAAAAATGTAGTGTCATTTTGACTTAACAGAGAAAGTACCAGAACCAGAAGAATCGAAATCACCGGAGCCGAAGCGCAACGTAACCGTGCGACAGGAACAACCTGACGTCACGGAGGATATGGCTGAGGACCCCACCGAGGAGATCGAACAAATATTTAGGGGTAAATGATAAAATCCTTATTGCTTCGGAATAAGGTTGAATTTTGATTGTAGATTATGCGGTTTAATAGTCATATTTCCCATGTTGAAAATTGCACAGTCCTATAGTAGTCTGTAGGTTATCTGTGTCATCAGTTCATTACCATCCTAGCCCTGTCCCAACTATGTTGGGCTCGGTTTCCAGTCTAACCGGATGCAGTTTTATAAGAAGCGGCAGCCTATCTGACCTCTTCAACCCAATTACTTAGGCAAAACGATACCCCTTCTTAGTCAGACTGGTTGTCAGAATTTTTCAAGCTTTTGACTGTCAAACAGTCACTGTTGACCAACAATTTAACGTGCTTTCTGAAACACGGAGAACTTGTTATCTTCGGACCGATTATGCACTTGTGGCCTAGCCATTCAATATCAAATATTAAATCTTAATATATCATAATGATTATAAATATACTATTCCAGGCATGAAAATCGAAGTGCAAGGTCTCGACGAGGACGCCATCTGTGAGCTAGGCGCGGAAGTGTCTGCGGCGGGCGGGAGGCTGGTCGCGGCCGGCGCGGGCGGCTCGCATGTACTCGTGCCGCTGGACTTCGACACGGACGAACTGCTGAACGGGAAGGCAGAGCCTGTCACTGTGTTCTGGGTGGTCAGTGGAATATATACTTTAGTAGATAGAGATAGAGTTGATGTTGCTTCCTAGCGAGTGATAGTGTAGGAGGGTGGAAGTGCGAAGCAAAGATGTGTGGCGGACCGTGTGGAGGATGCTGCGGCGGTGGATGCTGCGGCGGATGCTGTTGCCCTTGCATCACGATCTACACCTTTTTTTTTTTGTTTTGTTTAGGCCGGGGAATCCTCATGGACACCCACTCCCTCGGGGGAGGAAATGGGTAATGTCAGACTTTTACTGACTAAACCTGAACCGCCGTGCTACGTCATTAGCGTTTTTGTGTCCACAAAGATTTGGCACGGTAGTGGCACGAGTAGCGCCCATTCGCACAGACAAGCCATGGTGTCTGTGTTGAATCTGGGCGCTCCGGCGCCTTCGATGTTATGTTTTCTTCGAAGTATACTCCGTGCCGTTTTGTGGAAAATAAACTATTATAAATAAGCCTGGATGAGTACGTGAGCTGTGAGATAAGAGCGGGCTATTTTGATTACGTTTAACCAGATCTTTGCTGATTTTTTTTCGGGAACTAATAGCTAAATAATACATGTTTATTTATCACTTACATTTTGACTTCTGCCATTTAATAAAACATTTCTTTTTACCTCACAAATCAACTGCTTAATCTCAAAACATTATAACCTCAACAGAAAGACTGCCTGTCGCAACAAGAGCTGGTCCCTATCCAGTACTACCACCGCTCGGTGAAGGTCCCCGCGGGCGCGCCGCTGGCCGGCGTCGTGGCCAGTCTCAGCACCTACAGCGGCGTCGAGCGGGCCTTCCTGGATGAACTGGCCAAGCTGCTGGGAGCTACGTGAGGATATATATAATTATATACTGGATATTGTTCGCTGATTCGCCCACACGGAGGCTGGTTATGTTAATAAATTCGTCGTTCGTCGGCGTTAAGGAATTTAATCTTTGGTCGCGGGGGTCTTCACAAACATTCAATTCATATGAAGCTAAACTCAAGACAAACATTCGTGGATCGAACAAATGCTTCTCCTAGGTGGGTATCGAATCCGCCACATGTTGCTATCTGTGGGTGTTTGGCATGGAGACTTCAACTAGGCTAAGCAAAGTGTCAGCTAGCTCCATATATACAACTAACGTTAATTTATTTAGCCGTTTGAGCGAGAAGAGGGTAATAAACATACATACGTAGACACAGTTACACAGGTTCACACACATATACACAATTTTATAACTGCGACAGTATGTACTTTCGCATTTGTAAAACTCTACAATATGATTATTCCTTATTAAATGATGTAACGGATTCCGCGGCGTAATATATAATCCCGCCGCGTCTGCTCATGATTAAGGACTCCGGTTGAGTCCGAAACTAGTCGGGCTACCCCGATAAATACGCGTGAGTAAACCGTTACATCATTTAATAATGAATCAGTCTCACGATAGTTTTTATAAAAATATGATTATTCCTCTGTCAGTACCCAGCTCCGCTTCTGCCGCCGCAACACAGCGACGGCCCTGGCGTCCACTCACCTGATCTGCCCGACGGCGGCCGGCGACAAGTACGCGGGCGCGCTCAAGTGGGGGCTGCCCGCCGTCACCGCGGACTGGCTCGCGGCCTGCGCGGGCCAGGGCCGCAGGGTTAGTGAAAAGGAATACCTCGTGGGGGAGACTAAAGGTCGGTTGGAGGCTTTCAATACTTGATCTATTGACTCAGTTGTATCAAGGTCCTATACTGGACGTGCTAAGAAAGTGTTTTTCTTTTTAAAACTAAATGATTTCCCTGCTCGTTTTAAAATATAGGTAATAGTTTTTGTGCCATCTGTTTTTCGTTCTATTTAGCGATTGTCTGTTAGCACACAGTCAGGCATTCTTCCCAAAACATTCGCGTGACGCGTCCGTCTGGGGACATTCGATAGAAGTAATAACTTAAAAATAACTATAAAGCTACTTACAGCTAGCGTTTATGCGAGAAATATAAGGGGCGCCGTCATGCGTTACGTTACGAAGCGGTTTACTCTTCCATGAAAACTTACTTTTATATTTGTAACTTACGCTATATTGCGAACTGAAGGATCTATAATTGGCTACAGTATTTTTATTTATTCCTAAATGCCATATAAGGTGTGTGTACACAACAAATATATTCAAAATCCGCACCAAAATAAAAAAACAAACTAATTCATATACCTTATCTAACCCACAGCACCACCATCACCACAACCACAACCAGAACCAACCGATCCAATAGAAGTGGCACCCGAACCAGAAAAACAATCTCCACAACAACAGAACATACAAGAGCACATCGCGACAGACAAGGAGAACGCCATGCTGCCGCCCGCCGCACGACGCGGGTCTGTGCCCAGTCGAGAACAAACTCCTAGTAAGAAAGGTAAGGGGCTAAAATGGGTGTTGACGTGTGTTACCAAGGTGAGTTTTTGTTCAAGATTCCGTCAATGTTTGCTAGTATATTTAATTTAAATCATTGGCCTAGCCTTTTCCCAACTATTTTGGGGTCGGCTACCAGTCTAACCGTTTTCAGTTAAGTACCAGTGTTTTACAAGGAGCGACTGCCTATCTGACCTCCTCAACCCAGTTACCTGGGCAGCACGATACCCCTTGGTTAGACTGGTTGTCAGACTTTTTCAAGCTTCTAACTACCTGTAACGACTGTCCAAGATGTAGAAATAACAGACGGGACCCTCAATTTAACGTGCCTTCCGAAACACGGAGGAACTTGTTATGACAAAGATGGTCAGCCATCTACGGACCAACCGCGTCAAGCATAGCTTAACCTGTGATCGATTTACTTATGCGGTTATAGCTTAGCCACGAGCTCCTCCTGTTAATTCCTGCTATAGGCAAAAAATGATTCGATTGAAACGTTAGGAAAACAGTGTTTGTAATTTATAGCTTTATTTATATTGTTATTGCTATTGGTTATTGGAAAAAAAGGTATTTTAATCTTTGTTTCGCGGGGTTTTATAAACATTCAAGGTGGTTTTGCAAAGACACCCAGACTCAGGGCAAGCATTCGTGGATCACACAATTGCTCGTGGGCGGGGATAGAACTCGCGACGCGTCAGTCAGTGGGTTTAGTGTGGTTATTTCAACCAATCGGCTATCCGATAATTATTTATTTAAATTAAAATTAAATATTAAAATTATCATTTTCTGTTTTTTTTTTCGTAATAAAGCTGACTAAAATACAGGCACAAAAGATCTCTCACATTTACTATATCTATTAATTGTTGTAGACGTAGACGAGATGTCCCCGGCGTCCCGCTACATAGCGATGGCGCGTCAGGGCCTGCTCGGGTCCGACTCGCAGGAGACGCCCAAGCGGGTCGCCGACCTGAAGGACGGGGCCAGGCAAGGTATGTAGTATAACAGTAATCTTTATTACATGTTAGTAACTGTGTAATGTATCTATTGTAATAAGCCCATTATATAATTCGTTCTAAAAATCATGGCCAATTGCGAGTTGGTCAGTATATTTTTCGCGACACTGAAAGCTTCGACTTCGTTCCACCCACCAGAAATTCATAACCGTAACCACCTTTGCTGAACCTGGAACTTTATGTTTAGCTGTGATAGCAACAGTAGTAATACATCATCTTTGAAATTTTTAACTATCTAGCTATCACGATTCATGTGATACAGGCTGGTGATGGAAGGAAGTCCAGATGGACAGACATTAGTCATTAGGTCCCTAAAATCCTTAGCAATCCCATGAATTCACTAAAAAAACAAAAACCCATTTTTCTTCATAGGGGACAACGTAGTAAGAACACCTCCTTTAGAAGACGCTCTGTCCACTCCTAACCTGGTGGGGCTGAGTCCCACCACGCGGTGGCGGCTGCAGGCCGTGCGGCGCGGGGAAATGCCCTCCGACCCCATACGGACACCGACTGACCCTTGTGAGTAAAACTGTGTTTAGTAGTCTTATTGAGTATAGTATGGTGTGATAAGCTTTGCTCATCGGAAGAGCTGTAGGATTACTCCCGACATAACTCTCTAGAACGTGCAGTGAACGTGAACACTAGCGCCAATTCGTGCAGTGGCAGGATTTGGAACTACTTTTGAATGACAGCTGTCGCTTATAACACAGGATATCTTGGTTTGGTTTGCTATTACCATTTCAGAAACGAAACAAATTCTGAAATAGGGTTCATTCAAATCAGTTTTGGGGAGCAAGCACGCTATTCTAAAGTTGCGCTGAGGTTGTAGGTACTTGTAATAATAACGATAGCTCTTAGCTATGCCCGCGCAAAGTGTGACAAAAATTGGTCAAATTGTTCAACTGCTCTCAATATGAGCTACGGTTGTGGTTTCAAAGACATGTGTCAATTTGTGAATCTCTTTATATAAACTACCATAATCTCTTTTAATCCCAACGCAGGCAAACAAATTTAATATGAATTTGTCAAAGTTATATTGACTTTATTTACTATTCTAAGGCATCACAAACGGTGAAGAAAGTCCTGAGAAAACCTTTGATTTCAAATATTGAAATCTGATATTGTCAAGCCGTAGCTATCTAGCGTGGTTATCAATACTCAAATATTCCCCATATTGAAAAAGGTCTGTGTCCATCAGTGAGATTTTGTATACTGCCGTCTACTAACTAAAAGACCGTTAAGCCATAGTTGGTCGTTTCGTTTCGTTTAAACAAAATGTAATCAATATGATTGAAACACTTTGTCTAGATATATAACTTGCAACCACGTTCCTAGGTTGCATAGTTTTCAATTCCCCCTTATTTTTGCGTTTTCTTCAAAAACAATTTTTGCGCTTAGTTGCGTTTTAGATAGTAGATGGCAGTATAGGCTATCATGACATCCATGTTGTGTCCCTGGCTAGTCGCGCGGCCGCCGCCGACGCCGGACAGCGCGTTCGGCGCGGCGCTGCGGCCGGGCTCGGGCCGCATGTCGCCCGACGCGCGCAAGCGGCTGTGGGCGCTCGTGCGCGACCTGCCCGGCAAGCAGGACCCGCCGCCACGGGACAAGCATACGGTGAGATACATCCGGCATACTTAAAAACGTAGAGTCTAATGCTTTTCCAGCCTACAAATGTACTATCAATAATTTCTTCGATAAATCTATAAGTCAAAACAACTAAGTTTTTCCGCTTTGACAATACTAGCTCCATTTAAAACATTATAAGAAACGGATCTTCGAGTGTAATATCAACGATTTTTCGAAAAATCTTTTAAAACAGTGAAAACTACTAAGTTTTTCCGCTCTGTCAGTGCAAACTCTGCTTAAAACGTTTTTATAAGAAACGCATGTTCGTACAATTTTTATCATCACTGCAGCTAAATATATTTTAGAGCAATAATTGTAAACTGTAAATAATCCAAAAGACCCTAAATCTTTACTTCATAAAATACTCAAACATTATTAACTTAAAATTTTATTGCATAGCTTACAAATTCGAAGGGATGTATAGTAAGTAGGTACATTATTATATCTAAGTGTTTTTCCCATTTTTGACTGTTACACTATTTCGTTCAATATTTTCCTCCTTCCTTAAAAAAATCTATCTTAGCTTCCATTCTCTCTAGTTATAGTGTCTTATAAATTTACTAATTTCTAAGTTATTGTATCAATAATTTCGTAACTTATTTCGTTCAGCAAGCCATCTGACCTCCTCTACCCATTTAATAAATGTTACACAGTACTTCGTACATTCGCTTCAGCTTCCATTTTGTTTTCAGCCGTTGTCGGAGATTCGAAATCGGTTCTTGGCGCAGTTCAATGGAGACGCTCCCACTCCACCCTCAGAACATAATCTAGCTCCGAGGAAATTGCAACTACAAGTATGTATTAAAAAGGATGAAAATTGTTAAGGCAAAATCATACTCTCCAATCGAATTTGAACCTTATGTTGAACTAGAAAAAAGTTAAAGAGCTTTTGAATTGATTAAATTGTTTTGTTTTCAGGATCAAAGTGAAACACCCCCATCTAAAATACAGAAATTGACTGAAGACCAGGTAAGGTTCTAATTATCATTATCCTACTAATTATCCTTCGTGTATAATATTACCAAGGCATGTATGTATGAATTTTTGTTCCTCTTTCTCGTAAAAACCACTGAACGGATCTAGACGAAACAATTTTACGTAATCAGGATCAACACGTAGGATATACATTTTTATACTGAATTTATGTTCCCGTGTCCTTTTCGATTTTTAACTGGGCCTGTTATAAAACTATAACTTGGACTCTATGGTAAACAGTTTAAGTATCATTATTAATACTCATCCTCGAGTTATAAAAAATGCTGATTCGTTACAACTTTGCGTCTTTTCTTATCACAGCAATATTCTGACTTAGTGATAGCGCAGTCATGCGTATCACAGTATACCCAAGCAAATGTCATGTGTTGTGCTTTGTTTAGCGTATTATGGTCAAGGTTATCATTTAGACACGAAAAGAACGTAAATCGGCATGCTTTTGCTTATTTGAGGATTGACGATAGGGTTTGTCCCGCGACCCCGTCCGCGTGGGCTACAGTTTGCAGCGCGCGGTAGTTCAAGATTAAATATTAACGTGACCGTCGGCAAAACAGTGCAACTTTATTATAGCACCTACTCAGGGTTGGAACTTCATCACTGAACCGCGAGATGGCGTTCAATTTCTTTTTTAATATTCCGTCAAAAAAAAGTATTTTTTTTTTAATAAAAATTATCCTATTTTACTTCTAATACCTAGAAGAATGTACAAAGTTTCATGATGATCGGTTGAGTAGTTTTCGCGTGGTGCCACAATGGGCGGTTTTATCGCTGAGTTATATACAAAATTGCGTTCCATTACCCAGAGTCCAGGCGGCTTCAGTACGACAGCCGAAGACACTCCTAAGAGCGTGTCGTCGCCCGCCATCCCGGCCGCGGTGGACGCGCAGCTGCAGAGACTCACCGCCGCGCTGGCGGGCAGGCTCAGCTCGCAGCGGGCCCGGCGGAACAGGGACTCGGTGTCCATACCCGTGCCTGGTAACATGGTTTATTTGCCTCAGTATAGCTACCGGCACCGATCTTGAGCGCTCGACGGAAGAGTGGGGATCACTTTGCGCATCGTAAAATAAAACGCCAATCAAATTGTGCATACTCGTCGTCTTGAGGTGAACACAACTGCAGCACAGAACGAATTTCAACCAATCACGAGTGACGGCTATGACGCGATGCGCTGCGGGACAATCACTGCACTTTATCCGCCCCGCGCCTCACTTCATACAAAATCATTTCTGCGTAGGTGAAGGTCAGCGCTCAAGATCCGTGCCGGTAACTATACGTACTATTACGTTAAACGTTGTCCAATCGGATTCGTTGTTATTGTACAGTGTAAAGATAGTCACAGGACGGCTTGTATTACATAGGGAGTGGTTCAGGTCACCACTCCCACCCTGAGGGTGTAGTCGTCCATGACGATTTTCCGCGCCCACGCCCAACAAAAAGTCCCTTAAAAGCCTCACCTCACGGATAGCCTATTTCTACCAACAGAAGAAATAAATTTGTATCGTTATAGTAATTGCTGCCAAGGAGGACTTATTAGGCGTAACTAGAGTAATTTATCGAATGATAAGTGTAAAATAAATAATAATAATTGTTAACAAACTTAATCTCTATTAAGTTACTTTGATAACAAAAACATACGTGACGAAATCATTGAAATTATTATTCGTCATTGATCTACTTGATTGATTAATAAAATAATAAATCAATACCCCCATTCAAGTTCCAATCATAATCCTGTGAATTATGATAAGGTTAATTGACATACGATTGCATCGAGATTAAAATTTACTGTCGTAATGTTTAAAGTACAATAAAGATTTTCTGATTTAGATAATAATCAGCTGATTCATTGTCCCGCGAACCATTTAGTCGTATCCGTAGACTAGAGTACAACATATTGTTGCTTCACTAATCAGCTTATAAGTCCCTTATTATGCTATTAGTATTATCTAGACATAACATCTTGGAGAGGATAATGACGAGGTATGAAATGTAATAATTGTTTTGATCCATCTGTTGGATAGGAAAAAGTATAAGTCATTGTTTTTGTGAGTTTTTAAACGTCTTCTGATATCCTTGAGTTAAAATCCAAATATACTCATTCTTCGAAGAGTAGGGTTCAAAAGGCGCGGTTGCAAAATGTAATTCCCATTGAGAAGAAACGGCAAGAAACTTCAAAGGTTACTTACTTACTCTTTTAAATAAATAAATGATACACTATTGTTTAAGTTCTCGTGGCTAAGCTATAACCGCATAAGTCATACGATCACAGGTTAAGCTATGCTTGACGCGGTTGGTCTGTAGATGGGTGGCCATCTTTGTCATAACGAGTTCCTCCGTGTTTCGGAAGGCACGTTAAATTGTGGGTCCCGGCTGTTATTCCTACATCTTTTACAGTCGTTACAGGTAGTCAGAAGCTTGAAAAAGTCTGACAGCCAGTCTAACCAAGGGGTATCGTGTTGCCCAGGTAACTGGGTTGAGGAGGTCAGATAGGCAGTCGCTCCTTGTAAACCACTGGTACTTAGCTGAAACCGGTTAGACTGGTAGCCGACCCCAACATAGTTGGGAAAAGGCTAGGCCAATGATATTGTTTAAGTTTGATATCTAACTATAAGTTGATAGATGTGCTTCGATAAGGTTTCATAAACATTCAAGTAACATGCACAAAGACACCCAGACTCAGAAGAATCTTTCGATCGGACTCAACACTTCGCTAACATAGTGACCGTGACCTTTGCACCCAGCTATCCGTGTAGTCATTATTGTTTTTCTTTTTTCTTATTAATAAATAAAACTTATTGGATAAAGAAGATTAAAATAAGCGAGTTACTATCGGATACTTTTCGTTGAGTCATCATTTTCGGTTATTGACGTCACTAATCACTTTCCCTTTATCTTGATTTTTTTATTTATCCAGAAAACAACAAATATCTATTTTCCACTTGATGGACAAAAGAGATAAAGAATACCCCTTATTTTGAGCTAAAGGCTGACTGTCAAACATCGTACAGGAGTCGGAAATGTTGGTTTCTAAGGTTTTTAAGACGATACTGATGTATTGATTGATTATGAAGTCGTACATTTTTATTTAAACCTTTGTGTTGCATAATTATATTAACATAAAAGAATACGGGGAGTAACGCGTTTCGACAAGATAACACCGGCCTTTCTGTTCGTGACCACGGCCAAAACTTCGGGCTAATCAAGGTAAAAAATTCGCGGTAATCCCCGTATACTTTTATGTTAATATTAGTTGTACACTGTTCTAATGCCATATCATCTGCTGTAAACTATATTCTTACTACTTGCATTACATAGCACCGGATTCCGAGCCGGCCCCCGAGTCGCAACCGAACACGGTCGGCTGGGACGACACGACGCCCGCGCAGCAGGCGGCCACGACCGAACCGGAGGCGGATCGTGAAGCGGAACCGACGCCCGTCAAGAGGTTCATGCTGTCTTCTAATGTTGATGTGAGTTAATAAATAAATAATGATATTAGCCGGTATCTGAGCTTTGCTTGGTAAAGGGCTCTTTGCAGGTACAAAAGGGTTGAGGCAGCTACCATGATTAGCCTCGAACAGTAGTCTTGGGAAAGACTGCTGTACAAGGCAAGGACGGCGCGCGCGGTGCTTCAGCGCGCCTCTTGAAGTGATGAGGAAGACACTGCTCTTTCTCACACCAATGATGAAGTTTTTTTGCTGAGGAAAAGGAGCTTTTGCGGAGCTCCCTGTCGGGGTTCGCGGTTGTTTGCGAGAGCGTTCCCGCTTGGCCCCCGACTAAAAGGAACGGGGAAGCATTCCAGTGGTTTTAGCCGGTGGAAGTCCGGCACACCCCTTCGCCTTCCCCAGGGCGAAGGAAGTCCAAGTTCCACTGGGTAAAAAAGAGTAAAAAAAAAATTTTCTTTCATAAAGTGACAACTATAATATGTGAACTTGACCGAAAAATTTTTCCTCAGAATCGCGATGAAATAATATCAATGATAACTTCACTTGGCGGTGAAATATGCGAGGGTGCGGAGTTAGACCCTCTCGCGACACACTTGATATGCGCGGCGCCGGGCCGCAGCGAGAAGATGTTGGGCTCCGTAGCGGCGGGCCGGTGGGTGCTACACCCGCTGTATATAACTAGCAGTCATGCCGCTGGGAGTTTTCTGTCGGTATGTATAAGAAATATTTAGTATCAACAAGTGATAGAAGTATATGAGATAAAGAACACTTGTTGCAAACATTTTAATGTAGATGTCACAAAACTCAGATTGAAGTAGTTTTTATGGCCTACATTCAGTCAGTATCAAAATCAGCATAATATAGGCTCTAGATAGACGGACCGCATTTCAATTGCAATTGAGCAGTAAATTTTACTTTGAGACGATTTAAATAAAGTGCAAACTAAATGTGCATTCCGATCGCAATTCAAACCAATTGGATTCGGCGTGCAATTGGTCTGCATATTTGGTCCGTCTATCTAGAGTCTTTGTTAGTCACTATCTATTCCAAGACATATCGTGCCATGACATCGAAAACTTTAATTGACTTTACTAGCATACACAAAAACCAATTAACCTAACAATCCTTCTCAAATTTCTCAATCACACTAAAGTTGGCTATAAGAGAAACCAATATGTAAGTTAAGCTCGCCTTCATACATTAGAATATATTGTCCAATTGTTCGCAACAGGAAGAAGAATTCGAGTGGGGCAACCCGTCAGGCCGCCTGCCGCCGGTCGCGGGCGGGGAGCGCAGCCTGGCCCGCGCGGCGCACCGCTGGCGGGCGGCGCGCGCGCGCGGCGCGGCCGGGCCCTTCGCGGGGGTGGTGGCGCTGCTGCATGTGCCTGACGCGCGCCGCCGCCTGCTGGCCAGGCTCGTCTGCGCGGGCGGCGGACACGCGCCTGATGATGAGTGAGGCTGCTATGCTTATTCGTAGATATAGTAGGACTACTGACCTAATTTGAGAATAGTTATTCGCTTAACATAAACTTACATTATTGGCTTAAAAATATCACATAAAAGGGTAAAAGTAAAAAAAATACAAATGTTAAATCTTTCAATTTACCTTTGGTTCGAGGGCTAAATGCCACAAAGGGACAGACACATCAAATGTATAACACCCCTCTTTTTGCATCGGGAGTTATAAAATACATAAATAAATCTTAATAAGCAACTTGAAGTCACATTTAACGGGATTTCTTACCTACTGATTAGTTACCAACCGTGCTGAAAACTTCCTTAGCCCTTTAAATACTGCAGTTTATCACTAAATCATAAACATACTTACATTTTGTTTCAACCTGAAACTCAAATTTCATACGTCATTTTATTCCCCAGGCCGCCATACACGAACGACAACATCACAGTTTGCTTCGCAGACATCAAACGCTATCCGCTCTCAGACCGAGACAGCGCTTGGCTCATATCTAAGAGGATACCAGTATGTGCCCCTGTGTTACTAAGTTCATACCTCACTGATGACCCTCCGCCCAGGCCAGAGGAACACTGCTTACCGGATTTTAGACCTTAACATTCTAAGTTTCTGGATGGTAATTGAATCACAACTTTATATGATACATTTTTGGCTTCAATTGATAATGCTTGCCAGAATTTATATCTTATGTCCATATATTTAGAGATGTTATCTGAATGAGTCTCTTGAGGGTCTGTGACGTTAAAGCTAGTTGAAATACAGAAGAACTTACAGATAATTGAACTTAGATAATATTGGTTTATCTGATTTTAGACTTTAAAACGGTAAAAATGGATGTAGGCCCAAAATAAAACGGTCTTTAAAAGCAAGGGATTATGAATCCATTTCTTAACCACAAAAATGTGTCTAACTACGGCTACTTTCAGTATTAAAGCTGGACTTTTCTGAGCTAAAAAATAATTTTATAATAAGTTCTTTCAAATCAAACGTTGCGAAATTGAAATAAAGGACTTTGATAACATGTAGCTTATTAAGTTATCGCCTAATTAATGTGAATGGAGAAATACAGGTACCTCGTACACACGGCTACGTCAATTTCCGATATCAGACCTCCTTAGTCTACAATAAAAAAATCACATCAGTTTCTATCTCTGAAATGTCAAGTGTGTTCTCGTGATAAGGTTTTAAGGCATCGGAGGTTAATGTTGCCTCGTGTATGAAGTGCCTTATAAATATGTAATGTTAAAGCCGACTGACGTGTATAATTTGTATATTCTAGTTATAGTTGAATTATTTTATGACAATAATTAAAGATTTATATAAAGAATTTTGGGTATTCTTTTTTTTAATATGGGTCTTATAATTGGGGAAAGATTTTTAAAAATGAAAAGTCACCGGAATTTTTCATAAATCTTATCACTTTTAATTATGAATACAACAATAGTTAAATAATATAGTATTAACAATTATAATCAGACATAAAATATAATAATATAAATATAACCAAACATAAATTACAGGAAAAATATGAATGATAAAATTGCAAAATTTATACTTAACACTAAAATACCCTGCTCTTCACTAAAATGATTATTACTTTGATTGTTATAGTTAAACTAAAATTATACAGCTGAAAAAAACCACTGGAAACCGACTTATGGAATCTAAATAATTAGCATAATCACAATGCCTTGAGGAGCTTTTAACATAAAATATGTAATATTTTACAGAGTTAAATATTTACAAGTTAAAAAACAAAAAATAATTAAATCAAAGCATCAAAAAATTCATCGGCTTCGCTGCCGGCTGGGAGTGTGCCCAAAAGGCTGGCAGCATTGCCACGTTGAATGGCAATGCTAATTCTCTGAGCGAGGTAAAAGCCAGCCTTTGGGTCACGAGAAGTGTCAACGAGATGCTTTGCTAGGTCTTTAAAAAGCGTTTTGGCACTCGGCCCCCACGGCCCAAAAGTTTCAACCCCAAACGGCTCAAAGAAGTAACTATCAACTAGATTACCATATTTGCGCCGTTTGAGGTTTTCAGCAGCCGCGGCAGCAGAGCCAGCGCAGCTCGAAGAACCGGGAAGATGAGATGGCGCAAGAGTATCGACACAAGTGGCGTCCCACACTAAAGGCCTACCCATCTTCCAAGGGAACAAAGACATACCGTCCGGTCTCTTGCCATCATCGCGTACCAAACCATGTTATATTAGATACTTATTTCATCATTTGAAGCAACAAGAAAAAGTAAAAAAATAAAAACAATAACAAACGAACTTTCTAGATATTTTTGTAGTCGAATTAAATTGTTTAAATCTGCGTCATAAAGAAGTATTTTTTTATATTAATCTTATCTATACAACACAGTCGATCACGTGAACCTTGAAATTCTTGAAATAAAAATTACTGGTTAAGTAATTTAATTGCTTTTAATGTGCGTAATTTTAAATTGAAAGGTTATACCTAGTTAACAATGTATTATGTTTACTTCTTGACATTATCAATGAATTAGCATACATTGTTACCAGTGCCGGCGTTAGGGGGGGGGGGCGTGATGGGACGATGGCCCAGGGCGACAAATTCTGGGGGGCGCCAAGGTCTGAAGTTGGAGTCTCTTGCCGCTCCTGGCGCAAACACTCAGATCTGTGCTCTACGCTAGAGATGGAATACTTCCACCGCCAAACGTAACGTTAAAGGAAAGATGAAATTCTTAATATAATTTTACTTGGGATCAGCAAAAAACTAACACTTGATATTGCTTCCCTCAAGTGGGCGCCACAATATTTTCGCCCGGGGTGTCAGTGGCCCTTACGCCAGCACTGATTGTTACACCTCAATAAATCCTACTTATAAACCTAAATTATAGTGTTTAAATTAGAACTGAATTTAATAGTATAGTTCGTTTTCTAGTAAAATGTTTCTGAATGCATGTATCTGAATTAATAGTAATTCATTATGGGATGTGGACTTCTAATTTTTAATTTCAATATATTATATTTCCTCAAAGTCTCCTTCACTGATTTCAGTGACGTTTCAAAACACTTTTACTGACTGTCCTATTGTTTGAGTGGTTAGGGGTCCTGACTGCTACGCCGGAGGTCGTGGGTACGATTCCTACCCAGGACAAATGTGTATATTGCTTATAGTATGTTCATCAGTTGCCTAGTACTCATAATACATGCTTTGCTTAGTTTGAGACTAGATGGAGTTGTTTACAAATTGTGTAATATTATATAGATATTACATAAACATTATATTTCTCCTTATTATCTAAATTGCTTCATTTGAAGCCTCATTTCGCATCGGCATTCAATCTACTTTCGTAAAATCTTCACTCGTATTTCAAAGCCATAACTTTGATGGCTCTGCTCTCGTCTTCTGGATAGTCTAGGCCAGCTTCAGCGAGTTCTTTAAACGTTATTGTAGCGAGTGTAGTGAATCCAGCTCTAGCCGCACTCTTCTGTGAGGCCGGGCCGGTGAACACTGTAGACGTGCCTTTGATGCCGTGGTACAAACTCAGGGGTTTCCTGTAACAATAAATGGACAATTAATACTACTAATACTAGCATTTATTACTAGCTTCTGCCAGCAAGTCCGTTCACATTTCGCGTGGACTTCAGATTGATGCGCTTTGAACGCACCTCCCCCCATTTTCCCTCTTAAAATGGGGCAAAATATACCCATCGCCGAATGCCAATATACTATTTTGGTACATGAATGCGTTAATCTTGACAGTCATATTTCTTTGAGCTTTAATACAGGTAATAGTATCGTGTTCAACATCTTATAACAGGTTGTCGAGGTCAGGAAATCAAGTTATATAAATCACGTCAAAGATGCCAAGTATATGTAGTTGCTACATTGACCGATACGATCAAAAGTCTAAACAGCTTAAAAAACCAAAAGCTACAAAATTATTTTCGTATGTACCAAAATTGTCCGATGAGCGGGCTTTTTTCTTTACCAATACCTAGCCTTCATCGTGAAAATTGTTTTTTTCCACATATTGGTATGTAAAATATGACATGACTTCCCCAACACAAGTTGCTGTGTCTACATATAAACAATCTATACTAATATATAAAGCTGAAGAGTTTGTTTGTTTGTTTGAACGCGCTAATCTCAGGAACTACTGGTCCAAATTATTTGTGTTGTATAGACCATTCATCGAGGAAGGCTTTAGGCTATAAACCATCACGCTGCGACTAATAGGAGCAAAGATACAATGGAAAGTATGAAAAAAACAGGGCAGGTATAAATCATAACTTA
Source organism: Trichoplusia ni (assembly GCF_003590095.1). NCBI lineage: Eukaryota > Metazoa > Arthropoda > Insecta > Lepidoptera > Noctuidae > Trichoplusia > Trichoplusia ni. The sequence continues at coordinate 9,914,513 of NC_039481.1, forward strand.
TATCTTCTACCCACGGGGACGAAGTCGCGGGCAACAGCTAGTATTAGAATAACAGTGTACACATATTTTAAACTCAAGCCGGAATTATGAAGTTCACCTTGAACGACTTGCACACAATTTACCAGTTAAATCCAGTGTTTAGTTTTGTTTTTATCATCGTTTTAAGTACTACAACTAAACATAATTGTGTTTGATGAACGCTGTCCGCGTACAAGGTCTCGACCGCTTATGTAAGTACTGTGTTAGTAAATACAGGTTAACAGAACGTTCTCGAGAAAAAAAATGAAATAGTGATTTTGCCAGTAATAAAATATTTTAGTTTTGGCAAGTTCTATGTATCTAGATCCTATGTATTGAATGAAAATTTTATATTTAAAGACAGATACCAAAGACCTATAAATAAAAGAGTAAAAAAATCACGTAGATATTTTAGCTGATTCACCTTTAGTTTAAAAGTCTGGGGTTAGCCCGATTCGGAATTGCTTATACAGAGTGCAGACACACAATCGGACGAGATTGCAAAGGTCAAGACGGACATGTTATAAATAATGCAGGAGTTATCTCGATACATAGTCACATGGCGGGGTAAAGACAAGGTCTCTAGTTGTATTCATGGTCAATGCTTACGAGCAAAATTGTCGTTTTCGATGAATGGCAAAAAAGACTTTATTCGCTATGCGTAACTCGTTGCCGAGGAAATAACTTTTATTTATATCAGGATAATCTATAATATGTATGATCAATATAGGGTAAATGATCAACTGTTTCCAGAAAAACAGTCGTAACAGTCTCAAATGTAAAGTAATAATTTGATGGCGTCGCGTCGCATTTTGGGAGAAACTTGTTCTTGATCAAATACAGAAGTGGCAATCAAAAATTTAACTGGGGTCTATTAAAACATGTAGTAAATGATCTAGGTATATTGTAAATGACTTTCCAGAGACTTGCAAGAGTTTTATGCTTACCTTGCAGCCAATATCCTTGATCCTAGTCTAGCTCCACGATATTCCCTTGAGACCACCAAACCAAGAGCATAGAGGTACTTGTCAAGCCCCAAACACTTAAACGCATCGACCTTCTCATCAGCGACTTCTAATGCACCGTACACGTTCTTCCATTTTTCTCCTTCAATCTGTAAATATTTTTTTCATTAATTTATATGTTTCGTATGTCTTGTCTTGTTTCGACATAAACGAGAGCATAAAAATGGAGGCTCATAAGTATCCTGTTTAGTTTGAATTACGATGTATGTATTGATACTCCGAAAGAGTTCAAAATTCTATGCTTATATATGTCAGAAAAATATAGCGTCCTTTCTCGAGCAGTAAGGCATTGAAAATCCATAACAGATCAGAGATGATCAGAAATCAATAAATATGAAAAGGAAAAGTCAGGTCGTTTACCTACATTCTTCAAGATTATTTTCTTTAATGGGGAGACACCAACAAATCTAGGTTGTGTCGTTCGGCTGACTGACTAAGCCCCTCCTATGTTACTTTTTTGCCCTTTGGCTACCGCAGTAACCTTTTCGGATGATCCCGCTGGCGATAGGTCTCCTTATATCAAAATTCCTTACCAAATCATTAGTCTTTTCCCCTTGACACACAACGAGGCAGACGTTCAAGGCGACCAGTTTACTTTGTCCATTCTTCTCTTCGTAACAAGCCAAGGACATCCGCTGACTTAAATATCCTCGCCAGAAGTCCAGCATACTGCGTACGCTTACTGGGTCTTCGACAAGTTCTGAAATATTATTATTACATATCAAGTGCACTAATTTTAAACTGGGAAGTGTCATCTTTTATATTCATTTGTTTCAGAGATGTTTCCTACCATATCTTCGTAAAAAAAGTAATTTTAGGCCTTTTTTTAAGGCTCTTTCTAAACTTTGATAAGATTGTGCGTATCCACTATGTCATTCTTATGGAGAAGAACATTTCTATGTGTATTCTATAGGTTTATTAGAAGTTATAGTAGTGGTTATAATAAAGAGTTTGAAGCCTAATTTAAACAATAGCCTGGTCAATATTCTGTCACTTACTACTGTGTTCGCAGAGTGCTTCATCAGTACAGAGGTTTTCGGCCAGTATCTTGATCGCCAGCTCATCGTCTTCAGGCGGCAAATCTCTAATGACCCACTTTGTGCCATTGTCCTCCCACTGGTCCCAGACCCTTGGGCATGATGAATCCCATACTCTTTTGAAAGGCATGCTGGTGATCTGTTAAAAAATTCGTACTTTTTACTGTTACGGACTGACATTTTCCCCCGTTTTTATACACTCAGTTTTCTTGTTTGTTTGTTTGCCGTTCCGGTTGGATTTTTACAACTCAATTTTGAGAAACTTGCAACTTTGCAACTATGAAAACGGCTGGACCGATTCTGATAAAATTTGAATGTATGCATGTAAATACGTGGGTTTTTAGATTTTTTGAATCTATTCATTTTATATGTCTAGACAGTCTACCACCACGTTGAAGAGTATTATTATTGTTTTTTTGGAAGCATGACAACACAATGCACGGTGTAGAGTGGCATCTTCCATACCACTCATTACATTATGTTACTTTAAGACGAGGCGGTAGAACCCCTTGGCCTAGCTAATTGACATTTCTACCATCGTTTGTGTTGGCAGGAAACGCTCAATGTACGGACATGACAGGTCAAAGGCACGCATGTGACTTATTGAAACGAAGTGTCATTTCCATACAATGAGCATTTTTATTGCAGAAATGTCACTATATCGATGCCAAAAACATGGTAAGATGTACTACATATTTCACGCACTTAGTAACTAGATACATCTGTAGTTTATATGTAGGAAGCCTATACGTAGAGTAACACGATTCACAAATCTTTGTTCAGATAATGAGTAATGTAATAATATAATAGAATGTTTACACATGTATTAATTTTCATTATACTATACCCATATCACACACACATACAAACCGCGCTGAACAAACAAACCACTTCTGTCTAATAAAAAATCTAGCATCTTCAAAATTAGAACAATCTCTGGCACGAATATTTTAAAGCAACTTCTCAATGAACAAATTTTTTACGTACTCTTCAATAAGAATGTTATTCCTTTATCACTCACTGGAATTTAGTTTAAAGTAAAGATACTAAACGCAACAATTTAGCAACGAACGGCACAAGCGTCTATCATTACAATTTACACGAGACTGATGCAGATTAACAACTACATCGTTCAATAAATAGACAAGATCACTGTATTGTAAGCTAAACAATTATTTTAAATAGCTTAAACTGTTCTTATCGTATGGTGCAGTATAATAAAAAAAAAAAAGCGGCGAGTGAGTAATAAACTGGAAAAGTGTGAATCGGACTCTCTACACTGAAGGTTGATTCTAAATATATGCGATAAGATCTATTTTGAAACAAAAATTAGGCACTCATCAAATGCACGACTCTCAAAACCGTTACTTATCTAATCTTTGATGTTGATTTTTATTTGTTATAGCTTCAAAATTCATGACTATCACGGTTCATGTGATACAGACCTGGTGATTTGGGGCTGTCATGTCCATGGAGATAAATGCGCGTAAATAAATAAGGATTATAAAAAAAGACCTGGCTATACCCAGTCAGATAGATAGTATAGCCTAAGAAGGTTTCGATACCTTTTATGTCTGGAACCCGGGAAAGGTCGGTGAACTATGATTGTGCAATGAAATGAGAATTTATATGAATAGAAAATACAAATTTTTCATTAGCTGATCAGAATATGTATGAGAAACCAAAACTCTTTTTTGTCCGGTATATGCTGTCATGACCGTCGACCGTACACCCGCGGTCCCGTGCGCTCAAATCGAAGATTATCGTACGGGAATATAAAGTCAGTATAAGAACTATGCTATGTGTTAATCCTGGTTCTACTACTATCTGTGTACCAAATTTCGTCTAACCCGGATCAGTGGATTTTACGTGAGAAAGGAACGAACACCCATAGGTACATATAACCTTTAACATTTATAATATTAGCAGGATCGTGACGGCTGGCAAAGCCTAATTAATTGAGTGCTTGAATTTGCTTCTACTTTTATTGTGTCGATTTATCGATCAATTGGAACCGTAAATGCAAGAATATATTTGATTCATAACAGTAGGTATCTTACATAACGCGTTATCTAGTTTATTAAGCCGTTCACCTTGGCTTTGAGCGAGTAGCCAGTATCAATAATACTTTTGAGAGGACGGTCATTTATCGTGCATTTCCTCTCAAGATATGACCAAACGTGGCGTGATAGGTAATAATGCCTGGTGCAGCTTTCTGTCCGCCGCCGGTCTGGTTTTTGGATATTCTTGTAAACATTTGTATTTTTATGTGTTTTGATTTTAATTTTGACTTATTTCTGCGTTTAAATAACTATCAAAACGGTAAAAAGTCTGATGCCAATTGTAATGAGCGTAGCTTGTCTCTATGGAAGCCAATACGGCCGCGTAAACATTCATTTTTTTAGTTATAACTGGAGCACGGGAGAAATTTCTTGTCTAGCTGCGTGTTCTTCTAGACATGCTCTTGCTTCGCGACTTTGTGGAGTAGGTTCTAATTTGGACATACCTTCATGTAAATAGTTTTAATTCATACGTATATTGATGGTGTAAGCAACATTACTGTGACTACTTTTTTACAAATCGTAATTTCTTATGTGAAGTAATTAAAAAAAATGAGTGTCATTTAATTTAAATGACACATTTCTACGAGGTAATTCCTTCATTACTTATATGTGTTTTAGAGATAAATCTCGTAATTGTGTATAATTTTAATAGAGTTCTATTAAAAGAAATATTTTACAGCCAGATATTGTCTTCATATCTCTGTAATGCTTATATATGTAGCCGTAGGTAAATAAAAATATTAGATAATTAACCCGAGTATGAATAACAAACAAATCTTACAAATTATGAAGCTCCGATTGATTTACGCGACTGTATTGATTTAGTGAAAATGGATTCAGGGCTAAGAAAGACGACTATTCGGCTGCGTCTCCACCAGATAGGTACTTAGACAGGGATGAAAAATAAAGAAATATGTATTCGTGTTCAAGCAGCAGTTTAAACATACAAATTAATTCACACATTTTAGTAGAGTCTAATTTATATGATGCAGAAAACCACAACAAATAAACTATACAACAGGTAAATAAGTTAAAATGTGAGATAAGTATTTGTTTACTTGTCAGCTTAAGTCATAAAATCACGGGACTGTCTTAACGTATGTACGTAAATGACTTCGTGATTTATGAATAGACATTAGTTTTTATCTTATTTACTTATTTTTATCTTTTTTTTGCATTTTATGGCATTTTTAGAACATCTGTCAAGAACTCTCAAATGAGCACTCGATTAACTATTGTACTGGGAATTTTTGAATTAGTTCTGGTGCCCCAGCAAGAAAGCCGGAAAACCCGTGGTCTAGTGTCATCTTGCTTTCAGAACTGTTGACCTAGCAAAAGTGAGTCGAAAATCCACCCAAATTCGAATCATCTTGACCAATTTTTCATTGACGACCTTTTTCGAGGGTTAATTGTAAAATTTAAATTAAAGGTGCTGGTGGTAGTAACTGTTTTCCATTTTCTCTACTCGTCTCCTTTATTTTACATGATCTAAATATTTTATTTTTGCTCTTTCACTCTTCTTACTATTTTCCTTATAGAATATTGATTAAGGATTCTGTTCTATTCTTTATCATTATCATCTCAGCTCGGAATATGCTCCTCTTTCTACATCATATTATTTGTTGAGTGACATGATTTGATTCGAGACATATTATTTAAACTTTGAGTGTTAGAGCAGTTCGATTAACTTCATCTTCTCCATCGCAAATCCTTAAAGTCTAAAAGAGTAATTCTTTTATGCGGTAATTAATAAAATACACATTTTTCGATTTATTTTTTTATTCGACTACACAACGTATAAAAAGTACAACTTAAACTTATGATAAAATGTAATTTATTCTAAGCACATCATTATAACTAATTACAATTACTATGTTTTCTATAAAGAAAAACATAATGTAAATCATTTTTAAACACAGATCACGTGGACCACATAATCAGTCTATCAGTCAGAGGTTAAATTACTTTAGATATTTTTGGCCACTACAAAGGTTCGTTATCACATTATTTAGCATGTCTAGGGGTTAGCTTAATATCTACATTGTCCAGTCTAACGTTGAGAATATCTGGTTTGAAACTAATTTTGCCAGTTTGTTCCAAATGTACTTCATACTTGTGTAACACATGGACCAGACCAGCCATCATTTGTAACCTCGAGTATCTTGCACCGATGCACAACCTGTTGCCCATGCCGAAAGGTATGTAAATGTCGTCATTAGGTTTTCTATCCTTGGAAAATCGTTCCGGGTCGAAAACTTCAGGTTCAGGATACAAGTCCGGGTCGTGATGTAACTGGTATATCGGAGTGTACAATTTCGTCCCCTTTTCTATTTTGACTCCACCGACAGGGAGCACTGAGTCTTCGATGCACTTTCTTGTCACATAACCCACTGGAGGGAACATCCTCAAGGACTCGCTCAGTACCTTGTCCAAATATGTCAGTTGTGTAATCACATCATAACTGATTTTGTTGTTGTTTTTCTTAAAATGTTCGTCGATCTCTTGATGTACTTTCTGTAGGATTTCTGGGTGTTGACAAAGCACAACAAGTGTATTGAATAAAGCATTCGCGTTGGTTTCAACTCCTGCTAAGAAGAAAAATGAGGCTTGAGCTGATAGTAGAGTAAATGACGGTTCTATTTCCAAACCCGTGTTTTCATCTCTGATAGTTCCCTTTTTTCGCAGATTCGCGGCTAGGTCGGCAAAATCATGGCGTTGTACTTTGTCCTCTTCTCTTTTCTTAGTGACTTGGGTAATGGCATCAACAAAGAATTTTTCATATTCTGCTCCAAATCTTATTCCAAGTAGCTTAATCAATTTTGGACTTATGCTTAGCAATGCAAATTGCAGACTAATTTTCCAATTTGACGTTGAGAGATCTTTGGACATTTTCATGAACGGTGAATCAAACGTGGACTCTTGCCCGATCCCGAATATCGCACCACAAACAGCAGCATTGCAGAACATGTTGAGTGTGTCGTAAAACTTTCCTTCCCTTGCTTTCGGATTGTTGTCAAGGTAAACCACAAAGTCTTGTGCGCATCTGTCCATGATGTAGTACATGTTCTTCAGCTTGTTCGTTGTGAATAGTGGGGTCATATTTTGGCGCATCAGCTTCCATCTGTTGCCAGTCATGAAGAGAATGCTGTCCGAAAGAGTATCCTTTTCACTTTCGAAGCCTCTGTGATTAAAAGAGTTAAAGTCCAATTGCAAGACATGTTGAATGTTCTTCGGATTCGTGACAAATACGGACGGAGTGAAAAGGTTGCCTATACCAACAACAGGCTCATTCTTGTATGTCTTGTAGAGGTCGCCAAACAACTCGAAGACGGCACCTTTGCCTGACAAGAATGCACCGAACACTCCAAGCACTTTGTTTTTCCCGTGAAACTTGACTCCACGTTTTTTCCAATAACTTTCATTGTATCTTCCAATTAGATAGACAACTAGCAAAGTCGATGCTAGCACAATTAAACTGATTTCAATCAACATTTTGCAAGACAACAAAATCAAAACAAAAATTCGACTAAGCTTGTCCTGTTTGCGTAGGTGTGATCGTATTATAATAATATTGTCTCTCAACATAGTTTGATTCTTTTATAGCGAATAATTATTATAGCTTTATCATGATGATAAACTGTAACTGCGGACTTTGTAAACAAAGTTATCGCGTCGGTGATAAGTTTATCGGTCGTGGAAAAGCAGCAATTTGTTAGTTGGCAAAAATCGAATTAAGTATTTTATCAATGAAAGTAGAATGTATCGGCTCTAAAGCACCAGAAAATTAAGATTGAAATCTAATCTCAAATGTTTTCTGGTCTCATTTAAGGTTATAATTATGATTGTGTAAGACACTCCTTTTAGGTCTAGATTATAAACAAATTGTATGACTGTTTTTTACTTTCACTATTTCTTGTTCGAATTTGGCATTTCGCAAAAAAAGCAAAAACTATCGGATACGTATTTTTTCTTTTATCTCATAAACAAAAAAAAAATAAGGGGATATAGTGAAATGAAATCTTGCGTGAATGTGAACTTACTATTTATTAAACTTTTTACTAGCAAGTGATGTTACTAGCCACCATCTTTTTTATCATCTAAAGTATTTATAGTACTCCAACTTCCAAAATCAACTTCAAAAAAATACTTTTTCATAATTTTTGGGAAAACTGTTTTTACGGATTTCTTCGATTTTTTTGCCCAATTTTCTTCCCCAGTAATATAATCAAGGGAAATCAGACCATATTTGAATTATCTTAAGACGGTCGTTATCTGCTACAATAATAACATACCTATTAACAGAATAACACAGCATCATCGTGACTGAGCCGATAATAATATGTTTAGGTATGTAAGCTGTTATCATTAATGAAAATAAGAATATTTGAAGTGCAGAGGTTTGTACTTTGTACCATTATTATATTTATCTTATTTGTGTTTTAAAAGCTTGGCAAAGGCATACCATTAATCCATTAAGCGCACTTTGCTTTTTTCGGTTGGTGCTGGTTCAACATCTCGTAGAGGTCTCCTTCTTAGAGTGTCAACAAGAACTTTCTCAAACTAAACTGAGAAAGTATTGACCGTTATGACATTCTGTACAACGCCACCGACACTGCTATCAGGTTGAGTAATGGTGGTCTAACAAAATATCATATCGAATCGAATCGAATCATATCATATCGAAACATTCTTTCTGTCCAGGTAGAAAAGTTAGGTGGGAGCCTGAGCAGACGGCATTTTTAAATAGCTGTATACAGGTTCAGGTCAGCTCATTAATATGCGTTGAAAAGGTTTTGAATAAAAATAATAGTCCATTGTAAAGGCCTAACTTTGCATTTAGTTCTGTGGACTTAGTTGGTTTCTTTGTCCTTAACTATGCATCACACAGCTGGAGGAAGACCTATGACATGTGAGCTATCGTTCAATTCGCCAGAATTGTGGTAGCAACAAGGACTGTATACATTTTTGAAATGATGACCATAGTAAAGAATGAAATAAGGAACGGTGAATTTTTTTTTTTCACCTCTGCATTATAGATGCTACTTCCCACTAATATTATAAAGGCGAAAGTTTGTGAGTGTGTATGTTTGTTACTTCTTCACGTCAAAACGGCTGAACTGATTTTAATATAATTTGGTATGGAGTTAGCTGGTAACTTGAATTAACAAAGGCTACGATTTATTACGAGAAAATATTTTATTTCCTAACCACGCGGAGGAAGTCGCGGGTAACAGCTAGTTTCAAATAAAAGCCAATAAAAATACGAATTCAAAAATATGTTTTTGGCCCGACAGTATTTTTTGAGCAAAGTGGAAATAAATTTTTCGATTAATTTATTTGTCCGCAAATTTATAAAAATTATTAGTTTTTTTTTCTGAAGTCTGGAAGCCCCTCATTTATAGTTTTAAGCTTCTTTCATCATCCCCAAGGTATCTATAAAAATGCTGGCTGTGATAAATGCAAGGTTAAAGTACTTTTTAATGGTCTTAGTTATGGCACCTATGCCCTAGGACTCGTTGTGCAAATGAACGACTCCAGGGGTAAGGTGCTTTATCTTTGTGTCGCGGGGTGGTTCACATACAAATAAGACGCATGCTCAAATACACCCAGACTCTCGACAAACATTTGTGGATCGCACAAATACTTGCCCTACGTCATACACAACATATAAATTACTCTGCTATCCACGAAATCAACTGTGGCTGTTGTGAAGTCAATAGTCAAAGAATTTATGGAATATTTAATGTTACTTTATGTACTTTGCCCCTTTTTTGGTAAAAATGACAAATGCTTGAACTAGCCAGTTTGAGCATTAAAAATGTACCCATAGGCATGACATAGAACGTTGTAGATTGTACCAATCGTAGTTAATTTCCGATATTACTTTACTAGTACATGACGATGTTTTAAAGAAACTGAGAAGGTCACTCAGGGTGGCGAGGAATTAAAAAAAACATTTCTTGCAACACATTTAATATTTATTCGTTCGGTCAATAAATAATAGACAATAATAACACCCAAAATCTCCCACCCTTCACCGCTTCCTAAGCGCTCTTAATGTGGAGAAGAAACGGCGCAACAAACTCCACACCAGCATATATTTGAATGACAAAAACAAGCTTATAATTTATATAACACATATTCTGCATAAATAAAACAGTTAAAAAAATAGAACATTGCTGTAAGCCTAAGTTTCATTCATCAGTCCAAGGGTTTTAATTATGGGTCTTTCAGCAACACTATTTACTTTTTATGCCTTGATATTCCTGCGGCTGAGCTTAATATCCACATTATCCAGCCGTACGTTGAGAATATCTGGTTTAAAACCGATTTTGCCAGTTTGTTCTAAATGTATTTCATAGTTGCGTAAGACGTGTACCAAGCCGGCCATTATTTGTAACCTCGAGTATCTTGCACCGATGCACAGCCTGTTACCCATGCCGAAAGGTATGTAAATGTCGTCATTAGGTTTCCTATCCTTGGAAAATCGTTCCGGGTCGAAAACTTCAGGTTCAGGATACAAGTCCGGGTCGTGATGTAACTGGTATATCGGAGTGTACAATTTCGTCCCCTTTTCTATTTTGACTTCACCGACAGGGAGCACTGAGTCTTCGATGCACTTTCTTGTCACATATCCCACAGGAGGGAACATCCTCAAGGACTCGCTCAGCACCTTGTCCAAATATGTCAGTTGTGTAATAACGTCATAACCGATGTTGTTGTTGTTTTTCTCAAAATGTTCGTCGATCTCTTGATGTACTTTCTGTAGGATTTCTGGGTGTTGACAAAGCACAACAAGTGTATTGAATAAAGCATTCGCGTTGGGTTCAACTCCTGCTAAGAAGAAAAATGAGGCTTGAGCTGATAGTAGAGTAAATGACGGTTCTATTTCCAAACCCGTATTTTCATCTCTGATAGTTCCCTTTTTGCGCAGATTCGCGGCTAGGTCGGCAAAATCATGGCGTTGTACTTTGTCCTCTTCTCTTTTCTTAGTGACTTGGGTAATGGCATCAACAAAGAATTTTTCATATTCTGCTCCAAATCTTATTCCAAGTAGCTTAATCAATTTTGGACTTATGCTTAGCAACGCAAATTGCAAACTAGTTTTCCAATTTGACGTTGAGAGACCTTGGGACATTTTCATGAACGGTGAATCAAACGTGGACTCTTGCCCGATCCCGAATATCGCACCACAAACAGCAGCGTTACAGAACATGTTGAGTGTGTCGTAAAACTTTCCTTCCCTTGCTTTCGGATTGTTGTCAAGGTAAACCACAAAGTCTTGTGCGCATCTGTCCATGATGTAGTACATGTTCTTCAGCTTGTTCGTTGTGAATAGTGGGGTCATATTTTGGCGCATCAGCTTCCATCTGTTGCCAGTCATGAAGAGAATGCTGTCCGAAAGAGTATCCTTTTCACTTTCGAAGCCTCTGTGATTAAAAGAGTTAAAGTCCAATTGCAAGACATGTTGAATGTTCTTCGGATTCGTGACAAATACGGACGGAGTGAAAAGGTTGCCTATACCAACAACAGGCTCATTCTTGTATTTCTTGTAGAGGTCGCCAAACAGTTCGAAGACAGCACTTTTTCCCGAAAAGAATGCACCGAACACTCCAAGCACTTTGTTTTTCCCGTGAAACTTGACTCCACGTTTTTTCCAATAACTTTCGTTGTATCTTCCAATTAGGTGAAAAATTAGCAAACTTGATGCTAGCACAATTAAACTAATCTCAATCAACATTTTGTGTGATGATCAAAATAAACTTGTCCTGTGCAGCAGCCTGTGCTTCAGTGTAGTTGTAATACAGTAATAGGTTCCTAATTGAATTTGGCATCTTTTATAGCGAATCATTTTGAGAGATAAGTCATGATGATAACTATAACGGCGGACTTTGAAAACAATGTGATCTACGAAATGTAATACGAAGATAAACTCTTTATATAAAGCACGATGCGAGCCGTGCTCGGGTTCTTTGCTCGTGAGTCGAGGCAGCCGAGGCGAGAGGTTGTAAGAGGGCCTTATAAACCACACAGAGCATGTTTTTCTCTCTTTTTACCTTGGACAATCAGGTATAGTCGCATCACAGTAGCCAGAGAATATTTCAAGTGACTTCTGCGCTTATGGAAGGAGTTGGGTTGGCTGGACTGATCAACTACCAAAACAATTATACGTATAATGGGTCAATTTGAACCCGAAGTGCACAAAAGGGGAGCCCACCAACAGGTACCAGGTATAGGCATTTCGCTATCCGTTTATTTAACAAAAATATCAGTAACCATGACTTTTCCTCCCACAAAAGTTGAAATTTTCGTTTGCATAATTCATTTTAATGAAAAGGCGATTAGAATTTCGCATATTAGCTGGCAAGCTTCCTCCGAGGAATCTTCATTTGTTTTAACAGTTTTTTTTTATTAAAAAGTGATTTAAATTTTAAAAGGTACTCAGACCTCTGTTTCTGTTTTCAACTGTCTTAAAGGGGAGGTTCGCAATGTTCTCAATGCTTCGGACGAAGTTGAAACGACTAAACTGACCATTTGTTCTGATGATGTGCTCAAGCTGTAATAGTTCAAGTTCTGTGCCTATTAGAAACAAATATCCTAGCATCCGTATTCCGGGTAGCCCGTCAAAATGTAGATCCTGCGCCTGCTCTCTATCCAGGTGTGGTGTTTTGTGTTTGTTATTATATCAAAGTGCAAAGTGTAGTTCTAAACAATTATTATCAGTGACTCGAAATGTTATGATGGTTGATGGGATGCATTGATAGGTTTATAGAATGAAATCCAGGACTTGGGTTTTTCTCTATGGTGCCCATTAGGGCTGATGCCTGCCGGGCCAGCGGGATCGTCTGAGGGTTGCCGCGGGCCCCGTACACAAAGGGCAAAGTAAGGAACATGGGTGGGTTTAGTCAATAGAAGTCTGACACTCCCCTCCGTTCAACCCAAAGCGGGAGGAGTCATTTAAAGATTTCGCATCCGAAAAAAAGCGACTTTTCTTCTAAGCAATACAGTTATATCGAGGTGTGTTAATATTAAAAAAGTTGTTTTAATAGCAAGTTGTGTTCGCAAATTGTATATTCTTATTTTTTGAATACTTGTAAAATATACTACCGATGGTGTGAGTCGTGATGCAAAATATACGAACATCCCTTGATTCACCAAAATAGATCAGATTGAATAATTTAATGATGGAATACATTACCGAAATAGATTTTAATGTAGTTAACAGTTTTCAATAGCAGCTGATCCCAAACTGACGTCATTTCTTTCGTATAAGCTTGGGGCCTTATCGCGTCGCTTGTGTTTATAGCGGACGCTACGTTTAATACAGTAAGCTCTTGTCAAAATTGCTTCTAGCAGACAGACACCAACAGTTGGGTAGCATTTCTATTACCTAGATTTAGATCTATTGAATTCATTCTTTATCAAATTTGAAATGTACTCTGATCATGTACAGATTTATTCCGATGTCGAACTATTGTTACTTCTTGATATACATAAATGTGTGTATATCACTCCAATTGTAAAATATTAGACCGTCTTATTTTTTTTGTATGAGTTTGAGTGGCGCCCTAGTGGGTTTGGATTCAAAATTCATCTTATTTGAAAATAAAGAATAATAAAATAATTACATTATTTGGTTTTATTTCGTTCTTCAGAATCGAATAGAAAATTTATTTGGTATTTTTTAATTGTTACAAGGTATCCATATATTCTGCTGTTTCCAACGTATATCTTTTTTGGATTAATTTTAAACGAGAATATGAAATTGTATTGCAAATAATATCATACAGGTCAAAGTCCATTCTGTATGAAGGATTGCAACGTAAAAGGTCAAAGTTTATTCGGCCCGCTAGTTTTTGTAACTAATTGCTTATTTATTGATGTTTTTAATGATTGGTTGTCATGTTATCAACGCCTGATACTATCTATCACAACACATACCTACAAACAATACTACAACATCATCCTGGGTAAGCTGTTTTAATGTTTACGTATTGAAAGCTGGCCGTTGTCAGTAAACAAAACTGTTACTGATAAATTGTTGCTATTATTAGTATTAATGGAAAATATTGTTTATTATCTTACACGTGTTCTAAGCTATAACCGCATAAGTGTAATTCGATCATAGGTTAAGCTATACTTGACGCGGTTGGTCCGTAGATGGGTGACCATCTTTGTCATAGCGAGTTCCTCCGTGTTTCGGAAGGCACGTTAAATTGTGGGTCCCGGCTGTTATTCCTACATCTTTGACAGTCGTTACAGGTAGTCAGAAGCTTGTAAAAGTCTGACAGCCAGTCTAACCAAATGGTGTTGTGTTGCCCAGGTAACTGGGGTCAGATAGGCAGTCGCTCCTTGTAAAACACTGGTACTCAGCTGAAACCGGTTGGACTGGTAGCCGACCACAACATAGTTGGGAAAAGGCTAGGCCAATGATCTTACACGTGTTTTGGTTCGCTTATCTGTAGGACTAGGATGTTGAGAAGATCGCTTTTATGCAAATAATCCAGAAAAAATACGTTCTTGATATAATCAGCTGATTGTGAAAAGACGCCATTTTGTAAAATTTATGGTCCATCTCGACGACAGTTAAATTTTCTATCAAACACGATGAATTTATTTTGTTAGCGCTTGTCAAAACTGCAACATGGATTCGTAAAGTATGAGCTCTAGCGATCGTAACTTTGTCCATAGAAAGAAATGCTCTGATTCGATTTCCTTAATTTAAACAATTTGCTACGTAGCGTGCTTTTCATCGAGTTTGGCGACCCCTGCGTTACCGACATTTCTTCTCAGGGTAGTTAGATATAGATGTCGAATCTGAATCCAGCGTTCGCAAAAGAGTGACGATTATATCTAACTTACAGAATTAATTTAATTTCTTTCTATTCGTTTGTATTTCGCATACAGTTGATTTCTTACTTTACAGATGTTTTTAATTGTAGATTCTCATGCTGCCTAGGCCTGATACTATCTGTCACAACACATACCTACAAGCAATAAAACAACATCATCGTGAATTAGCTGTTGTAATGTTTACATATTAAAAGCTGTTCGTTGTCAGTAAACAAAACTGTTACTGATAACTTTATTCTATTATTAGCAACAAATGAAAATAATGTTTTTATGTTACACGTGTTTCTTTATTTATCTTTCGTTAACTTAAATATATTTGGGTTTGTGTTTAAATGAAGAAGGTAAAGTAGAAGTGTATAAAATCTTTTTTTTTGGATAGGGAATCATCGAATATCTCCTGTCGCTTTGGGTTGAGTGGAAATTAGGTAGGTAAACGAATATTGAATACGACATTCTATTTATTTCAAAGATGCACAACACAAAAGATTCAATTATTTTTTTCCTTATTGATTCAGGGCTTTTTAAAACGCATTTAATACAAATAAACCTAACCAAGGTGCTGCTCATTTCATAAGAAATTTCTGCCCGTAACACTACGAGAAATTCTTCTGACGAGCAGAATCAACGCTTTAGCGCCGTGTAGATGTTTCTGTGTTGTAAGTAGTATTTGTAGCGTTCACTAGATGGCGTTAATGATATGCAGTTGTAGGTTAACGCCACTAGATGGCGTAAATACAAACTTTTATTTACTTTGACTTGTTCCTCTGTGATCAAATTCTGCACTCCAGGGTTTTTGGAGCTTAGCGAAATAAATATCGACGTACATATTGCCGAAAGTTGTAAAATGTTCCTTACGTTATTTCATACTCCCGGTTAGAATTACGAGTTTTTATCAATGAGATATTCAATGTGTCTACAACGATAACCGGTAAAAGTTAGTTAAAGCCTGCCCTTTATCAAACATCCGAAATTAACTACTTAAGTATATTTCTCTCCACAAACAGCTTTCGTTTAAAGCAATCTAAACAACTTAGATCTGGTAGAGGCTAAGTAAGTAAACCGCAAACCTCTTAAGAGTCGATTAAATCTAGACGCGTTAAGGTTGTAAGCATGAGGAAATCGAGGGTAGAGCCTACCACTGCGTCTGAAAGTCATATAAATGCAGTTGTGGAAGCGAGACAAAGCATACACGGCGTAGAGCTGCATCTCTTTCATATCTGGTGATTGAGCACAGCATGTTATTTCTTCATATTGTTTAGTAGTTGGTGCTTGCTACTTATATATTAGCAGTTTTTTAAATTAATTAGTACCTTTTAAAGAATTGTATAATTTAATAGCCATTATCATATTAATTATTCAACATTCTTGTGTTACAGAAAGGTCGCAATGAGTGTGATTGAATTTTGTACGGTCATATTGATATTTTGTCACATAAAGTAAAAAAGACAAAAAAGGTTTTAATTTAGCTAAATTCTTATCTCATTTACTGCTTCGCTGCTGTTCTATGTAACCATTCTGATGTTATATCTTTGCAGGATTCCGTACCCAAAGAGTGCAAGCCGAACTTTATTACTAAGGCCGTTATTGTCCGTACCCATATCCATCCTTCTGACAATTAACCGAATCTCATGTTTTGCGTTCTCATGAATCTCGATGATAGAAAGTTGAATTTGACTGCGGCTATCTGTCCTTTACCAGATATACAAGAATCTAAAAACCATTTAAGCTTAGCAATTAGTACGGTCATAATTTGTACTGACGATCAGCAAAACACAAGTATTTATATCTAAGACTAGCTGTTGCCCGCGACTTCGTCCCTGTGGGTAGAAAATTATAAGTTAGTATTTATACCTGCGGTGTTTTTTTCACATTTTCCATTGTATCTTCGCTCCTATTAGTCGCAGCGTAATGGTTTAACCTAAAGCCTTCCTCAATGAATGGTCTATTCAACACAAAAATATTTTTTCAATTTGGACCAGTACTTCCTGAGATTAGCACGTTCAAACAAACAAACATAAAACAAACTCTTCAGCTTTATATATTAGTATAGATTGCATATCATGTATTAAGATTGATAGTAACAAGAATCCTTGTCTGAAGCTAATATTTCGACGTCAACAACGTATTATAACTAAGTCATACTCGTACGTAGAAAATTGACGTCACATGCGAGCAAGACGCACATCTACCGGCCAATAATGTACGAGAGCTGTATACTCAGGCGGGGAGACTACATACGGTTGATGGGACGAACGAGCGAATTTAAACAGGCATTTAAAATAATGTAGAGTCAAAGTTTTTGACAGTTAGAAAGAAAATTAGCAGATGTCATAATGTAAATATGGTGGTGGTCCTGAGGTTCTATGAATGGGTTTGTATTCACGAGGGGCAGATTCTAATGCAGGCAAAGTACCAATGGGACTTCTTCGGTGTTATTTGTACTTTCTTATTCAAAGACACCATAGTCAAATGGTTAAGGAAAATGTCGTTTACAAATATGGGAAAGTCCTGTGCCCGCTGTAGGATGGTATGTATGGTAAATAGAACGGAATCGAGTGTTTTGTTATGTTTCGTTAATGCCATGTTTTTACTTCATTGAAGCAACTTTTCCATTTACATTAGTTGACCACTTCACTTTCTTTTTCAATTCAGACAAAAAAACAACAGTTTCCTTTTCACACAACGATTTACAAATCCAAAGTGTCACCAAGCATTTACCATCTCCACTTACATTATAATTCAAGAGCTAGCGGGTAACCAGCGCAGTGTGTCTCGCGGAGAGCTAACACAGACCTAAGTAAACACATATGTTTGCAGTCCGTCTTACGATCCAGCACATACCTATACTAAGCCAGAGCTTCAGTTACATTGTTTGTACTGCGTCTGATGCAATACCATGCGGGGGTATTCAAATTCTTAGCAAGATCCAAGATCAAGTGCTGGGGATATTCATAGCTGTGATTCGCTTAAGGTTGAGTCTAATTTATACTATGTATACAATTTAAGATGTAACTCTGATTTGGACAGGTTTTGCGTGCGGTTTGACTTGTAGCGATTTCGCTTGTTGCTGTTTACGCATTATTCTCCCAGAGAGTCAGTAAAAAAATAGGATAGCGGCGAATCCAGGATGTTCGCTTACTCGTTCGTCGTAGTCTGCAAAAATCTTTCCGTTCGGAACCCGACTGAACGGAGAAGAATTCAGTTGGTGTTGAGTCGGTAAGATACCTTTTCGCCTTTATAATATTAGTGTGATCGAAAAAAGCCACTATAAGATCCATTGTACATTGAGGAAGTGGATTTATTTTGTCCCTCCAATCCGCTTTGTAAATACTTTGACTATGTGTACCAAATATTCTGAATATACCATTACACGTTTTTTCTTCACACAAGATGCTTTCAAACTGCAATGCTGATTCTATTGTTTCCACTGTGTATTTTGAGTTTTGCTATTTTCCATATAATTATTTCGAGCCTCGTTTTCATTAAAGCTGTTACATAAAAACGGTATGCATTGAAAAAAATTTAATCCTATTTAAATTTTCATTCCATTTCCGAGATAAGCAACTAAAGTGCCACATACGAAAATTTGTTTAGATCCCCATAATAACATTAAGTAATACTAACACAAGTCATAAAAAGCACATTCTTTCATATCAGTTTATGTTTGTTCGTCGGTAAGCCTTTGTTATATTCAGTGGAGCTTTAAAGTAAATGCTCGTAGCAGCGTCTACAAATTGTCTACGATATTGTAGCACTTCGTAGCGCGTCTTCGTAGATAGACGAGATTTTATTTGATGACGTTGTTTATTTGTGATGTAATGTGTTTTGTATTTATGTCTGTTTGTTTTCACAGTTTACGTTCTCCAATGTGTTTATATTTCCACGAGATTTTCATGTTGCAATAAAATTGGAAACATGTTTAGTTTAGTTGGTATTTAACATGTTCAAATATTGAATGAATTAATTATTGCAATTAGTGTTGTTTGTGTTTCAAACCTTGTTTGTTTATATACGTGTACATAAAACTCATTAATTACATATTTTATGAAATTAAAATTTTATTGTTTACTTTACTTTTATTACAAGTTGAAAGCTGTATGTAATGCTAAGCAATGACCACCGCATTTATTTGTAACAGAATAACGAGCCACTCCATAATATGTTCTAGTTTATCACCCTTTTCCCAAACAAACCTTACGTACACTCGCCGTATTGTTACAACCTAATTGTGCAAACCAAACGGCGTGCAGGTGTAGCATGTTTTCAACCCTTTGGGCGAACGCATTTGAAGCTGCGAGACTGACAGTTTTTAACTGTGACTTAACACACTCTTGGCAGTTTTTTTTTAACTTGCGTCCTTTTAATATTTTCTTTTACCCATGATTTCCAGACTTTTTCGTGCGTATGGATTTAAACCTACAACCTTTGACAGGGCAGTCCAACGGTTTTTACCCACCACTATCATTGCACCAATGAGTTTCGTGTATAATGCCTTTATTCTTTTAAAAAGCGTTCCTCTGTATCAACCTCACGAACGGAGGTGGTCGCTAAAACACAAAATCCAACCGCACCAACCTCAATAGCTCAGTGTACAAACAGCCTTACATCACACAATATTAGCGCCGACCACTTCGTTTCATTGCAAACGTGAGAGGGTTTCAAACGTAGGACAGTTTCACATTATATAATATTTGAGATATAGAATAATGTACAAAGAGGAGTCGTGATGTGATACAAATAGTTATTAGTACTTCAGACGAGGATGACGAGAGACAAAAGACGGTTCGAGTGTTCTCCAACCGATGTTCGTGACTTTGAGGTAGTTTGATGTATTGGAAAATGGTTTGAGGAAGATATGTATCAAATGCATGTAGAGTGGTCCACATATTTGTACCTGTATTAATAAACGTGACCTTTAAGTGATGTTTTTATTTATCAGACTTTGATTATAAGACTCTACTTCTCAGTTTCCAGTAATATAGAACAGAGAAAAATAATAAAAACTACTTTTAAACTTTAGAAAACGCTTATGATAATGCGACTAATTAAAATCTGTACAGAAAACTGACGTCACGCATATATTCTGTTCACTGTTTCGATTTTCAATTGCAAAACCAAAAATAAAATATTGTTAATTCAACTAGAAACGGACTTTAAAAAAACAACACTAACAATAATACATTTATTTAACACTTTTTTGTAAGGTTATTAAATTTTCCAGAGGTTTGCTATATTTAGGATATGTTTCGATACTATAAGTCTGCTATGCGTTGTCTTTACAAATAAGTACGTTTTGTGAGGATATCAACTACGAGTATGTGTGACCTACTGTCATTTTATCTCGTATTTCATAATTTAACAGCTTTTGTTCAGAATTTAACAATATTAAATTCTAAGATCCAATTATTTTATTACATACAGGAACAGAATACAAAATTTGTTTTATAACGTAACAAATTTCGTTCAAAACATTTAAACATCTCCCCATTGTTTTCAACGATAAAATCGACGAAAATTTTACGTCTCTACGAGCCTGTTACATACAAAACACTCCTCACATACAGGGGTAAGGCTAAGTTCACACAGGCTCTACAAGACTACTGCGATTAATCGAATGTATGAAGTTACATAGCATCAATAGTCGAGATTTGCTAGTTGACAAATGTGTGTGACGCTGGGTTGAGTTTGATGACGTCATTTGACCTTATAAACATGATACTGGTTATAAATCTGGATGGAGATGGCTCAAACCTGATGTTCTCGCGATACATAAAATATTACCAACTATTGTTACTGTTTTTTAAATGAATGACAAAATTGACTCTACAATGACGTAAGGTTTGTGACGTCACATAACAAATATGTTTTGTAACCTTAAAGAAATTCTACAAAATGTACTTGAAGGTTTTTATTCTTCTTAATTCGCAAAAGAGTTTAATTGCAACATGTTTCTTTAGAATTTGACTGAGCATCCACGTGCTCGCCGAAGCCTTACCACAACTTTGTAAAGTTACCTTGATTCTAAGAATTTACTGTCTATTGTGGTTTTAGTTCACAGATTCGGAATATTATAACTTCATCTTACTTGAATTTATTATAAAGCTAATGTGTTTAAGACACGTGGAGTTCTGCTTCTGGTTTAGATCAGTACGTACTCAAGTACGGAAACTCGTGAGATGTTCCGCGCGTCTAAAGACACGTGATGAATCCCTTCCAGCTCTGTTTCGGTCCGTGCCGAACGGCGCTGTGTGTTGATGTCATCTGTTCATTAGACCTGATGCCTGCCAGGCCATTCTGGCACCCCCTAGTAAAACAAGGATAAAAATCCTAAATAAGGGTTTCGGGAGTAAAAGACGCCTGGACTCTGAACAAGCATTTGAGGGTCTCATAAATGCTTGTTGTCGCGTACAAGAAGGTTGGCGTGGTAACCTTAACCACTCGGCTATTCGTGCAGTCAAATAAAGTTCAGACGCAGAAACAAGTGAAGGTTAATATAACCTTGTAAAATTCGCATCTAAGTACATGAGTCGTTCCTGTCTTGATCGTCACACATACACGCACCCTTAACAGCGCGGGGCGGACATTTTATTACTTTCGGAGTGAATTTATTTACACTGTATCTAATACAGCTTTTACGCCATCTTTAGAAGCTCGAAACGGGCCATAAACATACTTTAAGATGTCACTTTACTGTTAAAAGCGTGAGTTTTTGAGGTGGGATTTATTTAGGATTTGAGTTAGATACAGATTAGGTTCAAGATGGGATAGGGTTGTAAAGAAATTGCTTTATATTAAGCTAAACGTTTTTGGTACGTTATTTTATTAAAATTAAGTGTTCATGCATGAATAAAAGGCGTTAAAGACATGCTGAACTCGGAAACTGCAATATTGGCAGATATAAACTGGTATGGACCTCTGGTAGAAACCTCTACTTATTGGCGAGAGCGAGAGCATATTTTGTTGATAATATCTAGAAAAGCTTGGTGGAAATAGTTGGATGAAGGACGCGGTAGTTAGAAAGAAACTGTGGGAAAAGGTGAAAGTTCTGCAATGCTTATACTTTTGAGGGTAGCTTGCTGGTGATGTTGCATTTCATCGCTGAATTTGGCCAGAGCTCCTCCATTTCTCTCGAACACCATGCCCAAATTATAAAATACCATAATTTGATATGGATTGGTGCCTTCTACCCCATCGTAATGTAGTATTGCATCAGCTCTTAGCAGGTATTTGTTACCACTTCGCTAAAAATGTCAAATGTCTTTTTAATAAATAGTAAAAATTAATTTTAAATTCAGTGAATCTATGCTAATGATTCTAAAACATGTAATAAATCTCTCTTCATCGAATAAATCATTTTTTACTACGATAGCTGCAATTCCAAATTTTTATATATTTAATTTTTCTCATTTCACGCCTGGGAGTCTTTAGTTCAAGCCCCGCACAATAAGCGGTCAATAACTCAAAAAAAAACATTAATCTTATATGAAATTGAAAAATATTCTAATTTCAGCGAAATTCATAACTTGCAGACTAATAACAACAAATATGTTTAATAAAATCTTCGCTATGAGATAATATTAAAGTTTATGAAGATTTAAGCCCTGTTTACTAGAAATTATAGATAAGACTGTCTGGAATTTTACATGTAATGGAGCGCATAATTGATATGATCTCGGAGTTTCGCTCCGGGATTTTATGATAACATTTTTTAATTTTACGATATTTATTCCTAACAGTGTAAAAATAAGAGCCTTCAGAATAGGGTATTTTAGCGAAAGAATCTTATAAATCTGTCAGGTAAATTTAAAAAAATGGGTACCTATTTGGGAAACTTTAACAAAAGGCTAGATACGAAGGGATAGATGATAAAATCAACACGGAAAATAACCATTCAAAAATTTCGCGTGACGTCACTTGTTAGTATAATCGTCACTTGTTGGTAGAGACCAACAAGTGACGCCTTCATTCTTTGTTTGCACTAAAAGAAAAAAATACGAACTAAGCAATGACAGACTAATTAAATGATTTAGTAAAATATTTAATTAAACTCAACTAGTTGCCTTCATTCTATTATTTTTATTTTTGAATGGTTATTTTTCGTGTTGATTTTATAATTTCTATGCATTGAAAATTATATTTAAAACAAAGGACCTGTTAAAACTAGTTGCACCATTCAGGCAAAATTAAAAGTTTTAGACCCTTTTACGTATCAAATAAATATGCAGAAAATAAAATATTTCAAATTTTATGTAAATTAATCAATTTCAAAATATAATGATTATAACATGTGACTGGTGTAATTTGGTTAATGCTGCACTTTAAATTAATTTAACCTGTAAACGTTCACGCGACGGTATGCACGACCACGCGTGCATTTTACGAATATTATTTAAATTTAGGTTTGTTATACACGCGACGATTTTAAACGGTTAGAAAAGAAATGTTGCATTATCAGCCATAATAATATATTTTTATGTGCGAGACATGATTTAGTGAAGCAAAACATGGTTTGGTGGATAAAGTCTTTACTTAGAAACTTTTTTTAATTACGGCTGCATTGAGGATATTTTTTTGTCATCGTACATGTTATCCACCGTTTTTTTCTATTTAAGCTTCTCACAGCAGGGCAAAATACATAAAGATATGTTATATATATTATTGCTGTTTTTTTAATGTAGCTAAGAATACCAGAAAATATACCAAGTTAAACTGATTGATTAACATATTAATCAATCAGTTAAACTGATCAACGAAGCAATCACGCTTTTAAACACAAATTCAAAACGACAAAACCCTACTTAAAAATCCTTAAAAACATTTCTTTCCAAAAAAACAAAGCTTCGCGACTACCTACGATTTCAGCTACAAATAAGGCCTAGAACTACCTTACATTACCATAATAGACTAGGAACATACCCATACAAGTAACCGAACCACACAAATACCGACAATTTGTTCGACGCAAACGATCGCGTGTGTAACCAACTTTACCTGTCAAAGTCTGCATTACGCCAGCCAGTATCACAATAATTAATTTTCTACTTAGCCTGCTATAATTTAAGGTGGTATAATTAATATCGTGTAACAAATAATATGTTTTCTTGTGAGCTCGGTATTGTAGGGTTGTTCGTAATTGTTGTGTTCAATTTCATGTGTGCTGTTTGCTAATGCCGGTTGGTTGGTAAGTAAAGATTTTACTGTTTGATGAAATTAAGGGTGTTTTAATTTTTTATTAGGCGAAATAGGGAATTTGACTAAAATCTGATAAGTCCGAGACCGATTGTGTATCAGAGATGGTGAACCGTACAAAAGTGGGACTAATAAAGTCTTGTCGGTAAAAAGTGTAGTGACCAATCACGTCATACGAGATTTCAACTTATCAGAACATTTGATTTTTTTTGTCAAATCCAAGTGATTATGTCATTTCTGTAATAGCAAATACTTTAATTACTAATATATCTAAATCTATTTTACGTAGAAGAACGTTTTTACAAAAAAAATATATAAAAATATTTAAATAATAATATTTAGATAAAATATCTTATGGAAATATGATTTATACGTATTTTTCAAATAAGCATTATTTTTTGTATGTAGGTACTTCTATTGCATAAAAATCAATCTATTATCAAAAGCTAGTGGCAACCCTGTAAGTTAACTTAAATAACGGATATTGTTAAACTAAAATAAATTAACTATGTACCTCCTCATTTAAAACTTAATTGTGTTTGTCACAAATCTTAAACCTTGGTTTACTTAAAACCAAATCTCAAATACTTAATTACATTCAAGTTCTGTGACTGTGACTAACTACTTTATTATGCTAAGTTAAATGTTAATAAACTTACTGAGCCAGTTTGCCCTTCTAAGTTGTCCTTTTAATAAGTACTAGTATTAAGGAATTCTATTAAAAGCGTCTGCCCATCTGTCTGTGATTGGTATTTCCAACAGATTGCACGATTTCAACTTTTTTTTTTGAGCGAGTTGAATTATGTCAAAATCGTTCGAGCCATTTCAAAGTTGTGGCGGATGAAAGGTTTTAGGTCATCTCCTATGGCTAAACTCCATGTGAGATTTTTAGTTACTTTTAAAAAGCACGTCTTAGGCTTGATAAACACTAATACTAGGTTGTCCAAGGACCGTATAAAAGGAAGACAAGACGTCGTTAGTACGACACCCTCTCAGACGCATTGGAGCACTATTTACGCGTGCTCATCGTTACAAAATGCGTGTTCATTTCGGCAGAGACGTACTGAAGCAGCTTTTTAGGGTTACGCACCCAAGAGGTAAAACGCCACCGTCTTACTGAAGCTTCGCTGTTTCTCCGTCATCAGGCTGTATCTCATAAACTGTCATAGCTAAACAGTTGAAATTGAGGAAATTTGTATGTGACCAAATGACAGCTATTTCACGTTAAATAAAAAAAGAAAAAAATGTTTTATCTCGTCCGAGGTTCAGGAGCATCAAACATAAAAACAGAATTCCGACGTATTGGAAAACTCCTTTTTGTTTGAAGGCAATTGAAGGCTTTTGAAAATAATGATGATGACGTTAAGCACCTTATTTTGGGGGTGGGTACCGGCTAATTTATTTGTCATCCAACCAATTTGTTTTTCTTTAGCCTTTATGTACGGAACGCTCAAGCCGCGAGTCCGACTCGCTCTTGACAAGTTTCATATACAAGGCTCCCGGGACACGCAACTAGCACATTCATCATAATGCCGCGGTATTCACGAGACTATGCGTTTTGTATCACGATTCTTTTCGTATATTTGATTTATGAAACGTTTTCAGTGGCTTGTAAACAAATGCGGCTACAAGATTGTTTGTTTAGTCGTTTCGAATATTTGCTTTTTAATAACCTCTCAAAAACACGGCAAAATTAGCATGATTGAGTTGTTAATATACTTTAAATTGATTAATTATTAATTTGATTTTAGATATACGCTCTTTGATACAACTGATAGAACACTTTTCTTTGAAAAACTTAAAGAAAAGGTTCTGTAATTGTTTCGTTTCATTTCATGTTCAAATAACTGGAACCTAACATGAGAGTTAAACCTCCACCACGAAGGTTGAACATAGACTTTCCGACCTTCATAATTCTACAGTAAAATATAAATTCTGGGTCAATTTACATGCACTACATAAATTATTCAAGCGCAAAAAAAGCAACCAAGTTGTACAGTTCAAAAATAGAATACTACAAATGAACGGTTTGTTGGGATAGTGCCAACTTACAGAAACGAAAACGTTTGAAAAAAAGAACTGTATAGGACAGGCTGAAACAATCAGATTTAGAACGAAGACTACAAATAACTGCCTGATTCGACTTTCAAATTTTAGTGTTACAGTATTAATAAAATAATTTAAAAGATTTAAAAAAAATCTAAATACCCGTTTTAAAATGTCACTCCATTCAAATTTTACCAAAATCGGCCCAGGCGATTTATTGTTGTAAATTGCTTTGTCATCGGGTTTGAACCTGCCACGAAACTTAGCTTATCGGGAAGTGCCTCAAAATTGACTTACAAAAATCCAACCGAAACTACAAACAAAAATAGAAACAAGAAAGTGAGTGTATAAACACGTTGGAAAATTAAAAGCGTTAAAATAAATTTATAGATAATCATTAGAAATAAATATCACAGCTTCTGTGTTTCGGAAGGCACGTATAAATATGGGCTCCTTATCTCTCTCCGTGCTTATAGGATTACCTTCCCATCGGGCTTTAAAAGTTGATAGAAACAAACAAATGGTTATACATCATAATTAACATAACGACTAAATAGTTCCATTGATTATCATTGAATACTTCGCTTTTCACTGTTCATTGTTTTAAATTATAATTTGTGTGGTTTAGTATCGATAAACTATATTAACATTCTAATTTGAAATTAAAATTAATTATATTTATTTTGCTAAAATATTTTATTTCAATATTGTGAAATAGCAAAATATCATCGTATTGGCAGTATAATAATAATAAAAAATAGGTCACCACGCCAAACAGACTGTTCGCTACATGTGGCAGGTTCGATCACAGCGTATGACAAGCATTTGTGTGATTCACCTACGCTTGTTGTAAGACTCATTGTCTTGCATGCGATTTGAAAGTTTGTGAAAGGCTTTGCGAAACCAAGAATATAATAATATCTTCTTTACAAAAACAGTAGTTTTTTTTCCAAACAAAAAATCATTTTACGTTTTTAATTTATGAGAATATTTCATGTTTATTACTCCTTTAATATGGCGTAGAGTCAACTAACGTCCTGAATTAGGTAAAAGGCTATATTGTGCTGATATAAATACCACCGATGAGGGTGAAACCGGGGAAAAAGGTGAGAAAGTAGTTATTTTATACCTAAGTTTTCAATAAAAAAATATTCAGTTTCATAAAGTAATAAATTAAGCATAAAAAGAGCTTCGAGTCGATACGTAATTAAAGAAGGCAATTAAATTATAATACTCTTCTGTTCTTTAACTTTTTTCGCTGGTTTCATTTGCTGCCGACGACGACGGTAAGGATGGGCATGTTGTCGATAAATTTGGAGACTAATTAAATATTAAGGCTACATACGTAAATTTAGTTTATTTATTTTTGAGAAAAAAGTATAATTTTCGCTTATTTTCATGTACCTACTAAAATAACGCGTTTTTATTACTTCATTATTTTTAGGCATTAAGTCCGCCATTTTGTCATCCGACTTTATGTAGGTATCATAAATGTAAATAAATAAATAAAATGTAACAGTTTATTTCTATCATACAAAAAAATACAACCACAAAAATAACTCACTTTTTTCAGTGTTATCATCCGCCAGTAAAGCGCTTGAAATAACAACCCAAAACATTCCAACTAAGGTTCATTTTACAACAAATAAAACAGCTAAAAATGCACAAATCATCGACAAGTATTATCGATATCACCACACCCCTACAAGTCGTTAGAGCACAAAATCACGTTAAATGCCGTTCGGAAATTAAACCGGATAGTAAGCCGGATACGACATGACCAGATGGCGACCTCCGCGGATAAAAATATGCTTCATAGATATGTTTGGAGGCAGGTGTTTTGTTTACTCACATAATATGGTAATACTCCTTTTGGGATTTTGGGGTTTAATAGAAAATCGATAAAACAAAACGGCTTTTGAAGAAAATTTTTTTTTTTTCAATTTCTCTCATAATTCAATGGTCTCTGATGTCCTTGGGGCACCATCTGGATATGATTGTATGAAAAAGTATAAGAATAGATACTAAATTAACAAATCAAATCTCCAAGATTTCAAAATCAACTCTATTCAATATCACAACCAAATTTGTAGATTCAAACTAAACCTTAAAAAACAATTCCATTGCAAAACTATGATCAACTAAACTCGTAAAAGCACAACACACCATACTGTACAAATTATAAAAACAAACGTTACAAGGCCATTCAAAACGACAGGATCAACTTCCCTATCAAAATATCCCCATCCCCCTTCTCCCCCCTCTATCCCCTTTTCCTCCAAGTACGTCAGTTAGCCCAACAGCTACAATGTAACATGCAGTCGTTATCCCCCGTTTCAGAAGCCAGGTAATCCGCGTGACATCACAGCTACGCACTCAATCCCCTTAACCACGGGGATATTACTGCCTGTCTGTTTTATACGGACATTCCCGATTTGTATTCCTTTGTTTTTAAGGTTTGTGTTTTTAACATTGATGGAAGAATGTTCAAGTGTGTTATGAGTTTGCTATGTAGGTGTGTGTTGGTTGTATCGTAGATCGTGAATGGATGGATCGATTTTAATTTTGGTCTATTTCCTAGCTATGTTTGATGCAAAAAAACCGTGTATAATTCTTCAGAACTCCCAAAATAAAAGAGCTTTGCTTATACTAGGGAAAGCTGTAAATCTAAATAACTTATCTGAATTTTATTGTGAGGTGTTGATTCCAAACATATTTTACGTTTCAATAACAAAAAAAAGTTTTCGAAATGCTTCACCGCTCTTCCAATTAGGAGTCTCATTTCATGTATTTCATTTTAAGTAGAATAAGTAGTAAAACAAAATGAAGTTCTAAATAATATTATTAAAGGACTAATTTTGCTCATTTTCTTAAATTCTCGACTTACATAATTTTACGAATTCACGACAATACAATCTTAATAATACAGAAAAGATAAAATTAAAGACTGCTTTACTGTAAAGACAAAGGCTTAATCAAAAAACAAACGTCTGTGAAACTTGGTCGCAACACCAGTATAATTCAAATTACATATAAACAACAAGACGTCAATAATTACGAAACTTTATGAACGAGCAAAATTTTCAAACAAACAGCTTTAGTTTAAATCTCTTTAAATTAGCACTTTGTAGATCAAATTCAAGAAGGTTGATTGTTAAAGCCTAATTTGAGCTGTGTGCTTTAGCAGATAAGGTTGAAAATGTATTGTTTCCTTAAGAAAATGTTGATGAATACCGTCTTTAGATCATTTCATTCGTTCAAGTATTCGACACCTCCGATGGTACTCGACTTATCTCCGGAGACAGGTGGCGTACAGGATGTTGTAAAAGTTATTTAATTAATTCAATGATAAATTACTTTAAACTTCAGGTGTTACAAGCAGTGAAGCGGAGAGGGACATTATAAGCCTGTTTCCCTAAAGACAAAGGCAGAGAAGTTTCTCTTTGCACGTCGATACTTTACAGTGATATGAATCGGTCACCAATGACCGAACATTCTTGCCGTCTAACAGTCTTGCCATTTAATTCATTTAACAAAAAAACACTTTACGCAATAAAACACATTAAATCACAAAAACCCTGAATCAAAAAGAAAAACAACATCACATAACAAATATAAAACGAAAATCAGCTATTCGCATAACCCACTAACATCATAATACACCACAAAGGGACCGAACACCCACCTGAACTCGTTCACAGGCACCTAAAATTCAATTTCTAAACAGAACACCCTGTGAAGGCGCTCACCAAGAAATCTAAATTGAATCGAAATTGAAAGAATTTCCGTGTGTGAACTCTTTTGTCGTGTGTACATATCGTATATGTGTGCGTGTGATTATGGGCTTACCTTAAGCTCTGCAATTGTTTTTTTTGTGATACTCAAACGATATTTTCATGGAGTTTCGTTTATTAACTAATATGTAAGAGGAAAATGCAAGGATTTTATTGGTTTCCTCACTTAAGGGAATTTTCTATTTCATAAGGCATTGGATGGGTAAAACTGTTGCGTGTTAATTCATGCTTTCGCGTAAAATTAGCCATTGTTTTAAGCGACATTCTATATTTAATAAATTAACTTAATTAAAGCACAGTTGCAGTTTATGGCATTTAACGATGTATTATCGCAATGTGACAACTTTATCAGAATAATGTTTATCATCGGATTCTATAATTCCTTTTTTTTTATTCTGCCCTTTTGTTTTCCCGAAGTTATATTGAAGTCCGCAGCCAGTTTCACCTAATTCAGATAAAAACTTACTTAACTTTAAATCTTCATCGATTTCAAATGCATGGATAGCCCAGTGGTTGTGTCCACCACACCTACTCACTTCACGCGACGTGTCACGCTGTCGATGCTCGCGTAAAGCCAGCATTTGTCTTAGTACTTGTGACTTGAATGCTTGTAATACTCCTACCATGCCGCCCTCCGCATCATCTACAAGAATTGGCTTAATTAAGCTGACAACGCTAAATAGTTGATACATATCCATAACAACAGTTTCCGTTCGTTCCTCGTTAATTAGAAGGCTTCCAATGGATTTGTGAGCGTCGATTTGTTAAGCTGTTTGAAGTACACTGACTAATAGTCTGGTTCAGTTTCTGTTGCCGTACCGTTTTCGCTAAACTGTTGCTATATTATGAAGTCGTGTGCTATTGAAACAGATCAGCGTAGTTCAGAGAATTAAATTATGATATAGATTCAAATTATCTGGGTGAGAAAAAAAAAAACTGGCAAAGGTTTCTTGGACTCGGGCAAAAAGGTTTTCGTTCCAATATCTGTAGCAAGCTACAAAAATATCCGAACCCCCTGAAATATTTATTCAATTCTGGGTTGAGTATTTGTTGTAACATAGGCAACAAGGATACGTCATCTGTGAAAGTGTCAAATATCACAATTAGTAATAGGGTCCTGTTTTACCTTTCAGGAGTAGAAACAAGTAGCTTCAGTGATTTAAAGTAAAGTATTGAATGAACATAACAATTTTGTAGGTTTAAAAAAATGTTCGGAGTCTTAGTACTTCTGACAGTATTCAAAAAAGGTTTATATCTTGACTTGCAGCTCCTGTTATTTCTATTAACTTATTCATACATCATATATGAAACAAGGAGTTTCTAATCCCTATATGCATCGCCCGCTTTTAAAGCCCACGCGTCCAAAAATAACTCTTAATCTCCATTCTAATTTTAAAAGCACACGAATTTCATATTTTTTAATGGAAGGCACCGGCAACCTACATGGAGTGAACATTGTTCAGCAATTAACCTTTCAAAATATGTTATTGTTTTACATTTCGGATTTTTTTTTGATCTCGTACTATTTTAAGAAAGCTAAGTGGTGATAGCCAACTTATACGACAGTTGCACTGTCAAGTCAAAAGGTTGTTAGTTGAAATCCCCGAAATTTGCACATATGCAAATTATATATTATTATGCACATATGTTAATTTCGATTTTGTTTGCTTAAAATGGGGAATCACATTGCTGGGAAACCAGCACCTTCCCAGCTGCATTCGTCTTCGACTGCATTTGTCTACTCATGGTTTCATCTCAAGGACTCGTCTGTTCTGACTTCAGTAGAACGACAGACATGGCCAGTACACTGCCACTTTGTCACAATAGTAAAGTGCACTATTGTGACAAATTAAGGCTTAATTGCCGTTGACTAAAATTTTTAGTGAAACCACAAGTAGGTGATTGGGATCCAATAATAAATAAACTCAAGGCCAAACCCAAGAGCAGCGCTGCAAGACATCAAGACACAGTGAGCTCATACTGCGTAGGTCGGACCACAAATAACGAGCAACATCTTCTGTCAAGACGAACGCCATCTCAGTCTGCCCGTGACCATGATACCTGCAAAGGTTTCGAAACGTCGGGAACTAAAATCTAAAATTAAACCGCGATAAAATCCGTAAAAGTAGTTTCATTTCAATGTCTAACATTCGCGTTAACCTAAGAAACCACTAAAATTTTTAGTTTACCCTAAATATTCCACGAACCGAAATTGAAAAACGATGTACCGTGTATTACAAAATAATCAACATTTGATATAGAAGAACAGACTCAAAAACTACTAATAATAAAAGTTAAAATCGCATGAATTTTCAATCATAGATTTTTATGTAGACTGCTATCGCCATGCAATATAACCTAATTTAATGATATTCCATAATAAAATCTGCTAATATATTCAGAACTATTTGAATGTCAACGAACTGTGATGTTATGAGAAGTCTGGTAATATTATTTAAAGTAGGGTCTTCACCCACTTGTTTCGGAATGTCAACGCTTTGCATAAAGCTACTTGAATATGAAATATAAAACTATCTCGAACGTAATATATTTATGTAAACTGAGCCGAAATTTTAATAAAAATACAGCTTCAGAAATGTAATGGAATCGTTTTGTGATGGATTGATAGTATATTGCTGTAAAGAAAAATCTATTAAAAAAGTAAATAAGTTAAAGTGCAAGTTGGACTCTTAAACAGATACGATGGTTTCGTACAAATAGAAATACAAATTTACGAAAAAAAAAACAGATCGGTTGAATTATGACCTTACCAAACGTTATTTAAGTTTGATTTCTCTTATTTCCTGTTAAAGAGCCAATAAGGAAACAAGTATATATGTCATCTATCTAGTTATCACTGTTTACGACATAAAGCTTAGTGACAGACAGACGTAGGTCTGTACAGCGAGAGGAGCTTTAGCAAAAGGTTTTAGTTCAGCTCATGAATCGTGATAGGCAAATAGTTAAAATTTTCACTCGTCTAAAAATGATCGAAGTTAAGCAACGTTTTGTTACGGACTTAAAGTTAACAAATACTTTTTAGGGTGACTTACAGAAAAACTTATAGCTAAAGAACCTTTTATTTAATGAAGTCGAATTCGACAACCCTAACACCGTTGAAAAATAAAGATAACCCAAATTAACTAAACGGGTCTTAAGTTCATGACCCACGTAATAAGGTTTTAGTTCTCAAAGTCACGCTAAAGTCAGTCACAGCTTACGATAACTTAGCATATTATTGTAAAAGTAAAAAAGGATTTATTTCGGGTACTGTGGCTTTATGGACTAAATGAAACTATTAACTGAAAATTATGCTATTGCTATCATTTTTATTGTAGTGTACTTTTTTTCTGTTCGAGTGGCTGAGGTTTGAATTTTTTCGTTGTACTTCCATTGCAAATATTATACGCTTCGCAGCGCCTTCTGCTTATTAAATGAAAAAAAGGTCTGAATTCCATACCTAGTTGTGGAATAATATATTATATATTAAATTATTGTATCTTCTTTCACAAGTTTAAACACCCATTTAATTTAATGTTTTTTTTTACTCTGCAGATAGGATAGGAAATAGAATAAAAAAGGATTTAAAATGATATCACTTGAACGTGTCAAATGCTTTTTAAAAAAACTTCAATAAAAGTTAGCGGTGACTCGATATTATTTTGGTCGAAAACCCACGACAGAGATCGAATGAAGGGAACTACGATTTAATTAATTAAGTAAACAGTAATTGAGTTGATATGTTTATTCATACATATGTATGTAATCTGTAGACGCCATTTTGACGTTTGACTGGCGCCCAGAGATTGGTCTCTTTACGTATACACAAATACATCGTAAGATGGCTAGACATTAAAAAGAGATAAATAGTGAACAGTCTTTATTTGACTAGACAAGACAAGATAAATAAAGCAAATGCTGATAAAAGATAAAAATGCTAATAAAACTATCTAAAGACAATGATTCAAAAGATAGTGACAGATGGATAGGACAGACTGCAGAATTTTAGAAATATAGATCCTTTTACCAATACCTAGGCAAAGAACTCCAAAAATTAATAGATAAAAAACCAATACCTACTTGTATATAAAACTCAAGCAAATACCCGAGAAATATTAAGTTATTTAGAAGGTGAGTCTCTAGAAATAGCTTCCTCAGTACGTCATATGAGTGTCGTCAAGGCTTAGAAAGGCGTTATTAATATAGACCACTTCTTCCGAAACTCGGCTCTCTGAAATAATATCGAAATATTCTTGATTGACGTTAACATTAGTAGTTCGTATCAAAAGGCTAGAGCTTAATTATAGGAGACTTATGATATAATTTGATAGAAGTAATTTTGTCTTTCATTTATCGATAATGACAAGGCGTAGTTGATTTATTTTAGAAGATATTATTTTTTTATTTTGTGGGTGCCTGCCATTATAAGTTAAAGTTATTTAGTACCGGTCAAACTCGAGTTGGACTCACTCACTGAGAGATCTGAAAAAATGAAGAAAAACAATAAGGATGGATGAAAATAAGTTTAAGGGTAAAAAAAAAACAATTTATGACACAAAACAACTGTTGCGGCAATAGATATATCTGTGAAAATTTAATCTGTCCAGCTATCAAGATTCTTGAGATACAGCCTGGTGACGGACAGAGAAACAGCAGTGTCCCAGTAATATGAATCCGTTATTACCCTTTAGGAACTTAACCCTAACAATTAAACGACAATGGCTCGACAGCGTAGAGCAGACTCTTTGCCAAAATACAAATAATCTTACTTCAACAATTGGTAGACTTCAGATAAAAATAAGAACATCCATAATACATCTATCATTTATTCGTTTCCATGTAGTTTTACCCATACTACACACCTCAGCAAAGATACATCGACATCGCAACGGAAAAAGCTCGGAGATAGCACTTTAAAATTCATCACCCACTTAATAAACATTTGAACGTTTAAATTTTCATCCGAGTCATACATTGCTGGCTCTCATTATTCTTTTCGCGAACTAATCTACATTATAAAGGGAATGGAAAGTGTGTAACTCGATCCAGCTGTTTGTTTGTAACTGGGAGTTTGATTCGATGTTCGAGTGCGTTTGAAGTGTGATGTCATTCGTTCTCTTGGTAAAGGTGGCCCATTACTATTGACAACATTGGTTGTGTCAAGTTAGCTTACTACATCCAGTTACATATTGGTGTTTATAGTATTAATTTTGTAGGATATTAGTACGGAAATTTGATAGGATATGCTTTACTCTCAATTTCTTTATAACAATCACGACCTCCGTGGTCGAGTGGCGTACGCACCGGTTTCAAGGTGTCGCTAGCTCTGAGGTCCCGGGTTCGATCCCCGGTCGGGTCAATGTAAAAATTCACATTTCTACATTGTCTCGGGTCTGGGTGTTTGTGGTACCTTCGTTGTATCTGAATTCCATAACACGAGTGGTTTAGCAACTTACTTTGGGTTCAGAACAATGTATGAGATGTTGTCCGCATTTATTATAAAAAAATCACTCATATATTAAATGTTTTAACTGCACCCTTAAACTCACTTTAAATGACATCCAGCTAAACAGTATACTCTAAAGGATGACATTCAATTCAAAAGCATAGTTAAGACCCAAAAGCATGCTGCGAGTCATCCAAAATGATTCCAAACAAATCCAAAATGAGAACAGAACAAATGAACGAAAAAGAACACAAAACAAAACAATATGAAATAACACAACTAAACGCGATACGAAACAAAAACTCCGAACATAACATATGTAACAAATCGATGGAGCCCAGATACAAACAAAAATCTCGCGTTTATACCCACAGTTACAAACAATACTGCGCATACCTTTCTATTTAAACCGGCAACAATAAACGCTGGGAAAACAATTGGAAAATAAAACAAAGTACGGTATTCAGTAATTGCTTTTAATAATTAACAGGCGCGAGTGAATCAAGCGATCACGCCGCGTTTCCAGCTACAAATCACTACGTGATTGCTGGTCCAAGGTACGAGCTATTGTGGTACTATGTACGGGTCCAGCACCACCTCTTAAACTAAGACTGCTGTAGTTGTGATAGCGAGAAGCCAATGTACGCTGTTTCGCTCTCACAGTTGAATCAATCTCCCTTCTAGTGACTCTATTTTTTTGCATTAAAAGAACTTCTTAAAAAAATTCTTATTCCTCATTTCAACAAAAAAGAAAACAATTACTTAAAAAAAGAATGCTGCAGAAAGAGTTTACTAGGTTTTCAAATGATGTGATGGATGATAAAACATTTCAGCCAGTGCAACATAATATTGTTATCAAGCAAAACGCTTTACAATTATCATATTTTATACTGTTAACGTCTTTCTTTCGGCTTTCAAAACTCTATCTACAGCCTTACCCATTTCTTCGCGCCAACATTTTCTTCTAACACCACATTTGGTACCCGCTTCCTCCTCCCACTTGCACCACACACAATACAGTCCTTCTGCCATACATCAAGCACATTCAGACACATTGGTCCATTTAATGAATTGCACGCACGTCCTGATGCCTCCAAAATCTGTTGTGATTTAAACCCCACCCAAATTAATTATAAGCTGGACATACTGATATTTTCCTCTATCGTGGAAAGCCCATTCTTCTTCGTTGGCCTCATTTTGGATGGTTTGCTTTTGACATGACCAAAGAGTCTACTGCCAAGCCGTTATCCGTCCGATTGTCATCAGACCTCATGAACCGTGATAGCTAGAAAGATGATTTCACAGATGTTATATTTGTGGTGCGAATTGGAGAAGTCTTATGTCCAGTTGTGGACCTTAAAAGGCTAAATTGATATTGCACAAAATAAATATGGAGCTTGACCAGAGGTTGGAACGATCGCACAATGTTTTTCTTTAATCTATTCACTGCCTCTTATTAGCGAAATCAACAAATAAAAATAACACCTAAACCCGGATCAATAAGGTCCAATTCCACCTTCAAAACAAGAAGACTAACTCAACTT
The DNA here is from genome assembly GCF_003590095.1 of Trichoplusia ni. Taxonomy (NCBI): domain Eukaryota; kingdom Metazoa; phylum Arthropoda; class Insecta; order Lepidoptera; family Noctuidae; genus Trichoplusia; species Trichoplusia ni. The sequence continues at coordinate 9,951,529 of NC_039481.1, forward strand.
AAGAAAATCTGTAATACCTTATCCACTATGAGCCCGGTTTCACCTGATAAATGCATCTCGAATTCAATTAAGAGGAGTGTACTAAGCCGGTACGGGGAGGCCAGATTGTGAACGGTTCGCTTTAGCGATACTGCAACACGAATCGGAGTGAACAATTGCGTGTAATTAGTTTCTCAAGCGTTAGCGGCGCTGTTAAGCGGATTACTGCTAAACTAATGAGGCATTTGGATACTGCTTCAGCGGCTTAATGGGCGATATCTAAGCTTTACGGTAGATTAAAAAAAGAAGGCACGAACTTAAACGTCTGTCCTTTAGTTTATTTCTGTCAAAGGACATATTTTACAGGAATAAATTGATGTATCATTTTGCTAAAAATATACCAGTATCGTTATTCCAATAGCAGAAGTAGAAGACTTTAAGTCTCTTTCCAATAACTATGTCCCAAGTGTTACCAAGTTAATTGGTTACCGAATTACGACAAATACCAAAACTCAATTATACAGTTAAAAGAAAAACCGACAAGAATCTAAATCCTTCTTTATCAACAAATCGTTTTGAATATCCAGAAAAAAATTAAAGTTTCAAAAAACGAAAAATAAAATATTCAAATAATAACGAAAATCAAGACCACAGTTCCTAAAAAAAACTTCAAAGACTAAATTTGTTTTTTGCGTCCAGTATCAGGAAATGCTGGCAGTAAAGAACTCCGGACGTTGTGAAATAATACTCTAATTAAAGTACTCTTTGACACATAAGAGGGGTAGTGTAACCAATTTGGTTCAGTTAATTACGGGCTCGCATCGTTTTACGGCGCGACATGAGACGCCCTGTATACGAGATACAGGCTGTCCGAGTTGCGATCAGTTAGTATTTAATTTTCTCATGCGGAGAGAAATTCCTGCATTTTGTGTCAATGTGTTTTGTAGATTGGTATTATGCGTGAAATGTGTTTATTTTGGTAGATTCTGTATAACAATGGTTTATTTTGAAAGTTGATCTTGTTTAAATCTGACCTAACTTTCTAACGTCTTATCCTCATGCCGTATGCAGTTATAAGAACAAAAAACAAAATCAAAGTAAAGATTGTAACAGTCATGAATTCGATGGGTGACTTTTTCAAAAAGAAACATTTTTGGGCGGAACTCGCAGCAATACTTATTCGCACTTTTCTTGCCTGCTTTTGTCCAGCAGAGGACAAAAATGGGCCGATAAAGATGATGGTGATAGTTAAAAGCACTGGAGAAACTGCAAAGGGTCAAGGTTTAAATGTCACTGAGCCGACGCCAGCGCCTGAAAAATCGATTACAATATGTAGCAAAACGTAATTAGTCGTGTACATAGTTCCTGCTCACGCAAAAAAACGTCTGAACGTATTGCTATACTTAAAAGAAAAAAAATAACTGTATACAAGTAAACAAAAATATTGGTTTCAAACAGATTTACTTTTAAAGCTAAAACAAACATGAAATCACAAAATAGAATGTTGAAATAAACATGAATAAATACATTGTGTGGGTATTCAAGACAGAAAATAGGAAAAAGCCATTTATTACAAAACATAATTCATTAAAGTCCATATAACTGCTTAGTGTATTAAACAAAGCCGTACATACAGTTAAAGTTGATTGCAATAGATCATTTGAACAACAAGAACATAGCTTTAACTAACACCAGGAGTTCTCATTTAAATCCCATAGCTTTGGCTCGTTTCCATATATGAAAGGTGGTTCCAACCAGCCCCGCCAATGCCACAGTGCATCTTAATCAGTAGGTTTTATCAAATATTTGTTATAGTAGTGCATAAAACACGTTTAAGTTAATGAATACTAGTTTAAAAATCTTCGTCAAACTATTATTTGTAAGCATAAACAACTGTTTACCAGGAAGTGAAAAGTCATTAGACGCAGCATCAGCAATGATTTGATTTAAAAAAGTGACTTCTGCACAAACAGTTCAATAGTTATTTCAAAGGGGTTTCAAAAATACAGGACTCAATAAATGCACCAGATACGCACATGTGGATCTCACAAATGCATGTCCTACACGGGAATCAAACCCGGAACACATTGCGCATCGTGGGCTTAGTATGATGGCAATACCACTAGTCTATCTCTGCCGTTAAAATTGATTGATTAATGCTTAATGATTAATAATTAATTAGTATTCTAAACTTGAAGAATAATAAGAATTATTTTGATCAATCCCAAAAATACCACGAAATCCTATAATAGTCATAAATCTTTATCGTGCAAGTTGACAAACAATACAACATACACAAGTGCTTATAAAAACCTCTCTTTGATCCTTTGTAACTCCACAAAAAGTTCAAAGATTAAACAGGAAATACAGGACCGGAGCAACATCACTCGAGCGTCCAATTATCGACATTATTACTTATCAATTTTCTCCCCTATCTTCTAAGTAATAAAGGTCAGTTTCCCGTAACAGAACAGTGCCATTCATTCGCGCGAACGAGGGTTCGAAGCAATTGTTTTAAATGGCCGTTTCGGGTAAAGACGTATTTTTTAATGTGTTCTAAATGTAGATTATAATTAAAGTGATTGAGCTACATCTTTTAAATAGGTAAGATGATTCTAAGTAGATAAAACGTCTTAATTATTTTAATACTCGCAAGTGGCAGCCCTGATTTTCTTTTATTAAACTTTAATGAAGAGGGACATACAGTCACGGAAAAGACTTCTTTAAGATTTGACCTTTAGAAAGTTTTGAGAAAGTCTTGTCTTGACTTTTACACTTTTATTTCTGTTTGATTATTGATTTGTAAAAAGCCGGTCAAGTGGGAGTCATGTCACCCAAAAACTGTTATCACCATATTTATGAAAGTAATAAGCGTTGCTTAACATCAATCATTATTTTAAGTTCAGTGGTTTTTACAACAAAGTTTTGTTTTTTAAAGAAGCCCAAAAATCAAATGATATTCAGCTGAATTCTGTAAAACTGAAATCTGACCCAAGAAATATTTCTGACGTTTGCCGATATAAAATGTTCAATCCCGTAAACTACATTGTACATACAGATCGCCTAATCACCACGCTTAGTTGTACATGATAATTATAACTGCAATTAGTGCTACCGATCTGATTTCACGATGCCATAACTACTAAAGCGAATCTGAAATATGATAAATCCCGTTATCATATTTTAAGGAGAGTATTTCAGTCGATTGGTTTCCTATATAGGTATTTGTAAAGCGATAACAAAGAAATGGTTTTGTTTATGTGTTTAGTAAACCTTCAAGAGACCTTCGCGTATTCTTTTTGAAAAGGCTCGCAACGCACTTCTGACTCCTCTGGTATTCTATGGGCTGCGGTAATCGTTTAACATCAGACGATCCGACTGAAATTTTGTTGTGGGTGTCCATGGGCGGCGGTAATCGCTGCACATCAGACTATCAGTATGATAGTTTTAGAGTGCAAAATGAGCCATCTAATAAACCCTTCAGCTTCATATATATAGTATAGATAACATATATAAGATATGCACCTAAAAGAGAATTGTTGTCATGGTAAAAAGAGACAAGGCATCATAGAGCGCCTATCGGCATCTCGCTTCAATCTGATTCCTTCCACAAACAACCGTCATTGCTGTAACAAAATATACAGTTATAGTTAAAACGTTATCAAAATTAAATAATTTAGCAATTCATTAAAATAATTCCTCCGAAAAGCCTATCACAATAAATAAGGTACTTAAATTTCGGAATTTCGTTCACGTTACAAATTTCGCGCTTAGTCAAACTAAAATGGCGGCGAACTGAGTCAAAACATTCCAATAACGTATAACAAAAGGGCTTTTAGATAACGACAATAACCGTCCGAAGCGAATAAATACCACAGACGGGAGCCATATCTCATGAAAAAACAAATTTTGTTCAAGACCAGTCTGATAAAGTCTACTTCTAGGCACATTCTTAGGCCCGAATTAATTCGAGAGATAACGGCCCACAATAAATAATAGCAACGTCTTTAATTTCGAGAGTTCATAAAAACTTAGCATTGTACTTTGGTTCCTAAGGAATTCTTTGTCTGAAAATTTTGAATGGACAGTTTATTTTTTATTTAATATAGGTATAATGGGTTTGCTTTTAAGATAGTCGACTTAATTCTAAGCGGACTCTCGCAGATTACGTTAATTATGAACGGCCTTTGAGTGATTAAAGTGTTTTCTGTAATATTTTTTGGGGACCCTCTCGAGTCATCTATTTTTACTTTTTCCTTATTCGCGTAAATTATGGTTCGAGTGAAGTTTTCTACACGTGTTTGCTAGAAAACTCTTAAGATTGATGAGGTCGCAAAAATAGAAAATCGTAAAAGTGATATTTTTGAATCATTCTAAAAATGTTTCAGAAGTCTAAAGTATGTAGAAAACGTTATTGATACCTCAACCAATCCAAAATATGCTAAAGTAGATATTTTCGATTGAAATAACAATAATATTCAAATCACTCAGACATTCGAATCAATTTCGGTAAAAGTGGCAAGACACGATCCGAGTGACAGCTATCCACGAAATACTAAAAGTATCTCTAACGAAAATGCTTATCCTTTTACTGAAACTGGTTTTATCGACAGTACAATCTCTGCAAACATTGTGTGACGTCACGTCAAAACGTCAGACGACCGACGTCTAGACGAAGGACCGAAATATCGTTGGATTAAATGTATGGGGGGATATTGGTGACTGTATTGTGGATCACATGTAAGGTATGTAAGGTAAGGTAAGAGGAGTTGTGATGTGAATTACTTTGTTGGTCAAGTTGCGTGGATTTGGGCCAATAAGAACTCTTTTGGATACAAAGACTGTTCTAACTCTTTTGAATAAACTTGGTACAATTTATGACATCAGGTAGGTAGAGGTGTGAATTTACCGATACTTAATTGAATCATGTTTTGAATGTTATAATCTTAGAAAATTAGAAATACCAGGAAATGCCGTAAAAATCTGGCTAGAGCAAAAAAGCTGAAAAAATCTCGTTCTCGCTTTTGAATATTTCCGTTCGTAAAATCAGACTTACTCAGTAATTTAACATACTTATGTTAACAAACCAAATATTTTTTTTTGTAGTTATAAAAAAGTACATAATTTTACGCACAAAACATAAAGCTCTTCTACACTAAGCTTCGCATCAGAGTAAGGCAACCATTTTCGAAAGTTAGTCCACGTTAGTTGGGGCTAAAATATTTACATTCTCTATCCAAACAACGTTGGTCCCTCTTGGGAACCATTGAATTAAGATACGTTGCCTTAGGCTATTCGTACTTTATTTACGTATGTGTAGTTCACAGGATTATGGTTTCATGCTGAAGTGCTCAAGTCTTGTGTTTCTCAACAGTAGGTAGAGATGGTCGGGATTGAATTTCCGTTATCACGTTATCTTTTACTGTGGCTGTCGTTGACGTTTATAAATGAATGCTGGACTTTAATTGGGCGGTTTTTTTTTTAAATAGGTGGCGGCAGAAAAAAATATTCAAATATTAAAAAAATATGTTGTTGTTGATCTAGCGGTCAGAGATATTGACTGCTAAACCTGCGATCGTGGGTTTGATTGTCACCCGGGGCCAATGTATCTGATGAGCATGAACATTTTTCTGCTACAACTTCTAGTTATTTATTTTTCATATGTATGTGTTTAGAAACATATAAGTACGCTTATCAGTTATCTAGTACTTAGTCAGTTACTTATATAAAACAAGCTTCGCTTAGTTTGAAACTAGACGGCGTTGTGTGTAACAGGTGGAATATTATAAATTAGGCTACCAAGTAGCACCAAATCCCTCCACTGCTCCCAAATGCTCGAGGCATGCGCTGAGGATGAAATGGCGCCACAAACATCACGGCATACTGAACATTCGAGTATACCATCACCTGAGAATACTGCTCCCTACAATTTATCAGTAAAATGAGGACAAGATAATCCATTATTCTGCGTATATGCAGTATTCAGATACGGAAGTTATAAAATACAGGTAGCGCCAAAAATATACCGTTATTTACAAAAACACTCAATAACTAAAAACACAACACATGAGCACATATAACCTCACCCTTTCTCTCACACACCTGTCCGTATACCACCATCCCTCTCACCAAATTTAATCAGCACAGCTAAATTGAACCGCTGTATCGTAATGAAATCAAACCTGTCAAATTGGGAACGTCCACAAATTATTTGATAAAACGATGAAATTATGCGCTCGTTAATTTTAGTCGGTTCTTTTGATTTATTGGTTGTTTTAAGCCCTGATGGCGTAATTATTGAATGTTCAATTATAAAGGTTAGAGATCGAAAGCTAATAAATAGTTGGTGCATTATTGTACGTTTATAAATTAGGGGAATTTGTTGTTTGATGCAAGTATAATATGACATGTTTGTGGAGATGTGTCGTAGAATAATGAGGCTTTAAAAAGACATTAATTAATAGCAGGTAGAAAGGAGATGGATGATAGGTTATAAGGCGAGGAGAAACATCTCACAAAAAAATCATCTGACGATCGAGTGGTAAAGTAGTTCATCACATCCTTGCTAGACAAGCATATGTGTGACTCCTAAATGCTTCTTCTAAGTCTGTGTATTTGTGAATGTGACTTGAATGTTTTTGAGATTTCCTGACTGACGACTAGATGAACCGATTTTTTCAATTATTTTATTCATTTAACGTGGAATAGCCCTCATTTTGTCCCATAAAATTTGTATCAAGTTTGACTTAGTAGTTTGTATTTGAAGTCCCCTGTATGTTTTTTGTGTAAGAATTATTATATACAAACTTTTTTTGTCTGTCCTTTTGTGCATCATAAAATCTTAAGTATTTGTCCTACTATCCGGTTTCCGATTGAACTGAAATTTTTCATGCCTATCATAAGTATACTACATAACAATGGAATACGACGTTGTGAAGTTGAACTGGAACTGGAGCTATAGGAGCCTTATAACCAAACGACACAACCTCATTGAGTTCGACCTTGATCCCAAACCTTCTTGCTTTAGGATCGACGCAATCGACACAAGCCGAGTAGGAAACAAGCCTGTTTAACAAAAACCTTTTTGGATCTTAATTAGTATACAAATCTCCCACATAACATTTCAAATATATTTCCATTACAATGATTAAACAGGACTGTTCCATGAGCAATAATATGCAGTAGGCATTCGGTACATCGGTATTACGGTCCGTCAAAGTGCACGAATTGATATCGAATGCTCGTGTGCCGTTGTGTGGCTTTAATAAGCACTGACACTGCGATTGGTGTTTAGTTATTCGCGTTGAATGTAATTTCAAATCGTTCATTAGAGTGGCTTTGTCGGCCATTGTTCTGAATATATTTGCTTTTGTGATGATATGTTATAATTAATATTATTATTACTAGAACTAAATATCTCACTGCGCGGTAAAAATATCTCGACATTTCGTTCTGTTATCTCTCTAATGAGCCGCTAGTGGCCATTCGGTAAGAAGGGATCCAGGTTATCTGGCTAGGTTTAATGAACGAGAGTATCAAGAAAAATATCAATCTTTTGCTATATAGTAAAAACGAAGTCCTCAACGACTTTAATCTTTGTATCGTAGGAGGTTGCATAGACATTCATGTCACCTGCATTGAGACATTCTAACTCAGAACAAGCATTCGTAGAACTCATAAATGCTAGTTGTACACGGGAATCAAACTTGACTTCCATCACTCTCTTTGTTTGGCATGGTGAACTAAATCACTCGGTTATCCGTGCAGTCTCAAAAACTGGTTGGTAAAATCGGATACAGATGATAAAGCATGCGCCGCGAACTGGATGCCTCGCAAGCGTGTACCGTCATATTCGTAGAAAGGTATTTCCGAAGCGAGCCAGGGAGTGTTGGCTTATTGCTAGCAGGCCAAACGTCGGTACAAACAAGGACATACAAACGGGGCATTTGTTTTGCAAATCTGAGAGCATAAATATGTTTGTTTTACGACATTCACGCCTCAAGCAGACAGGCAGACAACTGACTTCAAATAAAATTGGCGAGCCAAACTCGATGAAATTTTTGTCGGACCAAACGACAGGTATTGACGTTAAATAAGAAACAATCAACAAATCGGATAAACAGGTTCAAAGTTTAAATAACTAATTGAGAACCATCCTCTTTTTGAAGCCGGTTGATTAAAATTGCATCACTTCTAAAAATAATTCTCCATCATTATTTCCACAACTTTAAGTACACTGCATTTCAAACTTTATTTCCAAGAACGCGTTTATCGTTAAAACAAACTATAAACACTTACTGAAACATATGTTTCTAGGGAACAAGTAAAATACTGACCGAATAAAATGTGCCGGTGATACTGCATCGTTCAGTTTCCACTTAACGGGAGACGTACTAGCAGATACAATTTCCTGACGCAAGCAGGTGGTAACGTGTGTGTCCATTGTATCACGAATCTTCATAATAAAATAGTGCAGAATTGAAAGAGAAGAAAACCTGGTCAGATGGAACTTGAAGGTTCCTTACCAACAGGCTAAAGAAAAACATATTTTGCGGCAAAAATTTGCATTTGCGTTGCTTAAACTCATTTTTATTTTAATTGCAAGTTACTTAAGGCGCAACAGAAATAAATTATCTGTGTCTCATTTATGTGTAGCTATCACTATTCACGAGATGCCTACAGCCTGTTGTCAGAAGTAAGGAGACAGAGGTTTCGAAATAAGAAACGAACACCCCTCTTAAAACTTGTAGGATTTTTGTCCCGTACTTGAAATGATGAATAACATGACTTCATTTTCAGAAAGGCTCTAAGACTAGGTTGCACATAACTCATACGATAAAAATAACGTACCGTATAAAGCTACGGACGCACTCCCCAGTCCGCTGTTAAGGAACAACGACACATGACGACGAACGCTTCACAAAAGTCGGTTTATTCACGCCAAATTGGTATCTGCGCTGTTTTTCTGCCCTCACAGGAATGGCGCCGGGTTTCCAGTATGTTTTGTGCAGCAAATTAAATTAGTTCGATTGGAAAAGAATGGACTGATAGAGACAAAAAGCAGACTTAATAAAAGGCTTGCATTACTTAGGTCTTTTTTAGTAAATTTCTTCAGACATTTTCCGAATCTCAATTCGGAGAGGGTTCACTTACATTCAAATTATACAACCAAAAAGACAAATTACTAATTTTAAGGAGAGTACATACAAAAGGTAAAAAATCAATAAGCATACACTAATAAGGCAAGGCATTACAGATTATAATCAGCATTAGTATCTATAATACACAATGAAACACGTTATCACTAAAATCACCTTAAATACCAAGTACTAAGGTTCATTTTAGTAAATCGTTGTTGGTTGTCTGTACTATCAATCCGCAAACACTATCAAGTATCGAAGCGCCAGGAAATTCAAGTTATTGTAGATGAAATTTTCCGCCATATTGAATTCAGTGCAATTATAGTGTTACACTCGGACTATCTAGACACGGATTTGATTTGGTTTCGATATTGTTTAGATTTTGCTTTTGCATATTAAAATATTTATTTGGTTCTATGTTTTGGTGGCCTTGTGGTAATGTATTCTCGGGTACGTTCGAATTTAGTGCAGTCTGCATTGAGTGCGAATGAGATATTTTTCAAATTATACTTTTCTTTTATTATAAGAAACCAATTACAAACGCTGAAGGAAAATATCTTGAGGAAACCTTTTTTTAAGGATATAAGTAATTATCGCATTCGGGCAAAAGTTACAATAAACCGTGATAGTAATCGCCATGATAAAAGCCTCATGTTATAAACCTTATTTTTGTATTTCCTGAATTAAAAGTCGTTTTTAATTGTCACGGTGTCTCTATCCCTATGGGCTGAAAGAAGAAACAAATAAACGGCATCTGTGAACCTAGAAAAAAATTAAGGCACTGCTTGTTGAGTTTTGATGATATTGAGATGTATATGAACATGAACATGAGCTTGATTCTTACGCACTCCCTTACGATCTACACTTCCGAAAAGTACGCGTGGGTGCGTCAATATGGAACTTACATTTTAGTGCATGCCAGTACCAGTGTGTTCCTCGCCTAAGACTCACATACATTTCAGCGATTCAATCATCTTTAAAGAGTCTGTTATATTAACCTAACCTCTTTCGTCTGAAAACTATATATAATTGCGCTTATTTTTAGCCAAAGCTTTTCTGAACGCGTATTCTTTTCTATAGAAACAACATTTCGCATTGTCCGCCACACAAAACAATTGAATGCTCGATAATTAATATTAATTATAATGCCTGGAATTGGCAGAGTGGATAGCGTTATAATTGGTCAATACATCCCGCATTTCGATAATGACTAGCGTACTATGGCAAAGTTGGTTCATTGCTAATTTTTGTGTGACGTCATTGTTTGATATTCGTTTTTGCGTATTACCTTTGAGGGGAAATATTATGGAGGTGTATTTCACCACTTTCAACATGGATAGGTATGTCTTCTTTTTCGTGGTAGTTTGCGAAAGCGTTCCTGCTTGGCCCTCGACTAAAGGGAACGGGGAAGCATTCCAGTAGTTTTAGAGTAAGAGTCAGGCACACCCCTTCGAACTCCATGAGGATTTCCACTGAAAAAAGAGCTATGTCTTCTTAATTCTATTGGAACGACAACGGTCTGGAGTAGAACTTGTTCGATTGGTGACTACGCGACCGAGTCAGCTCCGGCGGACTCTGGTTGGATTCGAAGCTAGTCGGACGATGCCGATTATTGCGCCTGGGGAAAACAATTGTGAACCTACCTCATGAAAATTGTTCTTGATTTGTGTAAGTGTGTGTCATAATTTTATGTGATCGAAAAGTGATAGCTCTATTTTAATTTATTTCCTTAATTTATATTTAAATTAAAAATTATTATCCAGTTTCAAATAGAGATATATTATTTACGTGAACATGAGTACATTAAAGGTATTTAATATTTAATACATTTAACACGCAGCTTACCAACTCTGCAACAATCGTTTTCCTTATTGAGTAGAGGTACATCGAAACGAACTTTTCAGAAATGGTAAATTAAAAATAAATTTAGGCAATCATTCGGCTAGTGACTTACGACGGCCGGAATCACCAATAAAAAGTCCAATTATCGAAGCTCCGAGATCGCAACTTGTTGCGGTGTGAAAGCCAATTTTGAAATCAGATAGTCCGACTTAAGGGTATGCCCGTGTGGAAATTAAATGGAATAATTTAAGATGGTTGTTTAGTTATAAGTTTTAGTATGGGGTGTTGTGAAGTAGAAGTGTTAGTTGTGAAGTAGAATTGAATGAGTTAATGGTGTTATTGTTTATTAATGTTTAATTTTCCGTTTAAGGTGTCTTAGCCAAAGGTTAAAAATGAAACCCTTCTACTGAGGCTCCGCTGTTTCTCTGTCCATCAATTTGTCGCCAGGGTGTATTTCATGATGTAATGTATTTCTGTGCCATTCTAACTGTAAATATTAAAAATAAAGACCAAGGATGATTAAATCACGGAATTATTATGATCATAAATTTGTTGTGTTATTTGCCCATCTCAGTTTGATAATAAAGACAGAAAAAGAATTAAAAGAAATTATCGGAACTTTCAAATTATTGTTTTTGAGTAACTACATTATAAATAAAGGTCGACTAGATAAACAACCAAGTCTAAATCGACCTACGTGAAAAGCAAGAACCAATCAGGTTTCAAATCAGACCAGATCTGGCTGTACAAGTCAGCTAACAATAATTGATACTCTCAACGAAGCTTGGCCTTAAGTGACGAACTATTTGCATTCAGTTTGGATTCGCAAACGAGGGCTCGATAGCCGTAACGATTTCACTATATTGGTGATTTGTCGATCTAAAAATATCTATAGAGCTGCGAATTGACGAGCTGTCCAAATAACAACGTTTTACTGAGTGCTTAGGTAAATAGTTACTCTATACTGCATGTTGCGGATTTTTAGGTCTCGTAGCTCCCAATTAGAAGCGCAAACTTTTGAGTTTTTCGTAGGGTTCTGAACCCAAAGGGTGAAAACGGAACCCTATTAAATATAAAGTTATCATATTAAATAGAGCTTACCCGAGGTAAACAGTTGGCTTAACCAAAACTATGGTAGTCTTGTAATATGAGCTTGACAGATAAGTTGATCATCAAACTTAGCACCTTAGTCTTTCACATTAATTAAGAAAAAATATCTAAGAAGGCTATAACTTTTCAAACATCATCATAAAAGACACTAGTTCGAGACTCACATATACACATCATCATTGGCCTAGCCTTTTCCCAACTATGTTGGGGTCGGCTGCCAGTCCAACCGGTTTCAGCTAAGTACCAGTGTTTTACAAGGAGCAGCTGCCTATCTGACCTCCTCAACCCAGTTACCTGGGCGACGCGATACCCCTTGGTTAGACTGGTTGTCAGACTTTTCAAGCTTCTGACTACCTGTAACGACTGTCAAAGATGTAAGAATAACAGCCGGGACCCACAATTTAACGAGCCTTCCGAAACACGGAGGAACTCCATATGACAAAGATGGTCACCCATCTACGGACCAACCGCGTCAAGCATAGCTTAACCTGTGATCGTTTCACTTCTGCGGTTATAGCTTAGCCACGAGCTCCTGCTCACATATACACATATCAAGCATTAACTATAATCGTGTTACTCAAGATTTTCCTACGAAAACAAATGAACGACAAGTTCCTTCACTAATTAATAAAACGCGTGTTTGCCCAACATAGTGTACACACATACTAAATATTTGCATATCGCGTATAAATATATAATGACGTACAAACTACAATGTTGATTCTCGGTTCGAGTGAGCATGTCTTATTAGTGACGGATTACTGAACATTTCACGGTTGAATCGGCGGCCATTTTTGATAGCTACGTCGATGTAAGCTTGATTTTTGGCCCGGTTTTATTGAACTGTTAAGGAAAATTATAGTTGCAATATTGAAAAATAAACAGAATAAATAATCTTGGTTATACTACATATCCTGTCCATTATAAAGTATTATCTACAGCGATGTTTACATTTTTATAAATAAACATTATCATACTTACAGGTTAGGATCCTGTTAATGAGTATTTTTCATCTCTACTATTGGTTGATTGGTTGAGAATGCCTGTGGCACCAAGGGACGCGTGGCATATACACATAGCACAAGAATTTGTGTGATCCACAAATTCTTGTTTTAAGTCTGAGTGCCTTTCTATGTGTGAGTTAAATGTTTGTGGAGCCCCTCGAAACAACAGGTGGGGTTTTTAAGCAATTTTCACAATTTTTTTCAATCAGATCTACAACACGCATTTGTTTCATTTAGATTACTTCATAAAGTACTCAAAACTACACGAATGCTTGAAAATAAAACTAGGTAGTTCGTAAAATTTTTGTACAGTTTTTGAATTCGACAGATATTATAAATATTTTGTCGAAAAACTGCGCAATAAACTGTGTGATTCTCCATACATCAGACATATACCCGTTCATGTAGAGTATTTACCACAGATTGAGCGCCTCACAGAGGCAAGGATTCATACAACTGCGCTGCCCCCGATCATTTCCTTGTAATGTAATTTTCGTGTAAATACTCTTTATTTTTGGCGAAATATATACAGCGAGTAGACCTTTGGTATTTCGTTATTTAAAAACGGGACCGTATTGCTGAGGCTTCACTGTCCGCCCAACTGTCTTTTCATCCGTCTGTTCATTCGTCAGTCTGTTGCCCGCTTGTATCTTATGAGTCGTGATAGACATTTGAAATTTATTGGCAGTAGGTAATAAGAAAATGAGGGGGGGGGGATATTTAATACACCGTAACAATTTTTAATGTAAAAACCATAACTTTATCAACTACCTATAATATAGGAAATGAAAAACATATTGCATGCTTGTATAAAATACTGCTTGTATGAGATGTCTGCTCTGTGGCATCCACAATTTATCGACCATCGTTGCACATACAGTGTATTAAAAACATCCCTTAATACTTACTAGTAAGGTTGATTTTGGTATCACATCTATTTCACTATGATTGGTTTGACTTTATAGATTTGTATACAGTTGCGCTGCGATCCGTTGTTTTTTTTTTTCGATATTCCCCGACAAGTTAACTAGCCAGTGCTGGTCCTTTTACAAAAAGGTGTGGATTTGTTGCGTTTATATGCAAAGGTTTAATGGATTTTACAAAAAAGGATGTATGGGAAGGGCAGGAAACAGAGGAGAATGGCATAAACTGGTAAAGGCCTAGGGTTAATGCTGTATTAAGGGTCTGTAGCAAATGGGTTTTGCTTTTGGTTTGCTTCCCAACTTAGTACGTATGGTATGCAGTGTAGAGCGGGTGTTAGAGCACGGTGTCCTTCGCGAATCCTGAAGCATTTCCAGGTCAATCCGGCACTATTTTTGGCCAGTAGGTTATTCAAGAATGATTTAGATGATAATGCATATGTATCGATAAATAGAAATCGATAATCCTTATCAAAACATCGGATTAAAAAAATCGTAATTAAAATTGTTATCAAACATCATAATTATCGACACGAGGTCGAATACAAACAAAGGTTAATCTTTGCACTTAATTTCACTTTATGATAGGGAAAACCCAGAACAATCAATGAAAATTTGTTTTCATCATGACAACGACAAAATTTTTAATGAAGCAAAATGTTATTATCATAAAAAATAAGCCTATGAATACAACGAAACACGATAACGTCTGATTGTCCGGCGTACATTGCGTTCTAAAGCTATAACTCACATGCATGCATGTATAATAGTTAAGTACATGGCCAGCGATGTATCAACAAGTCGGGGCAGTGAGGCGCGCTGGCCAACCGCCCGTGAACGTCGGATGAACGAGTGACCGCTTGTGAATCAACTGTAGCTAGGCGTGTTTGACTTGCCTATAAACTTGGGCTATGAACATAAACATTAACAACGTAACCGCTAAATAGAATGTTGTTGTTGGATTTTCTACTTGTATTACACTAACTTGATCAAATTGTACGTTTTTTATTTATTTTGTCGCTTTGTATTGTTTTTGCCATAATTATGGTGTCGTAAATTTCAGTAATATGTACAGATTTCTTTTAAGATTAGATAGAACGACAGTCAGTGGAATGACATTCTGAAATCGTATGTCCGAAATTTTTTTTTTTTGGTCTTGCATGTATGTTTTTGAGCTTGGCTACACCATCTTGTATCTATATTTACAAATAAATTGTCTTTAAAAACTTTACACAGAGTAACATAACTATTAACATCAGGCTGCCACAAGACATTCTATTCCCCAACAATCCGCTCGGTAACCGAGCCAAATTCAACTCAAGATAATAACATTAATTCCGGGAGAGGTGAGTTTCACCACAAACGGTCGACATGACGTGAAGTGGAAACGGCGGAACCACCTGGACACGTTTGTAGACAAATATTTTCACCTCACTACATAGAACTAAAAGGGCGATAACCTCACAGTGTGGATAAATGTTAGCATGATTTATCCTATCCGATATTTACCTGATGTGTCGCAGGGGTTTCACAAACACTCAAGTCATATGCACAAAGACACCTAGGCTCAAAACAAGCATACGTGAATTAAACAAAATGCTGGTCCTAAGAGTTTTGAACCCGCGACACATCGCGCTCAGTGGGTTTCGCGTGTGGACCTCAACTCCGCTATCCATGCAGTTGCATATCCATAGGACAATTAAGACGTCTATCAATAATTTCTGGACTTCACCTAGCTATCGAACAAATAATCAATTGTCCTGCGTTGAAACTTCTCGTTTGTCAGTTGTCCCACGACCTCCCGTAACAGTCAGGTTTAGACCTGACTATTTAGCCACTTGACGTACATATCCATTTTTTTCGAGATAGGCAAATACATAAAATGTTTTATAGAACATACATGGACAGCCCAAAGTAGCTACAAAACTAATGTCATTTGTAGGGATAAAACAAATTTGTCTATTGGTACGTTAAATGTATAAGGTATAGTCACATACATATATTATAAAACTGCTAATAACATTTCATATATGACAATAACTATTGCAACCAAAATGTTTATTGCTCATGAAACAAAATATAATTAAAGCATGATTCCTAAATAATATGCTAACATCCCACGTTGGTATTCTGTGTAATTGTGCATTGCTGTTACATAAATAATTGTATTGTTTATTCTTAATTAAATATATGATGCTTTTATAAAATCAGGTTACCAAATATAAATAGGTTAACTAGCAATATTATTGCATTAAAAACTGTTACGAAAAATGATAGCTCATCCCTACTTCCCTACTAATATTATAAATGCGAAAGTAACTCTGTCTGTTACACTTTCACGTCTAAACCACTGAACTGATTTTGGTGAAATTTGGTACAGAGATAGAGTTGACCTTGAGAAAGAACATAGTATAGTTTTTATCCCGGACTTTTGAAGAGTTCTTTTGGAAACGCGATATAACCGACCTCGACGCGGGCGAAGCCGCGGGCGAAAAGCTGGTACTCTAATAAATTGAATCCTCGTGTCACGGGGGATTTCACAAACATCATCTCATGCACTAAGACATCCAGACACAAACCCTTGTCCTACACGAAGATTGAAATCGAGACGCGTCGCGCACTGTGTGTTTTGGCGACGTGAAAATCACTCGGCTATCCGTGCAGTCAATTTAATTTAATAGTAACTTTCGTAAGGGTGATTCATACTATAATCATACGAACGATTTACACGCACGTATTTATCGGGATTCTTCGAATAGTTTCGTGCCCAACCGGACTCCTTAATCACGAAGTCGCTCCTCCTTGTCAGCCCATGATTAAGGAGTTTACCTTAACTTTGTCCATTGGCCTTTTATTTTTACCCATTAGGAAGAAATACTTTGACTTGAAATACTTGACACTATAAGTTAGTTTAAATTAATTAATTCTGGCCATATACATAAGCATACATAGGCAACTTTTTATTCGACTGCATTTAAGTAAGGTATTATTTCTCAAGCTATATCCAACATCCACGCAGGTATAAGCTAGTATTACTATATTTAGTAGTATCTACTAAGCCAGGCACGACATCTAGTACCGGCTACATATTGTAAGAGATCCAAGGGAGTAGCTCGTTGTGTAAATACCGAGACGCTCGTATTAAAATGTCGGTGCACCCACGACGTGCCCACGCGGCGCTTGCGTGGTCAGCGGTAACGTACGACGGTACGGGCAGCTTATATCGTGTTGCAATCACACCGAAGCGTAACAGTGTAGTGGTTTTTAATAAATTAATGGCGAAAGTTTTTTTTTGTTGTTGTTATTAGTTTGATTTCGTTCTAATTTGAAGATACATATCGAGACCGTATTGTTGGGTTTACTTGAGGCAGATTTTCGCTCGGAGGAAGATATAATAAAATACCTATATTTTAGGATTATGTTGTTTATGTTTTATTTGATAAGTATGATAAGAATATTATTTACGTACCTAGTGTTGCATTAGGTTAACATCATGTAAAAATGCAAAATAAATGTACATACAGCAAAGAATTGGTCATTACCATCTTTAGATTTGAGAAAAGGAAACCCTCATACGCGAAATTCTGAAGTGCTTTTTTTGAAAACACTTGAAAGTAAAAGAAATAACGGCCATAATAGGAACAGTTTAAAGTCACTATTCAATACTTGCACTCCCCAAAGTACGGTAAGTAAGGTAGACATAAAAATTAACGGTTTGCAAAAATTTAGGACTTGGTACTCAAACAAATGCACTGTCCTTTAGCAAAACAAAATGAATGCCTCAGGTTCTCGAGCCAAACATACATGTCACATTGAATTGAATTTGTAACAAAATTTGTAAGAATTTGTAAGAAAATTGAATGTCTAACATTCGCGTAAACCTAAGAAACCACTATACATGTCACAGTTGTGTTCATTTTTAAAGGTCTAATAAACAGTTGTTTTTGACTTCGGTGTGACGGCGGTCTGTTAATCTGACGTCTCGTAACGTTTTTCCTATGGCTTAACTTCGTGTCAGCTGGCTATGAGAACTTATATCTATAAGACGGTACGTGTTCGTAAAGAAAATGTACTAACCTAAGTAATATTATGTAAGTTTAGTTTTAGAGGCACGAAGCTCGATAGATCCACTTATTTTCTGCCGGATTTTTGTTTTTTTAGCTTTGAATTTCACTATGTATTATATTTTTGCTGAAATCTATATTATTATGGAAATAGAAAAGATTTTTACATTTTTTTGTGGTTTCTAGCTTAGTTTTTGTTTTCTGTACTTTGATGAACTTTTAAAAAAAATAATCTACGTTCATGATCGTAACATTTAACATGCTTTTATTTCCTTTTATCTGTTTTTATGACAAAATCAAAACAAGTGCAAGTTAACTTTATCTACTTCTCGGATTCCAATTAAGCTGATATTTTGCACGCATTGTGTATATTGCGTGATTATATCTAATATTTTGATAGCATACATTTATAGGAACTTCACAATGCAAGGACACAACCCGGTGAAAGAGTGTTTGATTACAATAAGTAGAACTAGTAGAAAAAAATAAGGTCTTGAATTTAACCAAGAACTAAGTACTCTCTTTCATCTCTGGCACTATTGATACAAAATAAGCAAACCCTAAATGTTCGCAGTCCCTATTCTACCCTCTCGTTATCAAACCCCACATCTCGATTCGCATTTCCATAGACCGTATTTCGAAGCCGATACCGAATTTCAAGACCAAACAAAGGAGAAATATTTAGGATTTATACCCAAAAAGGTCCAAAAGAAAAATCTTTAATCTAGGGCGAGGAATTGAATTCTTGTGTCATAGGTGATTTCATTTTTTTTTTTTTTTCAGCCATTACTTTCCCACTGCAGGGCAAAGGCCTCCCTTAGGTTCTTCCACTCTGTCCGGTCTATTGCTTTCATTTGGTGACAAAAATTTAAGTCAAATGCAAAAAGACATCCAGACGCACAACAAGCATTAATGGATCACACAAATGCTTGCCTACGCGGGGAACGAACCCGCTACACGTGGCGCACGGTAGGTTTTGCGTGGTGACCTCTACCACATGCATACCCATGCAGCCAAAATTTTAAAACAACAAAAAGCTTCCGTGATATGTAAAATAATTTTGATTACATACGCAAAGCTATAATCATTTCAATTTTAAAGATACAGGGTGTAAGGAACACCGTACCACCAAAGTCGCATAATGACTTTAAAATAACGTGTTAATTAATATTAAAGAAGTCGCTACCGTCGGAGATTAATATTTATAGATTTAGTCATTTTTGAGCACGCAATGAATTGGTTACCGCGCGATCCTTACGCTCAGCGTACGTACTTACACGAACTGTAATGAGGTAGGAGGGCGACACTCGGCGACACGATCGAAACATTCGAAACGCGCGCGCATTTTATAAAAATGTTGTGATGTAACGAAAAACAATCACAAAAAAATACCAATCAATTTACACTATTCTGACTTCAATCTGTGTCTTGTGTATTATTAAATCAAACCTACTCTTACCTTAATCTCGCTCATTTCTAACCAGATAAGGTTCGAAAATTTCGAAATGTCCACCATCTACGTGCACACAAATTTTGGCGCGGCGAAAAATCTGCTGCTGAACCCGGGGCAAAAAGTACCGCGTCCAGTAAATGTTCATCGCGAGACTTGCATTGCCACGTGCTTCGCCATAACACATTAGCATGTTGCCATTCTCCCGGGCGGTAAAATAACCTATCGAGCTACTAGGATCGTAATTTAAATAATACACACACAACACACGCACTTATATCACTTAACACAATAAAATTGTCTGCCTACACGATAATTAGTCCGCGAATTACCCGATTGCACATGCACATTCGATTAGCGTAAGGAACAAACTGAGTAAAAATAGGTACTATTTTGAAAAAAGCCGAACTTTCGGTTTTACCTTTGAGTAGTGTTGGACCTAGGTACCTATGATTCTTTATCGATAAATTACATGAGGTCGAAGTGAATATCGTAAAATTATTCTTGACAATAAAGTACTTAACTTAAACCTTTAAAATTGATTAATCACAAAATGTACTTTTGTGTAAGAACATAATTGTTTTATGTGACTGGAATAATTATTCAGCAGTTCGTAGGAAAAAAAATGATAAAAATTTTTAGGCAGGAATTTCATTAGTAGATGATGGATATTAGTAACAAAACAGACTTTAATTTTAGAAAAAATAAATTATTGTTTATAACAACATGTTTTAGAACTACAGAATTCTAAACAATAACAAACTGTTAATAATAAAAGGTTTTAATAAATTTCGTAGTACGATAAGTTGATAAACGCTGAGAAAGTGATTTTTTATTTTATAACATGGAACCCGTGTAACAAAAATCGATGTACTATTTTATCCAGTGTCACAGGTACGTCACTCGCCGATACCGCTGTAGGTGTTTGTCGGCGCGCTGGCGGTGTCGACAAAGGCGGCTAGCGGTGCCTACAAAGCGCGCGGCTTTTTTTAAAGGAATAGTAGGCAGGATTACGAATAATGCGTGCGAGTGCGCGCGCAATAGTTGCGCTATCTCTTACGCTTGTCGCTCATGAGTATTGGTTCGGTTTTGACGTCACTTTCGGTTAGATTTGCAAGAGAGCGATGACCGACGAGTACCTTTATTACCACAGTATTAGTGATAACCAACAAAATATAATGTAATATCATCGTGACGTTGCATAAAAATCGATTTTGTTTCTTGTGTATCAAGACAGAAGGATCAGAATTGAAGATGGACTGATATTATAATGATAATTAACGTGTCTGACATTGTACAACATGTGATTTGAGCGTGAGTTTTATGACAATGATTATATAAACACGGGGACGTTTGATTTGAGATAAACATTTGGGACGCGTTGTAACAGGTTTAGACATGTCTAGCATATTAATATCTATCAAAATTTTCGTTGCCAATTGATCGCGACTAGAATTAGCACGATTACGAAAGAGGATAAACAAACGCTGATAACAAACATGTATCATTGTAAGCTCTGAACACTGTAGGTTAATTTTTGAAGTGCCAATCAGTGCAATTTAAAATGTAATAAAATTTATCACAAGAAACTTCAATATAAAATTTATAACTAAACAAACAATCTGCCTTAATAAACTCTTTCCTTTTTCTTCATATCATATAGTTCCTTTGCTTCCGACTATCCCAGTTTAAACCATACATAGGCCTCTGACGTGGCTTAAATTTAGCATAGAGATCTCATATATAAGGCTCTATACCTCTTTGGAACTAACGTAAATGTTCACACACTTGAATGTAAATTTAATATGGATAGAAACACCTTAAACGCCTCTACTATATACGAAGTATCACTCAAACTTTTGTAATCCCTACATACGTTTTATATAATACGAATAACAATAGTCTTACCCTTTTTGGGCATACGGGAGCTTAGTCCGAGCGGGGCAGTCGCGGTTCAATGTTTTAGATTCCACGACTTTTCTGTTATGAGTACTAGGCAACATATAATACAATATTTTGCAAAACTCGGCAAAAATTATTGTGGTTATCACACAAAAAATCTAATAATATTTATGTCAAGCTGACACACGAACTTACAATATAGCAATAGTTTTAAAACTAAAAATAAGGTAAATGATCAAAGAAACCGAAAAAGTTACTTAAAACAAAACTTAGTTGGAAAGAACTTTTACTGAAAGTAATAACAATAATACATGTAAAATAAATTGATTACGGAGTTGGTAAGAAACTTCTAGAACTTCAAAATAATTACGTGGAATTACAAAAGTTCTATTATAAAATAAAATAAAAACTATCAATAGTAATAGAACTCTTTATTTATTTAGAGATACTTGTTAAGTATTTTTAACACGCTTTATAAGAGTTTCGCACTCGAAGCATAAAACGGGACTATATTACTAAGACTCGGTGTGTCACCTCGCTGTAAATCATGAACTGTGATGGATAGAAAGTAAAAATTTCCGACGATAAATAAATAAATGCGGACAACATCACATACATTGTTCTGAACCCAAAGTAAGTAGCTATAGCACTTGTGTTATGGAATTCAGATACAACGAAGGTACCACAAACACCCAGACCCGAGACAATGTAGAAATGTGAATTTTTACATTGACCCGGCCGGGGATCGAACCCGGGACCTCAGAGCTAACGACACCTTGAAACCGGTGCGTGCGCCACTCGACCACGGAGGTCGTCAAATGTTGACGATGATGAACTAATACTAAGCAATTAAATAAAATAATTATTAAAGGGGAGTTTCATACAGCAAAGATGTTTTTTTTGCCGTTATTATAAATTATACACACATCTTTGACAGTCGTTACGTGTAGTCAGAATCTAGAAAGTCTGACAGTCTAACTAAGGGGAATCGTGTTACGCAGGTAGCTGGGCTGAGGAGGTCAGATAGGCAGTCGCTCTTTGCAAAACACGGCTACTTAGCTGAACCTAGTTAGACTGGGAGCCGACATCGTTAGGAAAAGGCAAGGATGATGATATACAAATCAAAGAGAAAAGTCTACACATGTATTTCAAGATATAACAAAGAATAGTTATGTCATTATCAATCAAAACATTGAACTGCGTCTATTTATTGAAAAAATGTAGAGTCATAGTGAATTTGAATAAGTATTTATAAACATAACGAGGAAAATCCCAATTTTATGTATGTCATTCCTGACTTATTTAATCTGTTGTCTATTTTGTTTATTTGTGCCGTGACCTCTTATCACATACAGCTGATATTAATATTACGGTGATAAGGCTTATCTTGGGTTTTTCCCGAACATAAACAGTTGTCACGCAATTACTGACTAATGTAATATATTTATCAGCAGGTTTCAAATTCGTTTGATTGAATTATTATTATTTAAAGTAAGCTAAGATAATTTGAAGGTTAAGCTGTGCTTTTTATTGTTACGCATGCCAATAATTTTAGTCATCATTGTTTTTATCGTGCGCCAGTATCGAAGAAACGATGGGTTTCACTTTGTCACCTATGCCAATCAACTGACTGTGTAATAAATAAAATGAAAATGAAAGAAAATAAAACCTAAGCAAGCAGCTTAGCCTGCTTAAGTTACTGGGACGATGGTTCATAACGATTGCGATACTACGATATTTCACATTCGTTAATTCATTAAATGTCATTAAAATTTTATCAAAATCGATATAGCATTTTTGTAGTTGTAAATCGCATTGTCATCGGGTTTAAAGCTACCCTGAAAATATCAGCCTGCTACCTTATCGCGAAGTGCCTCAAAACTGAGTTACAAAAATCCAAACAGAACGACAAACAAACAAGAAAGTGGGAATATAAAAAAACATGAGTTAAAATAAATCTCAGGCGTGTCAGCACACCCGCCGTTCTCGTATGTTTCCAAACTAACTCTGTCTCCATATTTGCATACAAAGTACGGACACGGAAGGGACGCGCATTTTTCAGATCCAAATAATGGACGTTAAATATTTTAACGGTGCCTTTCCCTTGAAAAATAGTGTCGATATTTTATTATTTACACCGCCATCTAGCGGCGTAACGACGTACTGCATTATTTTTTATGTTTACCTTATTGTATTTATAGTGAAATGATTATCATAACGACAAGGTAGTTTGTAAGGGATAGAGGTAGATATCTTGATGTGTAATAAAGAACGTGCTGTGAATGATAAAATTTGGCAGTATAGTGATACCGGCTGGTGGCGCGTTGTAATGAGTTTGTCTGCGTATGACAGAATAGACATTCTTCTTTTGTTTCTATGAAAAAGTTTAATTCTATTTGGATGTCATTGAGGTGTGATTGAAACCATGTTGCTTAGATTAACAATTACAATTATTGAGTTTAATAATAGCTGGATGCTATGATAATATTCGTCACATTCTCAATCAATTCAGACTATCAAAGTCCACTTGGACATATCCTACCCCAAGTTACGCCAAAAAACCTCCTCAACGTTAACGTCAAGGCAAATATTAAGCCTGTTTTTACCGTTACTGTTCCACTTCAGAGCAAATCCTCTTTACATTCTCCTGTCTGTAAGTCAGCCTTTTGCCACTGCTGGACTGCTGCGACTGATTCTCCAAGTTGCTTTTTAGGCTATCGGGAGAGTTTGCTTCTAATTCTATAATTCTAAACCCTCATTACTTTTTACATTCATATAATTTACCTGAAACTTTACAACTAAGCGCATAACACCAATTATGTTAGTTATATCCCGCGGGATCACCGTGTAATTGGATGAGCTAGCTGCTCTAGCTAGCCACTTCGTTAGCGAGGCTAATAATGATCGGGGTTTCATTAAGGCGATGTTGGTCGGTTTTGAAGGGATAACTGCGTTCTGGGAATCAGGCCTTCAGAGTACTCACTACTATCCTTAGGTTATTTGATATTGAAGAATTTATTCTACTTTCTGGCTTAACTATAAATGTGAAAGTTGATCGATCGACGTTAAGCTGCACTTGATACCGTGATGACCATACATGTCATAATGTTTAATGTAGTTTCCTCCGGGTTTTTCTAAGGCACGTTAAATTGTAATTGCCGGCTCGAATTTATACGGCTTTCATAATCGTGATCGGTTTGAAGGTCTAGCAACCAGTTTTACTAAGGGTTATAGCGGTGCCCAGGTTACTGGGCTGCCTACATCATATAGGCGTCGCTCCTTGTAAAATATTGCTACTTAGCTGCACTCGTTTAGACTAGGAGATAATTCCAACATAGTCGGGAAAATTCTAGGCTGGTGATGACCTTTGCAGTTGCAGAATGTCTAATCTATCTCCTCTAAAAATAATTAAATTCAAATAGAATTTTCATTCATTTCGTTATTAATTACAACCCTGGGAATCCATTATCGGTACTGAGGCAGCATCGTAACTGTTTATTTTAAACTTTGAATTGGCTAGTTCCAGTAACGATCGCGGTCTCGTTACTGACCGACATTGTGTCAATTTACCACGGCTACGTCAACACTGGTGTATTGAACTTTACAGAAATTGTTTGAGCTATGAGCAACGAGGTAGTGTTTGAAACTCAAAATGGTTTGGTGGAAATAGAACATTAGTTGCTGAAAGTTGAATGCGCTTTTTTTTACTAAAAGAAAACTATTTTTGAAAAAAATACTCTGTCACAGTTCAATCAATAACAACGTATTGATTCAACTGTGACTGCGATTTCTTTTCTATAGATATATTTTTATTTCGTTTTTAAATGTTTGTGTTTTGTTTATTCATTATCATAAAAGAACTTCGCTAAAAAGTAATTATATAAATAAGTTTTCTTACTTCGTTTTAATTTGTTAGGAAAACGAACATAGATATTAAAATGTAATTTAATGTAAAGAGGTTATTCGCAACACGAACATTTGAAGATATGTTCATGAAACTTTTTTCAATTTCTTGTAGAAGAAGAAAATACTAAAATAATTTAGTTTAACTTTCATCTTCTGAATAACTCTTTCCCCAATTCTTACCGGATTTAGCTTCATTTTATACTTCACTCACTACTCCCACACTTTACTAACATACAAAATATACATAATTTATCACATAAAACATGAACATCCAAGCATAACTGCGCCCAAACTATCCTACACAAATTAATCTTTACCTCATAATGTCCAAACACTTATATTTACACGCCAGCAATAAAATCTCAGTAACACTAAACCTCTCCACTCTGTATAGCTACAATTAACTACTAAAACAGCTTTGTTCAACGAGTTAGACTATTATTTGCACTCAATTAAAACAAACGATTATCAACTCTAAATGTAAGTGATTAGAGTCATTTCGGAATGTAAATGGTGTGAATCATAAAGGTTGAACTACACACGAACATAATGTTGTGTAGTAATGAGCTACGAGTTGCAGATTCCGTTTTGCCGTGACAGTTTCTACGTATAACGTACCTTTGTTAGGTTTTGGTACTTCTCACAAGCGAAGGCGGTAATATACGCTTACAGAATGCGGGCTCAGGTAATGTCAATTGTATTACAATAGAATAAGGTTTTACAACATCAAATCTTAAGAAATTTTCGACGATTATCTTGATTTTCAACCGACTGGAAAAGGATGTAGACCTCAATTTGTCTGAATTGTTGTTTATGTTTGTAACTTGTACCTTTGGACTGGATGAACAGATTTTGTTATTATTTTAAGGTTTGGAGGAACTACTGGATCAAATTGAAAATTTATATTCTGTTTTGAATAGAACATTCATTAAAAAAGATTTTAGGCTATATACCACCACGCTGCGACTAATAGGAGCGAAGATACCATGGAGAATGTAGAAAAAAACAGGGAAAATGATTCCATTCAAAAATTCCTAACTTATATCTTCTAACCACGCGGACGAAGTCGCGGGCAACAGCTAGTAAATAATATATAAAATATTAATAATATACCCGTTGTAAGCGCCTAAACTACACCAAATATCAAAGCACTTTGACACTGCACTAAGTTAGGACGGTTCAGCTCATAGTTAAATTATACAAGTATGTCTCATTATAACAAGGTGCAATAATTAAGTCGACTTCGTGTAAAATAAGGTGAGTTTTACAAGAAAACTCATCATCTTCGTATGACGCTTGTGCTTGTATGGGTACACTGAAGTTTTTGTGAATTGTAGATGAGTTATTCTTGAGCTTCGTCTGATAGTTTTACGAAAGAAGCTTTTTAACAAGCAATAATGGTAATAGATGCAATAGTGTAGAGTTAATTAGGAAAGGCAAGGAATCTCCTTACATATGAATAAGCCCAGCGTGGGACGCACCTGCCAGATGGAAAGACGACCTGGTGAACCCCGCTGGGTTTCAATGGATGCAGGCAATGAACCGGTCGCGCTGGAGAACGTATGAAGAGGCATATGCCCAACCGTTAATGTTCCATCTACCCCACACAACGTTTTTGAAACACAAGCTTTTAAATTGTTTTTTTGCTTGGGAATCAAAGTACTCGATAAGATAATCCAAACAAACCCTAATTTGATTTTGTTTTTTAGCGGAGCTTCTATATGACCATTTCAGCTCCAGCAACAGATCAGCTCTATGTCTTGTTATGCAATGTATATTGCATATATATTCATAGCATTCGTATGAATGCTATGAATCGGAAACCGGGCAGAGAATCTAATTCAACTTGCCAGATTGAAAATAGACCGCCAGACGATAAAAAGTTAAATAAAGCCAAATAAATAAAAAAGCTGTCATTCCAATGGATATGATTTGATTTGACTTCTTTTTCGTTTTCAATAAACGTAAATGTATCGTTTAGTATACTACCCAAACTCTAAACATACCGCGTATCAAAAAGGTTTTAACTTTTCAGAGAGCATCAAAATTGCCTTCTCGATTTAAAACCTCCTTACTGCCAACCTCGTCCATGTACCGTATAATCGCGTTAGTTGCAGAGACTTCATACTGTTCCGTTTCTGTACAGTTTACAACCGCGATACACGTGTTAAAATTACCTCTAATTTTCTGTATAACATGCCTGCCTGTTTGTGAAGCAATAATTACCTGCCTCATTGTATAACATTGTTTAAGTTGTTCTGATGGATGTAATTTGAGAGTCGTGATTTTTGTTGGTGTGTGTGTGTGTAGACGACGTGAGGTTGTGCTTCGAGTGTGTTGGTTTTTTTTTGTGTCGCGGGAGATTTTAAGAACAGTCAAGTCATATGAATAGAGATACCTAGTCTGAGAACAGGCAATCGCGGCTGAAATAAATGCTTGTCCTACTCTAGGATCGAACCCGCAACTTGCCTACCATGGGTTTTGCGTATGCGTTGGCTATCGGTGCGGCCAGAACCAAAGCCATAGTGTGAAAATCTCGTGTGACGTCATTTGTCTGTATACTTTTTTGAAGACATGTGACATAATTAGCCCCTTTGTAATTTGTTATCGATTTAAGAAATAAAACGTACGATTTCTTAGCTTTTCTGTCAAAAGCTGACCTTCAAATTATGATAGGAGAGCTTTGATCAACCGAGGTCAAAGCTACGGCAATTAGATTCACATTTAGAAATATCAATACATTGTGCATAAGAGTAACTAATAAAAGTTTACTCTCGATAACCGTCGATTACTCGTAGATACGAACGGTTGGCAAACTGTCAGTATATAGTGAGGTTTTATCACCTTTTAATCCAGCATCTGTGCCAAATGTGGTTTTAATACATAATTTGGCATTTACTATGAGCCCACTTCCAATAGTGGTAATTGTGTTCGAGATATATTTAATGGATGCAGTTCTATTAGCTCAAAATTGTAAATTAAATGCAAATTCGATGCAGACTGGAGCCTTTATTGAGGCTCTGCTGTCTGTGACCAGCAGCAGAGAAAAAATCTGTAAGAAAATTGTCATCATTTTCTGAGATGTCATTTTTTTGCTGTAACAAAAATTAAAAAAGTGAGCATTATGCTATTATAAAATTACATAAACCTCTAGGTTAAGCAACGCTTATTACGGTCATACATTTCAGTGGTGACCAATTTTCATTGCAAATATTTGTATATTGCCTATTTTCTACGAAACTCTAGGCATTGCGAGCCCGCCTCGCACTTGATCTATTTGAAGGTGACGTTATCGTATTAATAACATATTTTTATTTGTTTGCCAGTTTATTGGAAAGATGATCTGGGGTAGACTTAAATTGTAAAAAAATATAGCAGATGATTATAGCACTCCTACTCTAATGTATGACCAAGATCCAAACCTCGATGTGTTTCACCAAAATTTAATTCGCAAAAAGTTAAACAACACCAAAAAATTACATAAATTTCTCACTTGACGTAAACCGACCTTCACAAAACAACTCTAGCAAATCGTCACCATTAGTAAAAAACGTACCAAAACAAAAAGCTAAACACAAGCTTATCCAACACAGACGTCAATGGAGCGTCAACCGCCAATAGCAGGGACCAGGCATCGAAGCCTGAGAGCACACCCGATTGGCCTTATTAATGAGCATCGTCCATTACAAGGCCGCACTGATTGATGCGTGTGGACGCTGCCGCTTCATACGTCTCGTTTCACTTCATATTGGCTTGTCCGTATTGGTTTATCAATTCGTTCTTGTGAACAGAATTAGTTGTCCCGTTTTGATTTATTTGATTTTGGCTAAATGTTGTGATCTGTTCACAGATTTTTGGTTTTGGTCTTTTTAGAAATTATTTGAGAAGAGGTTTACTTTACCTAAGTATCAGTTTTTTTTTAGCAACAATAAAATCCGAGGGATTTAATAATTGTATCACGAGGGTGTAAGTAATATCCAAGCCACGTGCACAAACCACCCCCTCTCTCAGTCTCTGATTGTCCTACGCGGGGATCGAACCGTCGAGACATGGCGTGATGGCTCGTTCACCGTGGTGTCAAGTCACCTTTGATCAGCGGTGAACTTCCAAATGTGTTCCCTTTGTAAGCTGTTAGAACTCTTCTGAAGACGAAATTAATTCTGAAAAGCATACATATTTTTACAGCCTACGTAATGAAGCTTGAACATAAATATTCATGTGTCTGAATCCACATAATTTGTCGAAACATGTCCTTACTTATCCGAGATTACCACCAATCAGGCATACCTCACCGACGGCACACAACACTGAGCTAAGAACACGTTTCAACTTGACAGCTGTTAGCGCTCACTTAGTTAAGTCGTCTTGTTATGTTCAGTCACGTTCTTCTAAGTTAGAGGATAGTATAACTTGGTAACCAGGGTTTGCTTGGTGGTAATTTTATTTAAGGAATCGGCTGATGTGTTTTGTAGGTTTAAAATTTTATAGAGTTTTAGTTTGGTTATTTTTCGAATGAAAATATATGTTTTCCGCTTGGAGACAAAGAAGAAGAAACACTTATTTGTTGTACTGAACAGACGCTAAAACTACAGAACTGATATTTGAAATAATTTCACTAATAAAGTTTATTTAACATCTCGCTATAATAATAAGGGGCGGAGTTCATATCAAGCATGTTAAAAAAAACGAAATAAAAATCAGTTTTAAAAATAAAATTACTTTCACTACATAGACATAAAGGTAGGTTAAATTTACACTAAATCATGGACTGAATTTTATTTGCAAAAATAAAAGTTTTGAAAATATAATTTTGTATCAAACAGATACTATTCAGAAAAATCTAGCATAAAAATGCCACGCTTGATAAAATATGTAGCGTATGTGGTATGCATGCGGACATCGCAGTCAGCTGATCAAAGAGTAAAATTTAATTTGCCATATCTTTGTGCATTTTATAGTTTCACTATTTTCAATGCACATGTAGTGAAATGTCAAAGAAATGAAATATGTACGTATTCATATTTTATCGAAAGTAGCGATCCGTTCGAAAAATAAATGCTGTTTTAAAATTTCTGGACAGAATATATTTCATTGACTATTATGTTATTTTTATGAAAATGGTTCAGGTATTTGCTGGGACGTATTCAGAAGTTTTTAATTAAAAAAAAAAACGTTCTAAAAGAACAAAACATAGGTTATTCAATACTTACACTCACTTTCTTTTCGGGTTACCATTGGATTTAATTTTGGAATCTTTTACCCCCGGTTCTAAATGGCTCATGTCCCCCTTTCCGGGAATTTATCCGATGTCTCCTCCCGCTTTGGGTGAAGCGGAAGAGAGTGTCACCCTGGTTATTTCTTTCTCCTTTTTATACCGGGGCCCTTTCCGAAAATCTCGACAATACTACACTTTCAAAATTTTATCAAAATGTCTAATATTACATGATTACGAGAAACTCAATTGTTTATAACAAAATCTCTAATTTACTACTCTATTACGCTAATACGGTATGACAGGGTATAGTAGATATAATTTTATCTTTGATCTAACTATAAATTTAGGCCGATATACCATAATTCCTGACCCGAAAATTATTCCTTCGGGATGATATTGTTGTATTGTGTATTTTGTGATATTAGTGTAGGATTTATACTGTAATTTGCAATCATCAGAGATTTGGAATAAACTTGAAATAGGTTATTGTAATATTACCTATGGAATAACTGTTTTTCGATTGAATATAACTAAACCTATACTCACATAATTCTCAGATATACCTAAGATCGAAAAACAGTTATTCTGTATACAATAAGAGCCCGTGGACGCCAAACTTACGTTATTTTATAAATGCTGAAAGTTTGTCGGCTGATGCTCCCAAGATAGGTAAGAACAAAGGTCGATTATGGAGTTTGGGTCATGGTGGCTTTGGCAGATAAACGTTACTAAAGGTGCCAAAAATATCCATCTAACTACGTCAAATTATAAAGCGCTATTATGGTGGCAGCAGAAATACACATAATAACAAATAACTGCCTATAACAGGGTTCGGTTTTTATTGCTAGCTTTTTGTGTTTTTCGGTTTAAACCAGCCAACTGGTCCGAACAAATCTGATGAAAACCGCTTAGCCACCACGATAATTTCACGAATGCGAGTCTGAAAACATTAAAAATTAAATCTTCAAATGCCAACGAGAGCAACAAACCCAAAACGACCCCACGACTCCCACACAAGTCCGACTAAATCTGGTTTTCCAAGAACTAAGCTAATGGTCTCTCTAACCAAATGAAAATATAATTCCTTGTTGTTGTTACAAACTTGTTGTTACAAATAGTTTGGTTGATGAAATTTTTAGTTTACGGAGGTCTGTTTGATAATAATTAAGCTTTTTGAAGTACCATTAAGCTACTGTTTATACTGTCGGCCCGTGGACATGAAAACATCTATATCACAACGAGTTAGTCGGCGTTTCAAAAGGCACGAAAAATTGAGAGTTATTTACCTTGCTTGAAAAAAGAGTTTTGTTTATAATATTGAATATATGTCAAAGATTTTGAAAAAAGCGAGAAGTTAGAAAGTCTGACTATCTATTAACCCAATCAAATTTAGCAATACCTAGACTAGCTTAAATACAATGAGTTGCTTAGGTAACAAAATTAGCTGGATAGATGGAGTAGTTGAAACACAAGAACAGAAAACACTGCGAAAACCAACTCCTGTTGTTTACTGCAATTGTGAAGAGAACCCAAATATTTACCCGAATATATTAACCATCTCTCAAAATCAACCTCAAATTCCGTCAAACTCATTACGAAAAAATGAACGCTTCAGTATCATTATTTTCTTCGTGTTTCAATATACATCATTATTAATATTAAATGTCATTTATTTCTTCAACGTCAACGTTAGAGCCTTATTAAATTTCGCTTACTCCACCTTTATTATAAGCTCTATAGTAAAACTGTTGGCGTCGTGAAAGGGAGAGGGAGCTCTACATTGCGCATAGCGGTATTCCTCTTCCACGACGGTAAGTCTTTTCTTAAACGCTCATAGTAAGGGAGCTGAGAATTTAGCACCTTAATGAAGGAAAACTTTCAACGAAAAGAAGAGAATTATGAGTAATATTGCAAAAGGTCTTTTTCTTGTGTATTGAAAAAGGATTTGAGGAAATAATTTTAGCAATTAGATCTTATAATTTTTTGACATTTGGATTTAGTGGGCGTATAATGAAGTAGCTTTTTAGAAGTAATTTTGGTTTAACTCAATAAAACCCTATTATTTATGAAAGAACATAGCCCGCGACTAGGACTCCGGTTGGGTCCAAAAATAGACAGGCGATCCCGATAAATATGATAACAACAATGATGAAATAAAAAATCATGCTTTGTTTATATGATAAGTAAACAGTTTCTTCATTTAAGAATGATTTGTTTCTTTTTAATTTTATCAAAATTGTCAACACATATAAAAACTACTCCTTTTTGGTAATAAAACATTTAACTGTTCAATAGTAAAATACAAATCATGATAGTACATGCAGTTACACAGTTCGTTAAGCACGTTATTGGTCGAGTGCTTTGCAAGACATTTCAGCTTCCAGTTAAATCTAAATTGAATTTCAAAATTGAACCAACAGGCGTCGTTGTAATAAAAAAACAACTTTTTTTATTCTTATTGCGACTCGAGGCTATGGAATCGACATTCATGTAAGAAAATTCTCTTGGAGAAGGCTTGTGAAATGTAAAAGGTTGTTTTGAAGTCTTCATGTATTTTTGACTTTTTTGTTTGTTTCGGCAAAATAGATGATTTCTAAAAACATATAGGTGATCGATATCGATAATTTTTGTCTGCTTCATCAGGAATCGGTGTTCATGTTAAACTCGATCATTTCTTTTCACCTCCATTGTAACTTGAGAATGAGATGGTGATTACCTAAGTCTTTTGCTTTTTTTTGCCACGCATTGAGCGATTTCATCATTATTAATTTCATTGGTCCCGCACTACAACATTTTTGAGCAATATTACTGTAGTTGTGTAGACAAAAGACGCTGCTTTAGATTTGTTTATTTGATTAGTACTAAAACACATTTAAGTTTAACTTATTTAGTTTTCATTTTGAATTTAAATTTACACACGCGTTTTTATCGGGATTGCCCAACTAGTCCCCGCAGCGTCAACTCATGAATAAGGACTCCGGTTGGGTCTGAAACTACTTCTCGTTCAATCTTGATAAATACGCGTGAATAAACCCTATAAATACTTAATCAAATAATCACCAAACTGGCTTCTTTGTACCAAACCACATCCACAAGATATCTTAACAAGTCGGAAGTAGATTGCGCCCGCAAGCGGCGAGTTGCTCCACATAATTAGATTGCACTGCACCGCGGAAGGAAGGTGTAAAGAAAATTGCATAATTTATTTTTACTTCAACGCAGTTTTGTAAATATACGACGAATTTAATGTTATTATGTGTTTACGGAATGTAGAGAATAAAGGTATTTTTATAATTTTAATGTAGATTTTTAAGGAAAGACGTTTGTTTCATTTCATTTTTTAGAATAACTTACTTGGTCTTCTTTTCTAAAGAATTAATTTGTGTTTATTAATCAGACTCAAAATGAGGAACAAATATGTCAATACATAAAAAACGTAAAATCCTCGTACTACTCTTTATTTATATTAACTTTACTCAATCTTTATTTGCGTATTAAGCTAATTTTCATAAGCGTACTTCCCTGTTGTTGAGGAGGTAATTAGATGTTTACAATATCAATATTTTAGTTGAAATTTAGAATTTTTCAAAGAAAAACAAAGGATAGAGGTGTTCCAAAAAAAGATCGAATATCTTAATTGAAATACACAAAAAGTTTTCAGACCACAAAAGAAATCATTCACATTATCCAAATTGATTGATAACTACAACTTTTGAAAGTGTTCTTTAAATAAATAGAAGTCTTTACTCGTTCAGTGTGACTTTTGTTTCGAATTTGAGACTACAAGGAGTTTATTCTTGGTATAACACTAACGTCAGAAAACGACGAAAACTTCGTCATAAGACTTTGATTTTTGGAAACAGAAATAGCTGACGTATTAACCAAGTTTGTTCACTGGAGAATTGTGTAAAAAAAACCACAGTTCGGAAATACTCACAAACTTACATTGGGATTATTTTTATCAATTTTAAGTTCCATTTCCATTAACGATAAAAAAATAAAAACCAGTCAAACTCGTGTCGAACCCGCGACACTAATTGTTTCGTACACGTTGGATAAAGAAAACAAGTTCGCTAAAAATATTGTCTACTCATCAGAATGACCGAAAACTCTGCTTAACATAAATAATAATTATCATTTATACTTTGTTGCTATAACGGCAACAGATTTGTATCCACTGTGAAATTTCAACATGGTAACTAATAATGTTGTATGAAGGATTGCAACGCATTGCCATACACCGACATAAAAACGCGGATGACGTAGCACGGCGGTTCAGGTTTAGCCAGTAAAAGTCTGACACTATCCATTTCCTCCCCCGAGGGAGTGGGTGTCCATGAGTATTCCCCCGCCTAAACAAAAAAAAAATGGTATCTAATAATGTTCCACGTAATTTACCTTCAATACAAACATACGAAATTAATATCACTCAATCCATTTGGAAGCTATGAGGCACCAGCCAGACAAATTACGAACTTATTAATATGACGTTGCGCGGATTAATTGAGAATACTTTATTTAGTTATACGATTTTTAATGATTGTGGAAATGTTAGAAATGTGTATTAAGCTAATCCATAACTATTATTATAATAAGTGGTAAATTTAAAAAGGGAGCGGGTTACCCCGAATAGAGTAGTAGGTGGCGCTAGGTGCGACGACGTTCGTTCTGCTTGTCAAGACAGTTGTCATAAAAATAGCGAGCACGTACAAATCTATTGGCTCCAAATAATATTCCATCTCAACCGTCCTATTGTATTTTACTCCATAATGTTATAAGTTCACATTATACAATCTACGAGATACTTTTATTTTGAAAATCCCGTCGCTCATACGCCCAAGATGGAGGCCAAACTAGACTGTTCATAAAATATTCCTGACGGCTCCATAAATATAACTTTAACAATCCTCTTTTGGCGTCGCGAGGAAAAAATAGATAACATATTATACGATACACATATCATACTCATATGAATATTTAATTTAATTTGTTGACCTATAAACATCCACTAATAGTTTTAACGATAAAAGCAAAGTCTAAATATTAACTTAACTTCGTAATTGCTCGTCTGACCCTTGGCAATCAAAACTCTTAAAGGTAATTAAAAATTAATAAATAAACGAAATAACTTTTGATTTTCAATTATAAATATATCTATTCAATATGTTCATCAAAGGCAAATATGCCTCGTTCAGGTCGACACAGGGTGATGAGCGGAGCGGGGAATTCCGACACATGGGAATGAATGATGGAATTAGGGTGAAAGCAGAGGACTATTTTCCTGTAATACTATAGGCCTTTTAGGGCTGGACTTAGGGCAGCATATGGTATCTTTTTAGAAGGGAATTTGAAGGGAAGTAAACGCTAACTTATTACCTACTTAAGGCACTGCTGTAAGTCCGCCCGTCACTAGGTCATGGGGTATACCCATGAATAGTGAAAATTTCACAGATGATATTATTCTGCTACCATTATAACAAAAAACACTAATAATTAAAATTGAGATTAAGATACAGTACGCAACACGCGCCGTGCGACGCTCCGCGCCTTCATAAACGAGGCGTTAGGATTATTAATTTTATCAAATTCTGAAATGTTATCAATAACGTATGGAAAATATAAATAGCAAATATTTATAGTACACGTATATACCAATTAATAATAGTAGAGGAGAAAGCTTAGTCCTGACCATGTCATATAATAAAAGTTCTTAAACCCAAACTGCTGCCCTTGTGGAAGTAACATGGCACCCTACCACTACCACTTGGCAGGTTTCTCGCTTCCATTGAGATGATAATACTTCTTTTGAACTATTAAAGTTGGCCAATTGGGATCCGAACTCGCAAAACAACCGTTTCAGTAGAGATAATTGAAATATTGACAACTGATGATCAATGTGAAAATTTCAACTGCTTAGTTATCATAGTTAAGACAGCATGGTGACAGTCAGATTGGTAGCATGGCATTGGTGACAGGGTTCCATCCTTTTCGTCACTTTGGGTATGGAATCCTAGAAAGCGACTCTATTAAATAGATAGACGAAAGAACTACAAATCTGATTTTTTTTATTAGTTATGTTGGTCAGTTCATTTAAAACGTTGATACATTATGATAGCTGCGATCCTCTCCATGCGTCAGACGCCCAAATTGTACCAAAAACCAAGAAAACTAAGAACGACGTTGACACTAGAAAAGTTTCTATAAACGACGTTTGGCACAAGGAGAAAATGACGTAACTATTCCAAAATATTCCCGATATTTACGAAGACGGACTTGATCAAAGGGAAAATTAGTCCTTTGTCTGGCTAAAACAAAACAAAACCTTTGACTGGTTGAAAAATACAAATGTTACGCAACATATTGTATGAGGAAAGTCCTTCCAAAGTTTCACTTCTAACCCTACCTTACCTTTCCTTTTATTTTTCATATTTACGTACTAAAAAGATATATGTCTGTACATTTTCATCGGTTCCCCAAAATATTATGTAGTCTTTCCTAGTTCATACCCGACTTCGTATTTCAGACAGGCACAATGAGGTGATATGTAGGCTCGTTTTACGAAAATCTAAGTTTCAGTCTAGATTTTCTAAAAAGGGCGAAAGTAGAACATTTGTTACACCAAAATATACACGAGAATTCTGAGACATTTCAAGTTCTTGACACGTGAAATAATGTTAGGTTTTTGTCAACTTTATATTTTGGCGAAAGTGTTATGACAGGTATCTATAGCAAAGCGAAAACGATACAGACGATTTTGTTTTTCTTGCAAATTCATAAGGATGTTACGGTATTAAAATCTGGTGACTTTTTCTAACCGAGAAACCGAAAATCTACCGTTGGACAAACTACGAAACAAATATACAACGCTTAATTGATGTAAAATCGAACCTCCTCAGTTCGTCATACAATAAACATTGAATTTCCAGAGCCACGATATTTTTAATTCACTATAACCCATTAAAGACGCCATCATATTTCAGAGTTAATCGCTTCTAAACCAAAAACTTGTGCTTTAACGAGATCGAGAGATACGAGAACTTTGCGCCTTATCACGGGCTCGTCTTGAACCTTTTACAAAGCCATTTCAAGCCATTATCCGAAAAAAGTTTTTTTACAAAGATTGACAGAGATAGGATTTTGGTATCGTACCAATTAAGAAGTTTTGCAACGTTGTGACCAACCCCTTTATAAATTTGAGGTTATGTATAGAAAGTATCATTAGAGAAACCTTGAAAAGAAAAGGGTCTCTCGTTATCGAGGTCCTCAAAATTTCGAATTATTAGAAGAATATCTTTTCCCGTATGGTTGAAATTCCTAGGTGCGCTGGTTGATATATGATGTTTTTTTTTCTGTTTTAGCAACCAATAATGTCTTTGTAATACTCACACGCATTCGAAGAATTTGGTGCGTGCCAGGATGAAAACCACCGACCTTGCACTGGGCACTCCAAAGTTCACTACAAAGTATAACTGCTACACGACAAAAACTATCACATTACTTAGTAGGTAATGAAAAAAAAGTATAATGATGTCTTTACAATAAGGTTACTAAGACTCTACTGCCTCTCCGAAGACGAAACGCGAATCAGATCTATTTGTTTTTTTTTGCTTATGAAGTTGCATATGAATTGCTAATAACGCTATTTATCTATTAAAATTAAATTGAAAATAAAATAAAATGTTTTTTTTTCTTTTCTTCGTTCTAATCGCTTGGAATCATCAGTACCGAGGCACCGACTCGAACTGTATCAGTTTTATAAACACGACTGATCTTTCGTCTCCGATACTCGCCAGCTAAACTCCAACGACGCACACCTATGTACAAACCTCCATGAGTTTAATTAGGAGTTAGGAGCTAAAGTTGTCGGTATCGGGTAAGTGTTACTTCATGTCCGAAGTATTAGTTTTCAATGAGATTCTGTACATCCAAATCAGTGTTGACTCTATCCATGTCTTACTTTACAGCATACTTTGTATTTGATTATTTAGTTCTATATGTTTATAGTAACTATCGTGAAGATAATTAATTACTCAGAAATTTATTTGTATAGAATTTTGGTATAACTATAAGTTGGTAACATAAGTTTGTGAGTCCTTATACATTCTCCCATTATTAAATGATGCAACGGTTTACTTACGTTTAACTATCGGGATTGCCCGACTAGTTGCAGACCCAAAAGGAGTCCTTAATCATGAAATAAGTACTACAGACACACCTTTCGAACGAAGTCTTCTTTAAGATTAAATCATTAAAACTCCTTGAATAAACTCCATCGGAACACTCATTAACAAAACCAGTTACAAATTGTCCTTCGACGATAATGTATTAATTAGTTTTGAGTAAACATCGTCCAATTATCTTGAGTGTTGAGATGTTTTTGCTGACTCCGAACTTTGATTAGCCTTTAACGTGTTTGTCACAAAATCAACTGTTTACTTAACAGTGTGCTGTTTGTATTCATTATCAAGTTTTGACACCGTAGTATGATATTTCAGAAAGCCGATGACTCCAGTGTTAGAGAGAGATAGAGTTATATAAACGGATAATACCGTCTCTGTCTGGAAAAAGCATTGTCATTTCTTTAATATTCCTAGTAAAGTCCTTGTTGACAATTGAAATTTGAGAGTTCAAATATGTGTTAAATACAAATTAGATCCGCTTTGCTAAGTTTAATAAAATGTTTAATGTCAATATAGAGTTATAAGTTGTTATGTAATTTGTAAATCAAAATGTTGTGTCATTCATTTCAGACCATATTTATTGATACAAAAAAGGCTAGACTCACGTGACAGTGATGTTATGGAAAGTGGTTATAAACAATAACAATTCTTATTTCAAACGTAAATATCATTTTGTTATGAAGTGAAACTTTTTCATCGGCGTAGGAAGAAAATACCGTCAAGCGTTTTTTTTTAATCTTACTAATCTAATAGAAAGTATGAATATGAGCAGAGACCGTGTCTCAAGCGGTGTCGATGCGCCATTCTTTTTTTATAGTTACTGTCTTATAGCAGAAGCAGAAAATATTCTCTGAGAAAACATTAACTGTCTAGCTATAACTGCTCATGAGATTCAGCCTGCCTCAGTAATAGAAATTCTATTTTACCCTTTTGGTACTGAAACCTGAAAAGACATCAAAACATAGTATACGAGTCTCCTATAAACCTAGACCAGACTAGATTTAGAAAAAGTCTAAAGCAAGAAACATTTCCCGGAAACGTTAACAAAAACTCTGCTTCCAAGTAAATTGATTCAGCTAATCCTAACCTTGTTAGTGTAAAAGCCTTCTTAGAGTATATTAAAGTACGAGGTGCTATAAATACTTATATTATTAGTATTTTGTTTCTCTTGAGGATATGGCTTTGGGGTTTGGGCTGTTAAGATTTAGTTTTGTTGAGTATTGAGTATGTGTGTGTGTTAACATAAAGTGCCAGCTATCTCCTTACTCCATTTCATTGAAATTGGTTCAGCCGTTTGGGCATGTAGCGGTATCAAACATATACACACATACATAAAACGCTTACATAATTTAGCATTCATAATTTAAGTGTGAGTTCAAATAATCACTTAACCAGCTCGGCCTATCGCGGTCATCACATTACACATTGGCCTCCCCAAGTTGCACGAAAGCCCTTGCCAAGTAATGTAACAAAGTATTTATCACCTGCTAAAATACACCAGACACCAGGTTGAGCAGATGTATTGTCAAGCAAATGATAAAAAAACATCGAAGACTGCGGAGAGCGTTGAAAACATTCGGAATTGTGTGTTGGAAAAAAAAAACGGTTTCATTTTCTCAATATTCAAACGTCACACAATTGGACGTCATTATTCATTCTTCGTAACTAAAAACTGCACTAAATACATCAATTACTAAAACCCCTTGCACGAGTACAAGGCAAAGACAAATGACTGTTTCAGACAATTAAAAACAAATTATGCTCACTTTGCGGGCATAGGAATTCTACGCTTCCTTGTTCATTGTAAGAATCGTATTCAAAATGCAAATATCTTGATATGCCTTTATGGCGGAACTTCAGTTCATTAGCATGAGAATCTTGCTTTTCCAGCTGTTGCGAGTTCCGAAGTTTGACTCTCGGCTATGTACCGTACGTGAAATTAAC
The DNA here is from genome assembly GCF_003590095.1 of Trichoplusia ni. Taxonomy (NCBI): domain Eukaryota; kingdom Metazoa; phylum Arthropoda; class Insecta; order Lepidoptera; family Noctuidae; genus Trichoplusia; species Trichoplusia ni. Next base: position 9,992,185 of record NC_039481.1, read on the forward strand.
GTTCTATTATAGTGCCTACTGGATGTTGAGACTCTGTTGGTATTGGCAGGTATATGAGCTTTGTTTGTTGCTTCCAGTTTTTTTAACGAGCGAAGAAGAACCCAGAGTTTTTCTTTGCTCACAGAAGACCTTCTCAAAAGCTATGAAAAGATTTCCATACATTATCAAAAGTTCAAAATCAAGTTCAAATTAGGCTACTAAGTAGCACTTTTTGTAAAAAGGTCAGATTAGATTAGACTGCACCCAGTTTCGCCCACACAATTTCTCAGTTTCACAAACAATGAGAAATCAGGATCATCATCTCTCAGAAAGATGACAGAAACTTAGCTTGCCGCATGTTGCATGCTTCATGTATGACAAACGTTCGGATACATATGTATTACTTGGAACGTTTGTTTTTCGGACTAGTTAAATATCGAAGTTATGGAAAATTTTGTATTGATAAATTAATATAGTGCGAAAACATGAGTAAGTTGTAAATAAAAAATAGTTAATAAATTTACGAAAACCGAATTCGGTGAAAGTTTTCAACTTAAAATAAGGTAACACTTGATTTAGACCATAAAACTTTTCTAACCATGCATCGTCGTCGTGTTAGTATTAAATTGTAAGTACCTGAATGACATAGCTATTAACGGTAACCCGTTCACTCTAAATGCTATCAATTTGATTAGGTATCAACACAGCTATGCCGCCATCGAGATTATCCGCCCTAATAGACTCAATATAACTATCTACTGTATACTCTATCGCATCGGTATGGACTTCACCTAATTAGAGTTGAGTGACATTTATGAGGGCTATACTAAGTGTAGATATGGAGTAATCTGGATTCGATTATGGTGTCAAGTTTCACATTTCTGCGAGTGCTAACACTGACGTGTCTCTCAACTGTGTTAAATGAGCATCTCACAGTGACGTCACTCGTCAATCAACAATGTCATTCCCGGACTTATGGTTTTTCTTTATCTCTGCGTAGTTCACTTTTAGAAATATTCATTTAGGACGCAAAGAAGTACTTATTAGTATGGGATTTTTAACTGAATTAGGAAGTCGCAGTCATTAGGCCACTTAGCCGTTTATGTATATTTTGTCTGGCTTATTATACTAGTGATACACCAGAGGTCGTCGGTTCGATTCACACTTAGGACATATGTTTGTGGAATAAAAACGATTATTTGTTCTTTGTTTGGGTGTAATTTATCTGAAACATGTATGTATTCATTTAGAAACATTTTTATCAGTTGTCAAGCTTTGTTTAGTTTAAGACTAGATGACGTTGTGTGAAAGTTGTTCAATTTTATTAAAATCATCATTTTCATTATAATACTAAAATCCATTGTCAAAAAAATCTTTAGCAGTTTACTCGGTAATTCCTATTTATTGTTATTCGATACGTAATAAACATTCCGATCGTCGAAGCGTTTTGAATGAAACGTTTTCAGGAACCCCTTTGATGTATTTCGCATAGTTCGGAGGTCAGACCGAAGTTGTTTTCTGTTTTGGTTTGGTTTGACTGTTGTTTAGATTAGTCCAGTCTCAGTGTTGGCTGTTTTTTGTTTTTTTTTCATCAATCGTATATATTCATGTGGTACTGTAAGTTCACTTTGTGATTGTTCTACGTTCGTAGTTGTAATTTAATTTGTCATGATTAGCATTTTTATTTGTATGCTAATAGTTGCTTGCGGCTTCGCTTGCCTGGAGAGCCTGCATTTTTAAGTGTTTATTTCTGTTTTAGAATAACACAAATGGCACTTATCTATATCGGCTATAATCTATCTCAGCGGCATATTTTATCAAAAGCCGTTCAAATGAGAAACCGAGAAGTATCAAAATGATTAAAAATGCCGTTTAAAGTTGCAACTTTAAGTCACGTTATTTATAGTTGGCGACCGGAGTTGAGTTTAGTTTAAAGTTTAATCTGTTCTTAATTTAATTAACAATCACCCCCACAAAGGTAAAAAATAATACTATACAAAATTGAGAATTTATTATGTCTTTGCCATATATAATAAAATATAACGGCCAGTTATTTATTTACGATCGTATTTCGATCAAACGGCCAGTTAAGACCCATTTCTATCTAGTACACTTACAAAAGCCTAAAATATCTAGACTCGTAAATATTTATAGTAACCAAAAACACGACGTAAGTGCCCATAAAGTAGTGTACCCATTCAGTACCACAAATACTCAGCTACCCGCAAACTAACACCTTTTAACATCCATAACAACGGACCAACCTATCACCGCCTTATTTATTGTAACCAATGGAAACCTAACAGCGAAAAGTTAAATTGAATATAAATCTATTCAAGAGACGGCCGCAAAATAAGTCGAAAACTGCTGCAATCAAAATTGAACCTTATTGCCTGCGCAGAGATTTGCAGTCGATAGCATAGTTGTGTTCGTATCGTTGTACTGAGAGGACCATCAATACGAACGCGTAGGGCAGTGTGTTTAAATAAATAAAATAACCCGCTTTAAGGCAATTAGAGATTCGCCGATTTTTGTTTGTGCAAAACTCGATTGGAAATCAAGGGTTCGGATGGAGTTTAATTTGTTCCACAAATAAATATGATCGATATGCTTTTTGTGCGTTAAGAGGATATAGGAATTGGAAACTCGAAGCTATAATGCTGTGTAATTTTGATACAGTTTGAATGATTATTGTGGAATACGGATTTTGTTTCAGGTCGAACGGTAAAATGTTGGCAGTGAAATATGAATGAGTTTAGAAATAAAAATACAAATCGGGGGAATCTGTAGCCGTATCGCACACGAAGTGTTCTGTAGTATTAAAACCGGCCAAGTACGAGACGGACTAGCAGCTCTAATGATTCCGTACAAAAAGGTAAGAAAAAACATGTAATTCAGGACCAAACCTAGCTTAGAGCTTTTATTTGACTGTTGTCATTGAAAATTTCAATCGTATATTGACGTAAAGTTTTTTTAAGAGTACATCTTACTATCACCAATTGTATAGACGCTAACAGGTTATCTATACATATAATAAAATTGTATTCAATAAGATTCTTATATCTACGGAGTTTTGAAATACCAATTCTACATTGATGTTATTGGTCCATTTCCTGAAGGTACGAAGCAAAGATATGCACGACTTAATGTTCCAAATTTCCTTTAAGCGCCTAATATTAATTATGAAGTGCTTAATCTTATCAAAGATCACAGAAAATCGAAGTTCTATTTTTAATATTCCAGGAATCTCAACGAATTAGCTATATTTCTAGCTTAATTAATGAACGCGTATTAGCTCTGTAATGCTTCAACCGATCTTTGAACCTACCAATCCAATTTAGCTATGTCGATATGATTATATAGAATAGTCATAATTTTTCTCCCTTTTATCATGTATAATATTTGTCCTGGGTGGGAATCGAACTTACAACCTCTGGTATAGCAGTCGGTGCCACTAACTACGAAAGCAATAGGCTAGTCCAATATGTTCTTACTGCCCTTTAAGGCTTCCATCAGGTTTGACTAGTTTCTTTTAATCTAGTTTTTTTGGAACTAAGCCTGACCATAAGCTAAGGATCAAATATTTATAACATTACCAATTTCATTATTATTCACGTTGAGATTTTTCTGCTTAAATTGATTTTTAGGCATAAATATAGAAACCGAGGTGTAAATATATTTTGAAATACATAGTACCATCAGAAATGTTGGTGTCGTTGGAAAAACAACCTTCTTGCTTAGAAGAAAAATACTTGAAAAATAAAAAAACTTTGAACAGATACATCAAATGTCTTTAAAGTCCAAAATAGCGCAGCACTAAATCTTCAAATTCAAATCGCGCATTTGGAATATTTATGTGACCTACAGATGTTTGTTCAGAGTGTTTGTGCATGTGATTTATGACGTCACAGCACTCCCGATACGTGGAATTCTGGTGTGGTGTTGTCTAAAGTAAGAAATGAACAGAATGTAATTTCTTTCCTTCAATAATTTCCATGCAACTGCCTCGTGTTCACTTCAAAGTCTATTATTGATTAAACAATTGAAGTCAAATAGTCACTTTAAATGCACTTCAGAATATGCTGTGTTATGGCAACCTATTAATTGTAAACAATCATATAAATATTTTCTGCTTTGAATCACGTTATTTCTGCAATTGACCGGATAAACATGGAATATTTTGAAATTATTAGCTGTTGTCCGCGACATTCTCTGGGTGGGACATTTGAACAACTATAAAATTTAAAAACTACTACACAAACACCTTAGTTCAGCTATACTTAAAATTATTTCTTTATGAGTACTGATAATATTAAAATTGCTTTTTGTTTTGTAAAAAGACTGCGCGCATCAAGTTTTAATTCCACTATTGGCCCAAAAAGGCCAATAATCAAAATATTATGTAATGTATTTGTCTTTAACCACTGGCCAATAATTTACACTTAGTTAATGCGTACCATTAATTGGCCATGATAGGAGAAACCACAAATTTACTAACCAATAGGGAGTTCATCTAATCTGCGATCCTATTACAAAACCCAAATCGAATCCAGGGCTGATTGGAAAGTAGATAATGCATACATCTTCGTTAAATTTCCGAATGTATTTGGGAATGGCTGAGAAACTATACTTCCTGTTATTCGACTCTGATTATATAAAAATGTTCAAGAGCGGTTGACTTGGTCTCCGAAGGTTTCGTCCAAGAAACATTAATTTGACAGTAAATTATCACTCTTGAAATTAATCATCGTACGAATCGCCAAGACCGTAACGAAAATTTATAAAAATAACGTATTACAAGACAGCCTGGTTACCAATAGATAGATAGACAGATTCATAGCAATAAAATTATTTTTATTATTTGCGTAAAGATTACAGATCACTGAAAAGTAAAAAAGGAAAAAAAAAAGAAATTTTCCCTTATGCACGATTATATATCTAACATTTTAGCCATACATACTGACTGTAAATTTAAGAAAACAATCAGCTAAGTATCCAATAACCATTAGCAGAACAAATACGCGTAACTCAAAGACGGCGTCTAATTAAGCAAGAAACAAATCGCACGCGTCGGCGACATCAAAGTGGGAACAAACAAAGCAAGGCCCCGAGACTAGTTCACACTTGAGGTAATCATTTTTAAAAGGACCTTTTAGGTAATAAGTTGGATTCTTCTTATATGAGCTAGTGGAATTTACAAGGTTAGTGAAAATGGAACTAGGAAGGAGAATGACATAAGAAGAAAATCATTTGTTCTTCAAGTAGGATATGTCATCATTTTTATATGTATTTTTTTTGAGATCGCTGATGTTGAAATTTCTTTTCCAGAAATTAATGTCGAAGCGATATAAAGTCTTAGTCCATGGTAGGTATTGAGATTAAAAATCAATTGTTATGATACAACAAACGGCTTCGTTCTTCGAATAACTTAGCACTCGTTGAAATGGACCTTTAAATCTTCTAATTGCTGTCGCTCATATGTAAAAATAAACTTGAAGTTAAAATAGGTAAAAATTTTGATAGTACTTCTGTAAAATTTGTGACTTCTGTGTGGTTCCGCTGTAGTCAGTAGCCCTTCCTTTCTAAACAACCATTAGAAAATGAGAGCATAAAATTTACAGAACATACATTTCAAAGCATCTTCATCACTTTCTTTACGAAAGATATAAATTTAGACCTAACGCTCAAGTACCGACTACTTCATCAAACAAGTTCTAAAATACTCAGAAAAAAGGCCGCAAATACGATTCTGTACTTATATACCCAACCCTACGCCTTCTCGAGTGTCGTGTGACATCTACAGCTACTCAACGGGGCACGTTGCTGGTCACAAACCAAGCACTTAAACGGCTGGACGCTAAAAGTTTCGATGTTATTTTTCCATCTGATAACACTTGGGTTAGCCACGAAGCGAGCGGGGAACGAATGATTCTTTTTTGTTTTTGAAATGGCATCGGTTTATGTTAGTGGTCAGTTTGAAATGTGATGTTTTGGGATGTCACCGCTGGAGTGTTTGGTTTGCGACGATGAATGACCGATTTTATACCGGATGAGGGTATAGCGTCACTGTTTTTTTGTGTTTATGTATCTATCAATTGCCACGACTAATTTTTAACTAATATAATGGATGGAAAAATGGAGGCTAAGGGAGGAAGGCCTCAAAAAACAGGTTACAGGTGAACCGAAGAGAGGCAGATGAGACGACATTTAATGAAGTAAAATATACAAGATCGAGGTAGATTGAAAAAATCACTTAAATTATAATTACGAGATCGACCAAATTCAAATCTTCTTCTACTATTTGGCTAAAGTGAATTAAGTTAAAACCAAATCCGTATTATTTGTGTAAATTAAACACAATGAAATCAATAACATGTTCCTCCCGCCGTCTTCAGGGCCGCACTCAAACTTGGCCATCTAGTTTGCTAAGTAACACATAAATTGTGGGTCGTCTAAGTGCGGGCCACACTTAGTGCAAGTGTGCCGATAGTTTCTGTCTTCCTGGTACACGGCCAAAGTCTAACTTTAAGTTATTGTAATTTGTATTGGGTAGTTAGCGTATTTTAGTTAAAAACTTTGTACTGTTTCCAGTTTTCTTGTTACTGTTGCAGCTTCTTTGTGAAGACTTTTATAAATTGATCTTTTGAGGTGTTTGCGTATTCATTTCACTCTTCAACTTGAGGAATTTTTACTTTCCTCTAAATCTGATGTATTTTTATGTAATTTTTTCTTTAGGCCATCAAACGCGAATGTACTGCTGGTATCTTACTAATATTTTTTAAGGTAAATAAAATTTGTATTTGGCGTATCCTACTTTTTCTTAGAAACCTTTCGATCTTTTACGATTCCCCAATGACATTACTATAAAAACAATAATTCGTTTTTTATCATTTAACGTTAACTAACAGACACTTTTCTTACAGCAATTTTATTACAATAAAACAGGAACATTACTGCAAATGATCTCCTTAACAATCGCGTCACGTACCTCTCAATTAGATGTACGCTGCGACATGATGCAAGACGTGTATCATATCTAAATGTGGTTTTAGTTGCTCTCATACATTCATAGGCAGATGTAACGTACAGACAAACGGTATGAATGAGTAAACATCGGTTATTGACGCACGAAACGTATGTCGTGGTAGCCTTACGGTTCTGTATATGGATTTGTATTCAAAAGGTACAGGGTCGATAGTAGCGCTATTCATGTAAATACGACGACCTCCGTGGTCGAGTGGCGTACGCACCGGTTCCAAGGTGTCCCGCGTCCCGGGTTCGATCCCCGGTCGGGTCTATGTAAAAATTGACATTTCTACATTGTTTCGGGTCTGGGTGTTTGTGGTCCTTCTTTGTGTCTGAATTCCATAACACAAGTGCTTTAGCAACTAACTTTGGGTTCAAAACAATGTATGTGATGTTGTCCGCATTTATTTATTTATTAATGTCACTTTTCAAAGTGGCATTTACTTTTTTTAAATCTTGAGGTATCTTGGATTTCAAATATTGAAATCTGAAGTCGCTGATCGGTTTTTATTAAGTTTTACCTGCTTGCAATAAGGAAATGCGTAATAAATTTAAGCCTTTTGCAGAATTCCAATTGAACTCATATTTTACATACGTGTGTCAACTTATAGCTAGAAATATCAGCTACAAAACACCATCAAGCTTTTTTAACGAAAAACAAAACAATTTGTTGCGCCGAATTTCACAAGCATTTATGCAAGTTTGTCCTCCGCTGGGATCGAAACCGCGACACTTTTTTTGACGTTTGATTTGTCGTAACTAAGATTTTTTTATTAAATTGTTCTTTATAAAAAATAATGCCGAATTACAAAAATAAGTCTATAATGAATCCTCACGAAAACATATCCACAACTTTTACATTTATCATGAAACAAAAAGAACATGTTCAGATCCACATTAATAATTATTCAAAGCTTTGAGAGAACAAACTAAAGCACATAGTCCCGGGGCACAAATATTTATGCGCGCTTCGAAGCTTAAAACATGTTTGAGTATTAATGAGGCAATGTTACGGCTATCGTTACATCCAACAAGCACTGAGCGAAAAAAAAAAAATCTCCTATATGCTTTAGCTATGCGTTCCTTCAAATGTTTATACTTAGATGGAGTTTTAGGATCGAAGAATCATTGTAATGTTCAGTTTTAAACGAATATTTTTTTTCCATCACGTTGACAATCTATTCAAACAGATAGCCTTATCTGAATTTTATGAATTTGTTGAAAATGTTTTTTTTGTAGTAACTAATATAGCGATTTTGTTGAGGGCGTTCCAAAAAAATAAATAACTCTCAGAAAGATCAGACTGGCAACACGTTACGTACATCATATTGATAGGTCAATATTTACGTAACCTTTGACCTATCCCGTCTGTAGAAACCCAACTTCTATTATATTTGTATTTCTTATCACAACATATTCCAGAGATATCATTTATAAAAGCTTTCTTAGTGTCAATTATCCCGTTGTTTGACCGTCTGTCGGTCTGTTAAATCTTGCAAGTTGAATTTGATTCACTTCCCAGTCTCCCATTGAACTGAAATTTTGGTAGCATTTATAACCTAACCTAAAAAGCTCCATGTCATGTATGTCCGTGTCAACAGGAGTTCAGCTAAAAACACCATCGTGTTTAGTTTCGTTTTCATTGTCTTTTCGAGTGCTTTGAATCCAAAGAAAAGAAAAAGCAATGTAAAAAGCTTGAAAAATAAATAACTGTAATGGTTTCTCGACTTCATGGTTAAGCACACAATAAAGGACTATATTTCTAAGTTCAAATTTTTCTATTTTAGCAAACCTCGAGTCTTTGGGAATCTAATTCATATTAAAAAATATATATAATTAACACAAAATCATATCAGCCGGCACTGAAAAAATCTTGATGAAATTGAATTTTATGGGACCAAATTATAGCGATTTCAATAAAACCAATGAGTTCACAAACATAAAAAAATACAGACAAAAACCCCATCCATTCAACCAGAACCCCTCCATTTGAAGTCGGTTGGAAACAAACGACGGTGCTTTATATTATACTTATACCGACTAATAAAATATCGATAGCTCTCTCTCGCTCTCTTCATACTCACAGCTAAAAATCTTTACCTCGAAGAAAAACAGCCCCGTATGAATATTGACACATCTAATTCCCAAGAGCCAGAACGGGACAGTTCTGGAAAATAGAAAATTATCATTTCATATTCAATATGACTGCGATATGGGTGCGGCGGGTCGTGAGTTTAATACTATATGGAGACAATAATATTTTCTTTAGAAAAGTTATCGTATTTATATGAAAGTCGTAACGAGACCTTTTTTCCACTGGATGGGAAATTATGGAATGATGGACTCGTATTTTAGGTTGAGTGGAAGTGAGTGTCAGACATGAAGTCATAAGTCAGCCAAGTTATCCCGTGAATTTTGGCACTCGGAGAGTCTTTCGCGGTGTCTGGATTTTGTTAAAGCAAGCCTATGACTAAGAGTGGACTGCGATAAAAAAAATGGCTATGATTATTAGTTAAAACAAAAGGTTTTAGGTGCGAGTTGGTCTCACGACTCTGAGGGTTCCGCAGAAATAGGCTAAGGCCAATTACTTGGTTGGTGTTTCGAAAAAAAAACTTTACCCATTGGGACAAAGAAAATTTATGGAAATCCACAAAGTTATTTGTCTTCCAACATATTTGTGACCGTAATAAACGTTGCTTAACCTGAGCCTCTAATTAAAGTGTTTGTGACATAAAGACAACAGACATCCATCATCGTTTATGACGTGTAGCCTTGGTGGACGGACAGCGGAACTTTTAGTTAAAGAACCCCAAAAAACGACAAACGGTTTATTGGTTCCCGTCGTAATAATAATGTAGGTCATGTAACATTGTAACAAAAAAGCCGGTACGTCACCTGTCTGCCTACAAAAACTGGAACAAACAAGCCAGACAAACAGAGATTATTGTAAGGATTTAGCCTCAGAGGTAAATATCTCGCCGGGTCACTAATGAGGTAGGTAGGTTTAAGGGAAATATGAATAATAGACATGATTACTGGGTATCAAATGTACAAATAATGTATTGATTATTAACAGTCCATATTCGTCCACACTTGCTCCTCCTCAATTGCACGTCATCGAGATCAATTTTCGGCTGCTCGCATCCAGCTTCTGCCTGCTATCCTGCGCAGATAATCACTCTACCGTGCCTGAGGACGTTCTACACTACATTTGTCAGTCAGATAGAGGATTATAAATTATAGACGACTACATTTATTCGTCTGAACAATAAAAATTTAAAAACATTTTTCAAGTTTCGGGGAAGGGTTTGTGACTTAACACTACACGCCAGCAGCCTTTTGCCAGCCAGACTTTTACAGTCACAAAAAAATACACGCCTTTGACCTTTTTCTTGGCAGTCCAAAGGTCATACTACTAAGTTATCACCGCTTTCATGACTAGATAATAATATAACAGACAGTATTTTGTTTAATTAGTTGAAAACTTGTAAGTCAGCGTGAGAGTAAGTTAGCATGTTTGTTATTGTTACAACACGTTTAAGTCGTGTCTCAGATACTTTTTAGGGTCCTGTGTCCAAACTGAGCCTTGTTACTATGTCATCGCTGTATCTTTGTCTGTCCGTCTGTCTAACTAAAGTCTACCTACTCCATTGTTTTCTGCCTAAAATTACTTAAATGTCTTCTATCGAATAGACATTTAAATAATGTAACATATTTCTTGAAAAACATATTTTTGGTATTAAGTTATTCTCATCGCTCAAGAAGTCACTGTTTTCCATCGAAATATTTAAAAAGAATTTAAGGAACAATTAGCCACTTTAGAACTTGAATCGGTATAATAATCTATAAATAATATCTAATAGACCTGATAACCTGGATGTTTTTTTTTATTTTCCCAAAATTCCAGGGCTATATAATATCCTGAAAAGTGCACATTAAAAATTGGAAAGCTTTGCCAATAGCTTATGTCAATTTTGTGCAAAAATATTTAACGCCAGCATTTAATGTACCTATGCTTAACAAAAAAATATTCTTGATTCTTGAGTATTGCAGTAATACCTGCCTGATTTCAAGAATATTTGTTTAAATGTGTAATATACTAATTGAAACAGGATTTTTTTCAAAGTCATTGAAGCACATACAACAAGCAAATATCTATTATACAATAATGAAAAAAATGCGTAATTTAAAATAAGCTAAGTCATCATATCTGCTTATCAGTACTGCAGAGATTGGTGAAATCGGAGCTTTGCTTGTATATAAAGCTGCGCTGACCTAAACCTAGCATCAGTTATCATTAGACCACAGCAACAAACGAGTTTCCAAAAATGTTGTTCATTATATTATTAACTGTTTTGAGTTCAGTGCTGCTCTACATAATTCTCAAGCCCAATAATTATTGGAAGAAGAGAAATGTACTGCAAGTCGGAGACATAATGTACAAGTTCATGATCAGTAAATTATCAATGCCAGAAATATGTAGAGCGATTTGCGACAAACATGAAGTTGAAGCCATTGGAACTTCGACCGGAACCGTGCAAACATTGTTATTAAAAAACACTCAAGACATCCAGGCTGTGCTCACTGGTGAATTCCAGAAATTCCACAGCCGTGGCTTCTTAATCAATCCAAACGACATTCTGGCCAACAATCTGCTCTTCATAAACGACTTTCAGAAATGGAAAATTATCAGACAGAAACTCACGCCAGTGTTCACAAGTGCGAGGCTCAAGAACATGTTCTACATCATGGACAGATGCGCTCGGGACTTCGTGGATTTAGTTGATGATAATCAACACTTGAAGAAAAAGCCATACACTTTGGTCTACACATACACCACTGCAGCGATTGGTGCCTCGGTGTTCGGTATCGACACTCAAGCCAAGAGTACCATGAATTCTCCGTATGTAGCCATGATGTGGAAAGCATTGACACCAACATTGAAAGCGAACCTGATTCTCTTAACGGCGAATGTATTTCCTGATTTGTACAAACTATTTAAACTCAGAACACTTGGAGATTACGAAAAACAATTCATTGGCATCATGAAAACTGTTATGGAAAGCAGAAAACATGATACTCAAAAGAGACATGACTTTATTGAAATCTGTTTAGAATTGAAAAAGCAAGGTTTGCTGAAGGACACAACATCAGGTTATGAACTGGAACCCAGCGACGAAATGCTAGCCGCACAAGCGTTTTTCTTCTTCGCCGCCGGTGCAGACACTTCAGCTACTGTAATGCATTTTGCTCTTACCGAACTTGCAAGTAATCCGGATATATTGGCAAGACTGCACAAAGAAATCGATGAAGTGTTTGAAGCTAACAAAACTGACGAAATTACTTATGATGACCTGGACAAACTGCAGTACTTGGACATGATAATTAGTGAGTCAATGAGAAAGTACCCTCCCGTAGGTATCTTACAGAGGATTTGCACAAGGGACTCTGTTGTCCTACCATCTGGGGTGACAGTAGAAAAGGATGTTGTGTGCATCATACCCGTGATGGCAATTCAGAGAAACGAAAAGAACTATCCTGATCCCGAAGTGTTTGATCCTGAGAGGTTTGCTCCAGAAAATGTATCCAACATAAAGAAATACACTTATCTTCCGTTTGGAGAAGGCAACCGACACTGTCTTGGTAAGATTACTCATATTGTTTTTTATATATAAACAGTTCTTAATAATTAATTACTCAGCGATATAAAACATTGTCGTTTATATTATTTCTTCTATTACTAGATCTCTATATCTCATCTATTATTTCTTCTATTACTCTATATTGAACACCAATGGTGTCAATATAAAGATGCTGATGATGCTGGATGTCACTTAAAAGTTTTAATATTTTCTACTTAGGTTTCCTTACCATGTTTTCGTTCAACGTTTGTCAGTGGTATCTTAGAATCACTCAAGAGTACTTTTAGCTTTGAAAAGTCACACTGTTTCTTGCCTGAGTAGCACGACTACGATTCCAGTCCCATTAGCTACTTCTAAAATTTTGGTTTTAATTATTTTCAGGTGGCAGATTTTCCCGAGTACAAATAAAAGTCGGTATGGCGAGGCTGCTGAGACGGTTCACCCTGACGCCGCAGAAGTTACAGCCGATAGCATTTGAGAAGAGTGCTTTCGGTCTTCGTGCTGCCGACATTTTTTATGACTTAAAGCTAAGAGATTTTTAGATATTATGTATTCGATGAATTATAAAACATTGAATGCGAATACCGTTTCCGTTAATGGTATTTTACAAGTGATCATTGTGCTGTGACTTTGTACATTTTTTAACTTAATAAATTATTGTTTTCATTCATTATCTGATACTTTTTATTTTTATGACAAAACTCAAAACAAAGTTGTTAGGTCATATCAATTACTAGCTGTTGCCCGCGACTTTGTCCGCGTGGTAGGAAGATATACCTAAGTTATGATTTATATCTGCCCTGCTTTTTCCACATTTTCCATTGTATCTTCGCTCCTATTAGTCGCAGCGTGTTGGTAACCGTGATGATGGCCTAAAACTCTCTGTGGTCTTACTACAGAACAAGCAAAAACCCCCTTTCATCTTCCCTACCAACACAATTTTAAAACAAAAGAATGCCTTCTAAAACCCTACTATGCTAAACTTAGGTACGACGTTCCTACATATATTTTTAAAACGTATTGCAAACGCAGAACAAAAGCTAAGCCAGACAGGTGTTTGTGGCCGACAGTAATGAAAATCAGCTGCCAAGAAAAGTATGGAGCACGACCCTCCTCAAAGACGACACATATTACTTTCCCGTTATCCTCGAAATATGGTGGTCAGTGTGTTTTTGTGGATGCATTTTAGAGTAATGATATTTGTACTCCTTACATTAAGAATTGAATTTGTAAAAAAAAAAACATAACGACATACTTCGTTTAGTCATATTGAATTTAGATGAAAAAAAGGTGATCCGCCATATAAATTATTTTTGGTTATTTTGTTGTGTAGTAAAAATCCTACTAACGTAAAATATTAATAAAATGATAGGGCTGGTAAATAACAAATTCCCTCAATTTAATTAAGCTATCAAGTTTTTTGAAACGCTTAAATTTGGTCAAATTCTAAAACAACGGTCAGGTTAAATCTCACACGGTGTTTGTCATTTTATTAAAGTTGCAATGAAATAAAATCTATAACGGAGTTGTATGCTTTATTACCGATTTTGAGTACTAATTATTAATTTTGTAAATGCTTTTTACATGGAAGAGGATAAACAAGTAATAAAAATTTGTATTTTGTAAATATATCCCCAAAGAAGACAAACTATATACATATTTTCATTTACAGAACTAGTTTTTAAAGACCAGGCTTTGCCCGAATAGGTTATATGAAGTATCCAAAATATGGTTCAAAAGAACATCATCACCATTTTCTAAATTACACACACTTTGACGTGGGAACACCCTCTAACTTTATTAATAACCTAACTGCCTTTCTTTTTAATTCTGTAAGCTTATAAGCATGAAATTACATTACACGAGGCACTTACATCTGAACGATGAAGTTCTAAGCCGAAACAAATTAAATAAATTTTGTATGGAGATAAAAATGTAACGTGAAACTTGGCTGGAGCGAAGCCAAGCTAAGTAGCTCGGTAAAGAGAACTTTTTACCCCAATCAAATTGGTTTTCAAATTTTTTTATGGACTTCGTTTTTACGAAAAAGTATGCTTTAGTATAGATTACTCTGCTTTGTGTTAAATAAACGGGCAGGTACGAGTCGGACTCGCTATACTGATTGGTCGGTAAAAAGAGAATAAAGAAAAAATAAATGGGTGATGAAAAAAATGAGGTTTATCTCAAAATGTTCATAAGAGACTAAAAAAAGGGGGTGATGAAAAAAAATAAGTTTCACTTAAAAAGTTCACGATAGCGACGGGAATGCATCATGTGTAAAAGTTTCAGTGAGCTAGACTATCTCGGTTTATGATATATGTTATGGTGATAGACGAAGGTAGACAGACAGCAGTTCGTCATTAATATGGTTCTGTTTAACCTTTTGGCTAGGAGAATTAACTAAGAAGTATGAACAAATCTAAATAAAAAAAATACTTTTCCAGTTCTACGACGATTACAAATAGAAATTGAGAGGTAATCTAGCTTATGTGCTCTTTTAAGTAAATCCTAGTGCTTGGTAATATACAAATCATGATCAGCAAAAGCTTCTAGAACAATCGCGTTCTTTTAACTCAGCCGAATCAACTTATATGGTTTAATGATTAAATACAAGTTACGACTCGAGTTTTAGCAACACGTTGGAACATGTTCGTTGGAGGCGGGACCTAGCGCTACTTATGATGAGATGGAACCAACCAATTATAGGAAATTATACACAAAAATCTGTCATTTGATTATTTTGATCCACATAATTGGTTGGATGAGTATTTGTGTTACGAGTAGATGATAAGAAAAAAAATGGCTGCCAAAATAATATAGTTACTTTAAAATTTAGTACCTACTAAATATCTGTTGACTTGGTAACTATTTTTTGTTTGCAGTAACAAAAATCGCACTACCATAATTATAGATATAACTGAAATTTATTTGACTGAATTGGTTGGAGTGTCATACAATCCCGATGTTAGCTTTTGACAAATTGTGCCGAAGACAGGCAATTTTCGGGTCGCTTGAACACATGCACATATTCCCTGACGCGCTTTAGCAGTGTCAAGGAAAACAAAACAAAAATATATGAGTTCTGCGAAAATTCTCATTTCATACAAAAAGAGAGACAAAAACTTTAGCTTAAACTAGCTGTTGCCAGCCGCCTCCAGCCGCTACAATTCCAAAATGTTCCCAAGGGAGCAAGAAATCGAGATAAAAACTTAAAAACTGTCTGTATACCAAGTTTCGTCTAAATCGGTTTCTGCGTGAAAATGTACCAAACATACTTAAAAACTTCCACGTTTATAATATTAGTAAAATATCTATGAGATCAGCGATGGTACTATGGGACAGACAAAGATCGGAAACGAACAAGTCTCGACTTGAGCGGTAATGATAAAGGAGGGTTCAAGTTCTTGTACAATCTGACGGTGACTTGCAGTTTCCTAATCGACATAAATAAAGACAAATACCTAAAGTGGATTTTCCCAACTTTATCAGCTGGTAACGTAGGTACTCTTCAATTAATTAATGATAACAGCTATGAAATTAATCATATTATTAATCAATCAGTCTAAAGATTGCATATTTGTGGGATTTTCACACTGATGTAGTTTCATGAAATTTGTTTGTTAGGCTTATTTTATTTGACTGCAGGTAATAGAACATGTTTTTCTCTTAAAACTCAAGAGAAACACACAAAATACTCATGAATGTTGTGAGAATTTAAATCAGTATACCTACTCCTTGTACTCGCATGAAAATTTTAATAAAAAAGCTAGTTTAGCTATTTTCGTAAACAGACATTTTATTTTAAATGAAAACTAGTCTGGTGTTTAATATTTAATACGACAAAAATAATGTATTTTTTATCTGGTAAAATTCGGGTTAAGTTAGTAACTAGCAAGGTCGATCAATACAAAGGCTATTTATAGAGAGAATCAAATAATATTGGATAAAATAAAAATAAACTATCACAAAAAATGTATTGAAAAAAAAACTTAAAAAACAAACGATATTTACATGATCCTATTTACAGCGCATATCATATCCAAATTTAAAAATCTCTTCGCTTTAAATCGTAAAAGATGTCGGCAGAACGAATACCGAAGGTGCTCTTCTCAAACACGACTGGCTTCAGTTCCTGTTCAGTCAGGGTGAACCGACGCAGCAGCCTGGCGAGACCAGCTTTTACTTGCACGCGAGCAAATCTGGCACCTGGAAGATATAATACACACACACATTTAAATAAAGTAAGCAATGAGTGATCATCTTTTTTAATAGGGCTAAATACGTAAAAAAACCTAAACAAACCAAGATGGAAAACCGTTTAAAAGTAGCATTCACTGTTAAGAAACCGTAATTCTAAATATTACAGTATAGAATTTGGAACAAGACCTTTAAGATGCATATTAGAATTAATTTCAACAAGGAAAACTTACCAAGACAGTGTCGGCTGCCCTCTCCAAATGGAAGGTAAGTATATTTCTTAATATCGGATACGTTCTCCGCTGCGAATCTCTCAGGATCGAATTCTTCTGGATTCGGAAAGTTCTTTTCGTCTCTATGCACGGCCAATACTGGTACCATGCACAAAACATCCTTTTCTACTGACACTCCAGATGGCAGGACGGAGTCTCTCGTGCATACCCTTTGTATGATGCCGATGGGAGGGTACTTTCTCATTGATTCATTGACTACCATGTCTAAGTACTGCATTTTGTCCAGATCTTCATAAGCAAGTTCGTCAGTTTTGTTAGCTTCGAACACTTCATCGATTTCTTTATGTAGTCTCGCTAACATTTTCGGCTTACTCGCGAGCTCCACTAGAGCAAAGTGCATCACATTTCCAGAAGTATCTGCTCCGGCGATGAAAAAGAAAAACGCTTGTGCGGCTAGGAGTTCATCACTGGGTTCCAGTTCATAACCTGATGTCGAGTCCTTTAACAAACCTTGCTTTTTCAATTCTAAACAGATTTCAATGAAGTCGTGTCTCTTTTCAGTATCATTTTTTCTGCTTTCAAAAACATTTTTCATGACATTTATAAAGAATTCTTCGTGATCGCCAAGAAATTTGAGTTTTAGGAATTTATACAAAGTTGGACTTAAGTTAGCCGTCAGGAGAGTTAGGCTTCCTTTTAACGATGGTGATAAAGCTTTCCATATCATATCTACATACGGTGAGTCCATGGTACTCTTGGCTTGAGTGTCGATACCGAACACTGAGGCACCAATCGCAGCAGTGGTGTATGTGTAAATCAAAGTGTACGGCTTTCTCTTCAAGAGTGGATTATCATCAACCAAATCCACGAAGTCCCGAGCGCATCTGTCCATGATGTAGAACATGTTCTTGAGCCTCGCACTTGTGAACACTGGGGTGAGTTTCTGTCTAATCATTTTCCATTTTTGAATATCGTTCATAAAAAGCAGATTGTCAGACAAGAGATCATTTTGATTGATCAAGAACCCACGGCTGTGGAATTTCTGGAAGTCACCAGTGAGCACGGCCTGGATGTCTTGAGGGTTAGTTAACAACAGTGCTTTCGTGGTTCCGGTCGAAGTTCCAATAACATCAGCCTTATGTTCGTCACAGACTTTTTTACAAATTTCTGGTAATGATACCTTATCGATCATGAATTTGAACATTATGTCTCCGACTTGCAGTACATTTCTTTTCTTCCAATAATTATTGGGTTTGAGAATTGAGTAGAGTAGCACTGAACTCAAAATAGTGATTAATATAATGAGCAACATTGTTAGCTAGTTATTTCTTCACTGCGGTTAAGCGATAACTGATGCGAGGTATCGATCAGCGGAGCTTTATATACAAGTAACGCGTTTTGGTGACTTAACCTCTGCGGTAATGTATGCGTAGACGTTGATAACAATAATATTCAATTATTGTTGAATATTTAATACAAATTTAGAGTTGTATTTTATTTAACTTTAATTTTTGGTATAAAAAGAATATAGATTTTGAGAGCCTCAGTTTCATAGACCTTTCATGGGGTTTCCTGTAGATATTCCATACTTTAAGATTTTAGTTCTTATAATATGTTATCTAACGTTTACCACTCTTTTACTTTAAAATTCAGTTTTAATGCATACTCTAGGATTATTGTGAATATTAATATTAGTATCAGTTTCCGGGTTACCGGTGATTTCTTTTTCAGATTATAATTATTTGTTTATTTTATTTATTTATTTATTTAAATACTTACAACTATCATTACAGAAATTATATCCCAATAAGATAGTGTAGATACATCTCTATTTATATTACTTAACAGTCTTACATATTATCCTTAAAGTTATTATATTAAATTCTCTTCGGTTACATGTAAAAAGATCTATCTTTTCGGCGACTAGATTTAATGTGTGCAGAGTTCTTATTAGTGGTGTGGTGTCTAATAACTTAGTTCTGCCGCGCGGTATGACTAGCGGCCGCGGCCTCCGCCGTCGATGTACATAAAAATCGGGTACGCACAAATTAATACACTGTAATACTCCTGGGTATGTAAGTATGTATGTATTATGTAAGTAACGATTACTGTATTTTGATAAATCTTTGAGATTAGTTTTGATCCTATCAGTAATGTAATCTGTTTAACAATGCAATATTATGTTAAAAATAAGATGATCGGTTGCTGATGCAGAAAGGTGGCTTCAAAAACTCTAAAATCAATTTTACACTGCCATCGAGTTTAATTAGTTTGATGCATTTTGACCAGTGATTTGATCAAAACGCAAGAAAGCAAGCTAAACTGGTTGTTTGTTGGAGTAGGTGGGACCTAGCGTAAGTCACATTGAGATGTAACTAGCCAATCAGATTGATTTAATAAAAATAATCTGTCACTTCTGGCCTCATTTGATTCCTCTTTTTCTCATCATTGGTTGGAAGTTATGTATTATCGTGTAGCATTTAGTAAAATGATAAGAACAACGTTTTGAAAAACTCGAACATCATGAAATGTAAATGAGGTCAGCATTTGCCATAGCAATGGCAGAACTAAAAATTAAAATATAATATCATGGAAAAGAACAGACGAGGTACTCCATAAGTTAAAAATATGTAAAACTATAAAATTTCATGTACACTAAGAATGCAAGAAAAGTATATTGAGATAGAAAATTTTAATGTGTCAAGTAGAAGGAGAAAGAAATGTAATTGCATGAAAATAAAAAACAAAATAATAATAAATTAAGTATTCGGTACATTTTACTAAGATCTGCATGTACCAAAATGCAGAATAAAAAAATAAAGCATTTCGGGAAATACAAAAAAAAAAGTAATATTTCCGGGTCACAAAATCAGTCACCTGACTGTTTACCGACTAAACGAAAACAAAGTATTGTTCTACTAAGAGTCGTTATGTACAAATATCATTTGCTATTTGTCTAATAATTTACTACATGAGAATGGCGTCTATCAATTAACATTGATTGACGAAAATATTATCACAATTATCTATGAGATTTCTAAAAGGGCATCGAGTATGAACAAGTTTCGACTTGAACGGTAGTGATAACGAAGGTTCAGGTTCCAAAATGACCTCACGCTGACTTTTAGTTTGTCATCCTCAAATAGAGATAACAGCTGTTTATTATCTCTATTAGTGATATAAATACCTAAAGTGGTTTTTCCCAGTGGTTTTTATCCTTATCAGCTGGATAAGGCTTATGGAAAAATGCTGTAGGTATTATTTAATGATTTCCGGATAAAATATTGATAATAGTTGTTAGATCACATTTATTATGTTAATTATTTTTAATAATTAAGGCGACGGCGGCGATTTGTATTTGTTATTTAGCTTAATTGATTTCAAAAAAGAGGTGGTTCTCAATTCGTGTTTATTTGTTTTGTGTTTGTTTGTTATGTCCGAAGTTTGGACTTAATGAATCGATTTTGTTAATTTTATTTTCATTTCACGTGAAATATGTACTTGCAATTTATGCTCCCATTCAAATTTCATAAAGTTGGGCTGAATCGTTTCGATTCGATGTTGGTCGTATTTTTATAGTTAAAAATAGACATTATGTTATGATAAAAAACATTGAAAATAGCATTATAAGTACATAACTGAAGTTACTTTAACCATTGGCTCAGGGTGAGCATAAATGATCATTTTGTAACATTTCCTGCTGTTGACGACAGTGTGACGGTACATAGACTAGCCCTCCTCAGTTAATTAGCCATCAAACATTGCAAGAATTGTCGACATCAGACCAGTAGTTCCTGAGAAAAGCGCCTTTAACACGTTCGTTGTATAGGAGATCTATCAGATCTATTGCGAGAAATTGAGAATTTTGCTTGAGAATATTTTATACCCATCACTACTTAGAACACAAATTGAATTAACTTCGGCTACGGTACGAGATACAATCGATACCTGAAAGATTTTTGTTATTTTGTTATTATTCAAAGGTAATAACTGCGTGTGAATCTGGCAAAATATAAAACAATAGGCTATCTTTCACCCACAAATACTTAAAAATATATGTCATTGGTTTTTTGGAAGATATAAATTATTTTCAAAACTCCATCTTTAGGGGACTCATTAGGGTCTCGAACGCACCAAAGGGTAGGTTAGGTTAGAGATCTTTTAGGCCAAAATGATGGCGTAATCCACTTTTTTCGGAAGAATATCCACTTCCGTACTCAAAAACAGTATCTAATAAATCACCTGGTTTTTCCAAAATAATCTTTAATGAAAATAACAAAACATAAATTATCAGTCGCAAACAAAGAAACAGTTATCTCAAATTGAAAAAATCATTGTTTTACATTTACTGATAAACTGATAAACTTGGGGAAATACGCTTTAGGTATTCGTCTATATTTATGTCGCTAATTTAATCGACGTAAAAAAATGATATTGTTGTTTTTATTTGTGGCTGCAAAACTACAAGTCAGCGTGAGATAATTATTTTATCTTGATCAAGTCGGGACTTGACTTGTGATTTAATGGATATGTAAATTTAGTCCCCCATCCAAACAATTCTTGTATTATAATTCAAATTTTACAATGGATTAAATGTCAAATGCAACTGTTCTTTGAAAAAAATCGTATGAATTGTCTCTTTATATAATCTTTTATATAGTTTCACCTGTCTCTTTATCATGAAAAAAATTAATTTTGACTTACTAAAACGAGAATTGACATTCGATTAACTTCTTATTGATCGGGATTTGATGTTGAATCGATGAACAGCGTTTGGGAAATCGGATAATGGTTTGATTCCGAAAAGGCTTCAGACTTCGTCACAATACGCACGCAAAAATATTATGATGACATAGAATTAAGTCCCGATTTCGCTAATTACAATGGCCGATGAACGATTGGAATTTGGATTAAATATGTCAATATTCGCATTTTTCTAACAATTTGCCAAAAAATAAATTTAAATGCATTGTGTTGACAGTAAATCTTGTACCCCTTACTCAATTACCAAATATTGTGCTGGCAAAATTCTTAGACGTTTTAAGACACAACGCCATCGATTTCAGTCTCGTATTATTTATCTAGACGAGTAGTAGTTCGAAAAGTTCACACCAAAAGAAACAATTCAAGATAAAGATATTTTCTGTAATCACATTTTAACATTTATTAATGTTTTGTTTCATTTTATATTAGCTAAGTTTGATTCGGTCGGTGCTCCTTCCTCCGTACTTAGAAAGGCACGTGATATTGTGGTTCCCCGCTGTTATTTAGTCAGGCTGACAACCAGTTTTAATAAGGGATATCGTATTGGCCAGGAAGCTGGGTTGAGGAGGTCAGATATGCAGTCGCTCCTTGCAAAACACTGGTACTTAGCTGCATACAGTTACACGGAAAGTCGACCCTAATAAAGTTGGGAAAAGACAAGGATGATGAGGATGTTTTGCTTGAGAATGATTTTCTTTCAAACGCCTTTGATGTCTTATTTGGTTAATGCCACTCATGCTGTCGTTACCCCACCAACATACACTTTGTAACTACTTACACAAAAAAAATTAAACTATTTTCTTATCATTACACCAAACGATACACGATTAACTACTTACATAAAATTTTGTAAACCAATTTTTTCTTATCATTACACCAAACGATACACGATAAATGACTTACTTCCAACCAATCATGTGGATCAGAACAATAAAATGAAGGCAAAATTTATAAATATCTTGTAAAACTGCTCCTGATTGGTTAGTTACATTAACTGTGACCAATACTAAGTCCCGCCTCCAAAGAACACGTTATGACTTGTATGATAACATTGCAAAAAAAAAAACATAAGAAAAGTGCAAGAGAATAAAAATAGAATTGTGTCTAAAAATAGAAAATCGTAATGATGGTCGAAATTCCTACTATCTAATTATGGGGAAGAGAAAAATAAAAATAACGAAATCTGACATAGCTCATTGTCATTGTTTTTAATATTCACAATCAGTACCGTAGAGCTTGCGTAAAAAAATGACTCGTTACTTGTATATAAAGCTCCGCTGATCGATACCTCGCATCAGTTATCGCTTGACCGCAGTGAAGAAATAACTAGCTAACAATGTTGCTCATTATATTAATCACTATTTTGAGTTCAGTGCTGTTCTACTTAATTCTCAAGCCCAATAATTATTGGAAGAAGAGAAATGTACTGCAAGTCGGAGACATAATGCTAAAATTCATGATCAATAAGGTATCATTACCAGAAATTTGTAAAAAAGTCTGTGACGAACACAAGGCTGATGTTATTGGAACTTCGACTGGAACCGTGAAGATATTGTTGTTAACTAACCCTCAAGACATCCAGGCCGTGCTCACTGGTGACTTCCAGAAATTCCACAGCCGTGGGTTCTTGATCAATCAAAATGATCTCTTGTCTGACAATCTGCTCTTCATGAACGATATTCAAAAATGGAAAATGATTAGACAGAAACTCACGCCAGTGTTCACAAGTGCGAGACTCAAGAACATGTTCTACATCATGGACAGATGCGCTCGGGACTTCGTGGATTTGGTTGATGATAATCCACTCTTGAAGAGAAAGCCGTACACTTTGATTTACACATACACCACTGCTGCGATTGGTGCCTCAGTGTTCGGTATCGACACTCAAGCCAAGAGTACCATGGACTCACCGTATGTAGATATGATATGGAAAGCTTTATCACCATCGTTAAAAGGAAGCCTAACTCTCCTGACGGCTAACTTAAGTCCAACTTTGTATAAATTCCTAAAACTCAAATTTCTTGGCGATCACGAGGATTTCTTTATTAATGTCATGAAAAATGTTTTTGAAAGCAGAAAAAATGATACTGAAAAGAGACACGACTTCATTGAAATCTGTTTAGAATTGAAAAAGCAAGGTTTGTTAAAGGACTCGACATCAGGTTATGAACTGGAACCCAGTGATGAACTATTAGCCGCACAAGCGTTTTTCTTTTTCATCGCCGGAGCAGATACTTCTGGAAATGTGATACACTTTGCTCTAGTGGAGCTCGCGAGTAAGCCGAAAATGTTAGCGAGACTACATAAAGAAATCGATGAAGTGTTCGAAGCTAACAAAACTGACGAACTTGCTTATGAAGACCTGGATAAAATGCAGTACTTAGACATGGTAGTTAGTGAATCAATGAGAAAGTACCCTCCCATCGGCATCATACAAAGGGTATGCACAAGGGACTCCGTCCTGCCATCTGGAGTGTCAGTAGAAAAGGATGTTTTGTGCATGGTACCAGTATTGGCCGTGCATAGAGACGAAAAGAACTTTCCGAATCCAGAAGAATTCGATCCTGAGAGATTCGCACCGGAGAATGTATCCGATATTAAGAAATACACTTATCTTCCATTTGGAGAGGGCAACCGACACTGTCTTGGTAAGATTTTCTTGATGAATTTAATTCTGATTAAATTTTAATCATTATCTCAGCCTTGAAAATGACTCATGTCATTTAGAGAAGAACCGGGAAGAAATCCGTGAATTCTCACTGTGAAATGCTAATTCTAGATTAAAAATCTATGAAATAATATTTTCTTAAATTAATTAGGAAATTAAATATTTGTTTCTACAAATATTTAATTTCCTAATTAATTCGGATTCATCTTCGTCTTATTTGTAGCGTCTTACCTGTCAAATAAATGGTTCTTTTTCACATCGCAAAATTTTCTACAATTTTCGGCCTGTTAAAAAACGATGTTTATCCATTGGTGACCTTACTTAAATGTGTGTATTATATCTTCCAGGTGCCAGATTTGCTCGCGTGCAAGTAAAAGCTGGTCTCGCCAGGCTGCTGCGACGGTTCACCTTGACTGAACAGGAACTGAAGCCAGTCGTGTTTGAGAAGAGCACCTTCGGTCTTCGATCTGCCGACATCTTTTACGACTTAAAACGAAGAGACATTTAAATTTGGATAAGAATAGAATAGAATAGAATATTCTTTATTGTACACCATGCAATTACAGCAGTGATTCTTAAAACATACAATGTTAGGGTACAATGGCGGTCTTATCGCTAAAAGCGATATCTTCCAGACAACCTTTGGATGGACAGGAAAATTATCATTATGTACAGAGGCAGATGGTGCACTATTGTTAAAAACATGTAAAGGTATACATAAGTTGATAGGACTGAGTTTTGAAAGTGCAATGAAGTTGTTTTGATTAGTCATTAATTGCGCTTTTACTGAGACTTCTTATGTAAATATTGTGCTATTGTAATGTTATTTTAAATGATAAATTATTTTTTTGGTTCATAAATTAAATATTTTTATTTTATCGGATATTTTCTCTTTAACTAAGCTATAACCGCATAAGTGATACGATCACAGGTTAAGCTATGCTTGACGCGGTTGGTCCGTAGATGGGTGACCATCTTTGTTATAACGAGTTCCTCCGTGTTTCGGAAGGCACGTTAAATTGTGGGTCCCGGCTGTTATTCCTACATCTTTGACAGTCGTTACAGGTAGTCAGAAGCTTGAAAAAGTCTGACAGCCAGTCTAACCAAGGGGTATCGTGTTGCCCAGGTAACTGGTTTAAGGAGGTCAGATAGGCAGTCGCTCCTTGTAAAACACTGGTACTTAGCTGAAACCAGTTGGACTGGTAGCCGACCCCAACATAGTTGGGAAAAGGCTAGGCCAATGATTTTCTCTTTATTTCCCTATGTGATTTTCGTAAAATTGACGACTCTCACTTCTACATAGAAGTAGTGATAGCCTAGTAGTATAGTCGTTGTAAAGCCAAGTCAAAGGATCATGTCTTAGCACACACCTGTCTTTTCCTATTCCTATACGTATTACAAAGTGTAACACTTAAACTTTAAAATCATTACAGTAACAGTTTTTTGAAGAATTATCATAATAGTTCAAATCTATGTACAAGTATCATCATCATCATCATCATCATCATCTCAGCCTATCGCCATCCACTGCTGTATGAGTATACTAAATTAATAATATAATAAAATTTATTAGAGAGTTCATTTGAATGCGTGTCGGACTCGCGTTTTTAGGGTTCCGTACAAATAAGCTTATGATGAAATCGGTTAACTGGCAAATAAATTTGTGAGTATCTTATAAATATTCTTGTCATACATCAACTTTGCTACTATTACCGACTTTTAGGTTTCAAATATTATATCGCGATTCAAGGAAGGAACGGACGGACGGTCAGATAGACGTCTAGACAGTGAACACTCAAAATATGAGATCCTTTTATTTATTAAAACATATTATAAACATAGGACCGTCAGATAAAAGCTCTTATTTCTTTCCCACCTCCTTCACTAGTCTACAAACCATCACGGCGATGGTTCCTCAATAATCTTATTAAATCACGTGTAATCCTGCCGCCGTCGCGTCACCCGGATAATCCTTCGGACCGTGTTTAAACCGGTGACACGGACACCCGGATCACGAGGATCCTCCGGTTGAATGACGTTTACATATCCGGACGTGACATTCATTTTGTACAAACACTTAATTAAATATTTGTGAGGTCCAAATATTATTTGACAATCAGCTGATTTCGTGTCCCATTTCTGGCTCAGTTGTACTAATAAGCGCTTATGTCGCAATGGAAGATAGCACCTGCAAAATTTTGTACTGTTTGTGAAAGCATGGTGACGGACTTTTTACAACATATGACCATTTTTATTAGCCGGTTCGATCTGTGCGTGGAACAAGTAATTGTATAACTAACAATTGATCCGTCGGTTTGCGTTTTGGGATGGCATATTTGTGAGAAAAAGATGTGTGGTTGACCAAGACACACTATGTGCGGCGTGTCGCGGGTTTGATCCTTGTGTAGGACACGCGAACAATAGTTTTAGGGAATGAAATAGCAAAGAAAAAAGCATGGTCAGTCCAGTCCTAGAATTGCTATTACAGTTGTTGCTTTTGATTAATTAAGAGATAACAACAAATAGACTTAATATGGGTTCATCATATTCGTATCTTACTTCTTCTTTTGTATAAAAATGAATTTCTGTTCGTTAGTCTCGCTAAAACTCGAGATCGGCTTTTTTATCTTGAAATATTTGTGGAAGTCCAGGGAAGGTATAAACGGTGATAAGTTGTGGCAGAGTTACTATAAAAAGTATTTTATCTGCATTGTCATCATCGAGTGTTGGACGGTACGAAGTTCGCCGGGACATTTAGTTATCGATAAAAATACATGAATTACACAACATAAGACACATGACTGGCGCTTTAAATATAATGAACTGCGTACTATACTGATAACAGCTGACTAAGTTCATCATCAGCCTATCGCAGTCCACTGCTGGACATAGGCCTCTCCAAGTGCACGCCACTGAGATCGATTTTCGGCTTCTCGCATCCAGCTCCTGTCAGCCGTCTTGCGCAAGTCATCACTCCACCGTGCCTGAGGACGTCCTACACTAGTATAATAGAATAATTTGTTTAAATTGGTCACCTTTCAAAATGTATGACTAGCCAGACCGCTGTTTAGCTTCACTTAGCAACTGAGAATGTGCACAAGGAGATTGTAAATTACTTAGGTTTACGTAAGGGATTCCAAGCGTTGCTTTCTGAAACTCGTACAATGTGTCAAATTACTGATAATCCCGTCAAAAGTCACAACGTTATAACAAAAATTAGGAATTGGTCGTTTGGTTCCATATTATGTTGAAGAAATATTATATTTTAATGCTTGTTACTCCCGGACATATCTTTCTTTAGACAGATATATCTTTCACCAAGAGAAATTATGACATTTTTTTTTAAGGTTTGATTTTTAGTTATTAATTTCGTGGTTTGTTTTTATTTTTAATAAACAATAAATACGGATAGATTAAATAGCCAAAACATAAAGTATTCGTTAAACTCATATTAAGAATGGAATATGTGTATCTTTGTTCGTTTATTAACAGCTACATTACGTCATTGCTTCCAATTTACCGCCATTCCTATTGCATAACATATACTTAATATTATGCAATGCATGTAAGCCCCAATGATCTGCTCCGGATATTAAACAGTACTTCTAATAAACACTTAACAGTGACAAAACGCTAATCATCATTACCCATCCATAATTATAAGCATAATTAGTAAATAAATGTAATAATTACAAAAGTATCGTTATCTAAGACATTTTGTAATGTCCGAGAGATAGTCAAACATTACACATTTATATAAATTAATATTGCTTACAAGCAATCAGTCTGTCGTTGTGCCTCCGTGAGGTCAAACGTGTCCAATCATTTACGTCTAGTTCTTCGCATTCACAATGTTCGCAGTTATATTGTTATTAGTTGTGTGCTCAGTGTTGCTTTATTGGTGTCTGAAGACCAATAATTATTGGACAAAGAGGAATATTATACAAGTTGACGATATGATGCTCAAGTTTTTGTTCAGCAAACATTCAATGCCAGAAATTGCTAAAGATATTTACGATAAACACGACGGCCGACATATTGGCAGTTCGTTAGGTTCCAAACCAATGTTGATGTTGAAAAATGTTGAAGACATCCAAGCAGTGCTAGCTGGCGACTTCCAAAGCTTCCACAGCCGTGGTTTGGTACTAAACTCAAATGACCTTCTGGCTGACAACGTATTGTTCATGAACGATTTCCAGAGATGGAAATTAACCAGACAAAAACTGACACCAGTGTTTACTAGTTCTAGACTCAAAAATATGTTCTATATCATTGAAAAATGTGCTTGTGATTTTGTAACTTTTGTGGAAGACAACCCTCAGTTAAGACATAAGCCTTTCGACATGCTTTATACATACACAACTGCGTCAATTGGTGCTTCTGTGTTTGGTATCGATACGAACACTAAGAATACTATGGACTCGCCGTTCATGGACATGTCAAAAAAGTCCATAGAACCATCGCTATTCCAAACTGTATCTGTTTTCTTATCAGATACTTTTCCGACTCTGTTTAAATTATTAAGGATCAGAGTATTTGGAGAAGTCGAAGATTTTTTTATAAGTACAGTGAAAAAAGTCATGGAAAGCAGGAAACACGATTCTCAAAAGAGACACGACTTTATTGAAATCTGTTTAGAATTGAAAAAGCAGGGGACGATGCAAGACTTGGCAACAGGTTATGAACTGGAACCGACCGATGAATTGTTGGCTGCTCAAGCATTTTTCTTTTTCATTGCTGGTGCTGACACCTCAGCGAATACGATGCACTTCACTTTAACAGAACTTGCAAGCAACCCAAAAATTTTAACAAAACTTCACCAGGAAATCGATGGAATCCTGAAGAATGAATCTGATGAACTCACTTACAACGACATTGACAAATTTCAATATTTAGACAAGGTGCTAAACGAGGCGATGAGAAAGTATCCTCCAATCGGTGTCATACAGAGGTTATGCACTAAGGAAACAGTTCTGCCATCAGGAGTCCCTATAGAGAAAGACGTCATTTGTATGATTCCAGTGTATGCAATGCATAGAGACGAAAAAATTTATCCCAATCCGGATTTATTCGATCCTGACAGATTTGATACAGATTTGCAATCTGGCAAAGGAAAATACTCTTATCTGCCGTTTGGGGAAGGCAACAGAATTTGCATTGGTAAGTTGAATATCATTGTTGATAATTTATATGAAAACGACAATTATTCTATAAATAGAAGATAACGGAGATAGCAAGTCTAATGATACGCACATATTCCGGTTGCCGATGTAAACAAATCCGATACACGGCCAGGGCGACTGACAGATCTTCGAATACCTAAAACTTGATAACGAAAGTAGCGATTAATACAATTTAATTGTGTTTATCTTTAAGTGTTGTCGTTATCTTGTATTTTTTGTTTGTCCAACACCTAGTGATTGCCTAATCGATAAAATTGTTTTAACAACAAAGACATTCAATCGACTTCGATTAAAAAGTATTGATATTTTTTATGGGAACAAGGCGATTTTTTTAGACACAATCAAATTACCAATAAAATTTGTTAATCCATATTACAAGGATCTTGTTAATTTTTCCTAATATGTCCAACCGCATTGAACAACTGTGTCTTATAATATAGAAAGCTGTGTCCACCCAAATGGCTGGAGCGATTGCGATAAAATTTTGGCACTTTACGTTATTACATAGGGTACTTTTAATGTAATGTTTATCCAGTTATAACTGAGATCCAAGCAGGGACTCCGAAAGCAACAGCTAGTAATTTTGCACTCTTTTTTCAGGTAACAGATTCGCTCGTCTTCAGGTCAAGGCAGGTCTCGCCCGACTCTTGCGACGATTCACGCTAACCCCACAGGAATACAAACCAATCACATTCGAGAAGAGCCCGTTCGGACTTCGGGCGCCTGACATCTTTTACGAATTAAAACCTAGAGATGTTTAGATTATTTAAATTTACAATTAAAGCATGGGTGTTGTAGATTTTGACAGACTGAGTATACCAGATACATTTTCGGCCAAAGATGTTAGAGGTCACCACGAAACCCACAAACTCATCCCGTAGTACATGTGTGTGATGCACGCTAGGTCTGAGTCTGGGTGCTGGGTGTCGTGACTGTTTATGTTAATTCTAAGTCATGTAAAACAATAGCTCAAAATTGTGTGCTGTGACGTAGTTATTATACGTTATTTCTGAATGTTATTAGATATTATATAACGGCTTAATGAAATGGGCACTGGTCAACTAGTATTAGATATAAGATTATTACAATCAACTTTTAAAATCATTGGGTGTTATAAAAATTTAACCCCAATATTTATTTTCGAGAATGACTCATCCGATTGTTCTTGTTCCAATTTTTGTCTTTTACTATGTGAAAACACAAGTGTCTAGACTGTGTGTCATGTCTCTGACATTTTTAAAGTTTAATGAATTTGAGGGATACGTCTATTTTAGAAAAATGCACTTGGAAAAATGACACTTTTCTACAGGTTTACCATTCATTAAATGTAAAAGTCACTGCTTTGAAACCTTACAACAAGGTGCAGTGGTGACTCATAATACGCATTTAAATGTAAACACATCACAATAAGTAGAGATAAAGTCTTGTATGTTTATTGTACGGAATTACAAACAAAGATATTATTATATATTTACGTGTATCGCTTACAATATGAATCCGTGTTATTTGTGATTTTAATGAAGTAAATATGAAATGTTTTAGCGTGATAAGAATCTTAGAAATATATATATTTTTTTATAATATTCTAGTGTATTGCTTAGGTTTTATCATTTTTATTTTATACGTGAAGAAATGTTTCATTTTTTTAAGAATTAACAATATTTTTTTTTTAAATAAAATAATTTTTATAGTAAAGTACAGTACATAATTAACTGTAGAACTATAATATTTTAAGTAACGTCAAATAAACGTTTTTTTATGTCAAATGTCCTCTCTGTTATGTCATTTTATTGTCAGAGTTAATATTTAGAAATGCATACATAACATACGTTTGGTTAATTATTTGTGATTAGTGACCTTGACTGCTATAGCAGAGGTTGCTGGTTCGATTCCCAACCCGGGAAAATGTTTGTGTGATGAGCAAGTTCATTTGTTCTCTCTGGGTGTAATTTATCAATATTATGAGCAATATTCAAGTATGTTTATTACTTGTCGTGTAGTATTGTTGTATTAAATTGTAGAATATTAAAAAAAGTTTATCAAACATACGCAAAATTGCCATCAAGATCATTTTCCCCGGACCAACCCTCAAATGCAAGGTCAATGATACCCGAGTTCCTGATGAGCCGGCGTGTATGCTAGGTCCGTTTGTTATCCGGGTACGCAACGCCCCGGGCTCCAATTTATCCGTCTAACCTAATTACTACGCGAACGAGCACTATTTATTTTCCTAGAGTTAGTTGATCCGATTAAGCTGGGTGAAAAATGTTGATACCCTGTCTTATCCCGCATATACATGGGTTATTAAACATGTATATTTTGATGGACTAGCTGCTGCTCGCGGCTTCGCATGCCTATATGTCAGTTATAGATTTAAATACATGAATGTTCTTGAACGTAGTCGGATATTAGAGGCGTTTAAGCTAATTTACGGTGTTAACTAGGTCCATATCAAATATCACCGAAAGTGGCCCAGCCGTTTGGGCGCACACCCCATATTTGCCAAAACCAGAGTCACGGAAGCGTTGGGAATGAACCCGCACCTCATGCATAAAAATCCATACCGTAGACCACCAAACACTATGCAATCTATAAAAATCTGGCCTCAGTTGTGATCTACAAATATTAGTCACCATATGCTAGCATCTAATCAATGAAATCAACAAAACATCACTCGACATTTGTTAAACAGAACTTTATTTCTACAGCAGTAGAGTCAATAATCACATGAATCGGAGTTCTTACCGTGTTATTGACCTTTGTACGCCATAATAGGCCGTATGATATAATATAAGGTTGTATTGTTGCGTAACATGTTACTGACCTGGCGATGACAAACAGATTTTAAGTTTTTTACCCAGCTAATATTAAAAAAAAAAAGTTTATCTTTTTTATAGAAGGTATTATGATATCTTGGCAGTGACTTGGCTGTTTAGGTACTGTCGATCTCTATAGAATTTTAAACGAAGTCCAAGATTTTTCAATATTGTCTGTATTTCGTTTGTTTCTTTTATATTTTAATCTTCTTCTTCTTCTTCTCTTCTTCTTCTTATATATAAAAATGAATTGCTGTTCGTTAGTCTCACTAAAACTCGAGAATGGCTGAACCGATTTGGCTAATTTTAGTCTTGAAATATTCGTACCAGTCCATGGAAGGTTTAAACGGTGAGAAAATAGGGAAAAAATGCAGCAAAGAAATAAAAATAAAATCTAATACGCGGATGAAACCGCAAGAAGCAGCTAGTGAACAATAAAAGTTGCGGTGGCTTTGCGTAGCGTGGCGTATGATATTGTATGCACGAGTTGTAAGTTCGATCCCAATGCAGGCAAGAACAAATGTGATTTTTGAAAACCAGTACATTGTTCATATAAATATACGGTACATGCACCAACATAACATTTTTATAATTGTCTATCTATTTGTTCCAGCCAATCTCTGAAAAGGCCTTTGGGTGTTTTTTTTTTACGCTAGTTGCAAATAAATATTACAGAATGATATATTTATAGTTCTTTATTATAAACAAGTAATTAAAGGAATTAAATAGAGAATAACGTTAATTAACTATTATGTTCGTTAGCCGTATTTTATCCAATTTACTGGAAAAAGCACCATTACGCTGTTTAATACTCATCATTAACGCAATTAACGAAGAAGTTGACATAATTATTTACGTGCTCGTCGATTGAGTGAACAATTGTTTTGCTAATTAACACATTATAAATATTATTTTTTGGTAACCCTTTAATGAGGCTACGCTGTCCGTCCGTCCGTCTGACACTAATCTGCATCTCCTCAACCGTGATAGCTAGACGCTTGAAATTGTCACAGATGTCATTTTTTTATTGCCGCTATACCAAAACATACGAGAAAAATATCAGATATCTAGGTAATGCAACGTTTCTAGGGTTATAAATTTAAAGTTGACTAGTGTTATATGAAACCCTCTAACCCGTTTCGCGAGTCCGACAAGCACTTGACCAGTTTTATTTGAAAAAAAAATTAGTGGTTATAATTTCATGTTTAGTTGAGTCAACTACTTTATATCTACATGAGTAACAAAATAAATCTATGCTTTACGTTTTCGATTATTTTTTTCTTTAATTTAAAAATAAAACGTAGCCCAGATACGTTAACCCTACACGAATGTTCTATCTTCCGTATTTCAAGTTTAGGGGGCCTTAGAGACCCCTAACATATCCTAGTCTGGAGCTAACGTTGTTCATTGGTGGAGCCGGCATCACGTATTTTTACAACAAAGAGGTATACTGTGTGCTCGTATATTCCTTCGTTTTATTTTGCAGATGCAGGTTGGTGAGGGAGAAAATAAAGTGGCTGCACTATTTATGACGTACGTGTGAGGTTCTTCTCTTGATATCCTAGTATAAAGTGATAAAATGACAGTTTATAGAGTTCATATTTGCGTGATTATGTAATCGGTAGTTCTACCGTAAGTTCTTTAATTTTAATGACATTAGTAGCCAACAAATTTAATTGTCTTTGTGTTAAAGTAAGTAGAGTAGCCATTATCACTCTAAGGCCCGATTTTACAATCGTCAGATAACTTTTATCTGAGGAATAAATATGGCCGTTTGACATATTTTCTATACAAAAGCTGTCAAAGCGTCAAAGATATTCGTCGAATAAAGGTTATCGGGCGATTGAAAAATCGGCCCTAAATCAAACTAATATTATAAATGCGAGAATAAGAGAATATTATTCGTATGTAGGTATGTTCTACTGGATGATTTCGATGAAATTTGGTATAGAAGTAGCTGATACCTTGCATTAACCCTTTATCTTTTTCGTTAAAAGAATGTAATAGTTTTGCAGCTATAAAAAACACATAGCGGACGAAGCCTTCAGCAAGTAATTCAATGCAGTCCGAATCAACCAATACTTAATCGTCTGTTGTGATGTTCTGTTAAGGTGTAATCAACTATAAATAACCAAGCGGACAAGACCTTGACCGCCATTGACTTCGTTCGCAGACAAACAAAACACGCTCGTGGACAATCATGTTCGAACATGTTCAGTATACCCCCTCACAGCTGTCTCCCCCCCCCCCTTGTCAATCACAACACTCTGGTTATTTCAGATGGCCGTCACGAGAAATAGAGCGTGCTCAAGGCCACACAAGTGGTCATTTAAATAATGTCGGCGACGATGAATAGTTTCCGTTGAGGTTAAGATAGGTCATCATGTTGAATAATTGGGAGTATGTTATTGTCATTGCTGTTTTGCCTAGAAGTGTTGACTTGAAATAGCATTGTTCCAATTTAAGGGACTCTTTTCTCATTGATTAGGGCATAGGACATACTCGTCCGCTGCTGGACATAGGCCTCCCCAATTGCACGCCATCGAGATCTATCTTGGGCTGCATCCAGCTCCTGACAGCAATCTTGCTGATCTGCAGATCATCACTCTAGCGTGTCTGAGGACGTGATACTCTACGTTTGCCGAGTCGCGGTTTCCACTCATAAACTCGTTTACCCCATCAAAGCGATTATCGCTATTATACTATAATATCATGTGGTCCAAATATAAACGCGTTCGGGGATCACAGTTCACACATTACGTTAAGAACTTATGTGGTAACATGTTCGTAATATTCCGTAAAAAAAGAAAATCGGCAAAGAACTCCAGTATGAACCGTAAATGCACTTCACTTTGCTTTGAATAATAAAAATAGTAGCGAACATCTGAAACACATAGAAAGGACAAAGCTATAGAAATTGCATGTTCATTAACTCCATTAGTAGCAGATAGGCTAAGCAATTCATGAATGGATAACACGGAATCGAATACGCTTTCACCGTTTTGCCGATGAACAAAGACTTACAGAGGGTCCATTATACTGTGTTGTTTTTGAACGACCAGCCAGGTTATAACAATCTTAAGAGTAAATTAAAAATATTTATTTTATAATTTTTTCAAACTTATAAACGATAACTAAAATAAATATGGAATAAATAAATTTATTATTTAACGGAATCTTTATGCTCGGAGAACACTTAAGGAGAGGCATTTTCCTTCGTACCTTAACTAACAACAAAATGCTGACTTTCATTTTCAAAATTATTCTGATAGTTATCAATGTCAATCTTATCGCTATTTATTTCAGTTTTGTCATAATCTCATATGTTGTTCACAAACATATAAGATAAGATGAATAGGTCAAAATAGATGGCAATAGACCATTTTCTTAGTCGTAATTTCTCAAAATTAAGATAGATTTATGATCATTTACGAAGTAAACCTTCTGAAATTATCTTTGACATGACTTTATTTCAGTTTATACTTTTTGGCGCACCTAAAACTGGAGTAAAGTGGTTGGTAAGTCGTGTTTTGCTTTTGCAGTTGGATTACGCCCGCATTAAGGACAAGAGTTATTGTATTGACTTTGCTGACCTGTATTTTTTCGATAGTACATTTTTAAGAGATTTTCTTCAGAGTTTTTGAGATTTGGTGACCGGTTTTAGGGTGTTCCGAAAATATTTAACTTCTTCGAAACTAAAAAGCAAAAAAAAATAAGAGATACCTTTCTGTGTCCGGAACCCTGAAGAATGACCCCAAATGATAGAAAAAAAAATAGGGAAAACAGCACAAGGCAGTGATGACAAGTTAATCATTTCGCCTAGTCGCCTTGTTAGAAATGGATCAAAACACTTTACCTATGTCAAAACAGTTGTTCCTTAACCACTCTTTGCTTCACGCATATTTATCAAAACGAACAACCGCATCTCACTCATGAAAACGCTCTGCAAAATGCAATGACATCTTAACACATTAACATAAAGTCGATTTTCCTACAAAAGCTTCAAGATTAATATGCCATCGACAGTACTCAGAAACACATTTAATTGAGTCGTTATTATGATGTAAGAAATCTCTTTCAATTACGCAGTCCGCAACCCATTTTCCTCAAAATGCCTCGAGCAATATTATAACGAAATAAGCAAAATATACATAAATTATATATTATATAGAAAATCGTCTTCTCTAATATTGTAGCTAGCAATCTGTGTAAAGAAACGCCTACAGAAGAATAAAGGTTAAAGGTTGTGTAAAGGTTGTAGGCACAGATTAAATATGTACTTAAGTTACTATCTCATGGGATTTGATGGGCCGACGATAGGATTATGTATCTTCAAGAAACAAGGTGGTAGCAAAATTATCACAATTTAGAATGTGTTTTCGCGAGCATGAATGTCGGCAAACATTCCCCTCTTTTAACGCTGTCGGATAAAATGTAGCCAAGTAGTATATATGTATAACAGTAGTATATGTTAAGCCAAGGTATCACTTACTTCAATAACAGATATCTAATAAATTGATTATGTCTTCATTCGTTAATTAACAACCCACATTTGGCTTCTTGTGCCTAGACGGAGGTAAATCTATACTAATATATAAAACTGAAAGAATTACTGGTCCAAATAGAAAAAATATTTTTTTGTTGAATAGACCATTAATCGAGGAAGGCTTTAGGCTATAAACCATCACGCTGCGACTAATAGGAGCGAAGATACAATGGGAAATGTGAAAAAAACAGTATATATAAATCATAAGTTATATCTTCTACCCACGGGAAGTCGCGGGCAACAGCTAACGTAGTGACTCGACTTAATTGTGATAGCGATTTAAATTTTTATGTGACCATCCATACCTTTCAAAAAATTCTGAAGAGGAGTACGAGTAAGAAAAATAGTTCTTTAACAACAAAAAACTTGCAACTGACCTCAAATAAAAACTACCTACTGAGCCAAACTTGATAAAATTTTTATGGGACAAAATAACAGCTATTTCACGAAATTTAACGTACCAAATATAGTTAGTATAGTACAAAAAACAATAAAATACAGACCACTTGACAAACTTTTAGGTTTTGAAGTCGGTTGAAAAAACAATCATTAATATAATGTTGTTTTATGGATATACATGGTATAAAGCAGTTAAATCATCCGATTTCGAAACTCTACTATTCTGCGCCAATACCTATACTGCAGTGAAACTGTAACAGCAAGATGGCCACACGCCATTAAGTCCGGTATTCACGACTTTCCTTCCCCGTAAGTCTCTATATATTTGGTCTTAGATTAAGTTAGAAAT
This sequence comes from Trichoplusia ni, assembly GCF_003590095.1. Taxonomy (NCBI): domain Eukaryota; kingdom Metazoa; phylum Arthropoda; class Insecta; order Lepidoptera; family Noctuidae; genus Trichoplusia; species Trichoplusia ni. Next base: position 10,029,987 of record NC_039481.1, read on the forward strand.
ACGTATCACCATAAAGTCACGTCCAATTTCCTACTAGTGTCTGCCCAAATTGTTATGTCTGCTTGAAATAAATGGTACTGGGAAAGTTTAGAAAAAAAGTAAACCATGTACTCAAGTATGTTCTAAGGGCAAAATAGTAGGAGAAATAACTCCCAAGATGTTTTATAATATTTCGTTATTTACTGCACTGATAACCGAGTGGTAAAGGTCATCTCGCCAAACATACTGTGCACAGTGTGTACGAGTAGGTTCGATGCCCCCCGCGTAGTTTTGTATATTTGCTTTTTCCACGAATGCCTGTTCTGAGTATTTTTGCATGAGACTTAAATGTTTGTTTAACCCCCGTGACAGAAAGAACAAGGAAGGAACATCAATTTTGTCAGTAAATGTATGAACTCCTTTCGCTCAATGGAAAGTGGGAGAAGTCATTTGATAATATCACATTTGGAAAGAAAGGCCACTTCCCATAAAAACAGAGTATTATTTGACAATTTGGGTTTTCAATTAGGGAACAACAATAGTTCAGTGTCAGTTTTGCAAGTATAAAGTAAACTTTATAGCTGAAAAGTCAACATTGCTGTCGAACCAACGAACTCGTGCAAATCCGTCTGTTGTACCGCTGTGCCATCACTCTCTTAACAATCCATAAAATTAAAAGTTTTTAGTCCAGCCTTAACAATATCAACATAAAATACCAGTTACCACAAAAAGATTGCAAACTAAAACCTAAAAATTAAAATAACTTTCATAGAACTTAGTTAAGAGTCCGTTGTAAACGGATTTGTTTCGGGAGCGTTACTTAATTCTCTCTAAAAAGTTTTAATGAGGCTCTCGTAAAGAGGTTCTTGTCCTTTTTTGATGTTGGAAACACCTTGAGTTATCATATTTAAGGATAAAGGGATTTGTTAATCGTTAGTTTCAAGATCAAATTTTAAAGGTCTGGAGAACCTTGGCCTTCAAACCCGTTTGTTATAAGTATTCAAAGTTCTTGTTTGAATTGCGATGCTGCCGTCGTGCTAGCTTATGATTAAGGACTACAGTTACTTCCAAAAATAGGAGAGAGATCCCACAAGAAACGCGAGGAAACTAGTCAAGAGAGCCACAAGAAACGTGATTGAACTAGCACTTTGGGCTCATTGCAGAAGAATAAGTTTCTTTAAACCTGACTAATGAAAAGCCTCCTTCAGAATAAACTTTCCATCCAAATAGTACACACTCTACAAATTTATAACTGATTTTGAAAGAATAAGTTCTTAATTTGTGAAGTCAGTATTTTCTAAATCCCAACAAGTTGAATACAAACAAATAATATTATTCTCTAACAACGTAAAAAAACATTTTTAAATTAGTGCAAAAGCTAATTAAGCGAAATAATTCCCTGTTCTGCTTAAATGACATAATTAGGTAGGTAATTACTTGAAAAAAAATATATAATTATTTATTCGTCTAGCATTTACCCATTTACTGAAACGACATCGTAAAGTTCCGTCATCAAAAAAATTACGTCACTGTTACTAAAAACATTACGACTTTAAAGAGTACCCTTAAATTAGTTAATGAGCTATAAAAAGAGGCTTAAGATCTTAATGTGCGATTATATTTTGTTCTTTCACTTTGTAACAATAACGTACTCAGTTAAATGTCAGGAGCCAAATAAGTCAGTGCGGCTTATTTGGCTCATGACATTTAACAATTGAAAAACTTTTTTTTTGGTTATTCCGATTGTTTCGATCCCAACTCGGAAAAATCACTATTGACTTTCTTCATTATTCTAAGTCACCACTGACAAACGGCGAGTTAGCTAGCGTGGTGATCAATACTCAAACCTTTCCTATACCTACTTTAAGAGGCCCAACCGTGGAAGATTTATAGGCTGGTATGTAAATAAAAACATGATTTAACATAACCTAACCTAACTGACTGAAGTACCTTATATTTCCAAAAATGATATTCAACCAACATACTATAAGCTACAACCCTGTTGAGAGACAAGGAAGCGACACAATTACCACCTTCTTTCAAAACCCAGAGTCAACATACTTGGCAAGAAACACAAAAATAAAAGCATTTTTCAAAATAAAGGCCATCTAAATTCGCAGATCCACCGCACGCATCCATACTTCTTAGGGGCTTAGTTACAATAGAGTGGGCACATTTATATTCTACCAGCGTGCGTCCTAGACTCGTCTATTAGTGATAAACAAAATTTATATATACTCCGTCTTGCACTTAAGTCGTGGGGACCCGAATATATTGGGGTAAAACCCATGCTTTAGGACTCTGTTGTTCGTGGGTTTGTTTTAATCTTCCTTCTCTAAAATATGTTGTGGAAGTATTTTATTTATCAAAGTAAAGATAAAGGCAAGTTATGTCCTAAAATAAGGATGGTAGCGATTGACAAAGAAAAAGTTTAGTATACAGTGATATGATTATGACCGACTAAGAAACATCGTTCATATTTAGATCCTTATTGCCTACAGTTCATCCTTATTTAGTGATTGATTATAGTGAATTCAATAATAGGTAAGAACTTGTCGAAAAAAACTTCGGAAATCTTGAAGACTCAAAACTAAATCACAAATTTAAGAGGTGTAGCTTTCCAAACTTGTCTCGTGTCTATCGTTTTTTTTATACTGAACGCTATAATAGATATTAGACTGGCTACCTGACGTCATCAACATACAAAATTACAAATGGCGTAGAAATTAAATAAAGAGTCCAAAATTATACCATGAAAAAAGGGCTCACAAAGCAACAGGTATGTACAAACTAGACAGGCAGCAACAACTAAGCCGCTCTTTTTATGTTAATCCATTTTAATACAAACATATTATCCACGTGAGCTGAGCACTGGACTGGCCACTTTAATAAAACACGAAAGCTGATATGCAATTCAGTTACAAAAGTACAATAAAACATTTATATTGCTTTGTCGGCGTTTCCTTCCATATTTTTGTGGACTAAGTGTCAAGAAATAGCGGTTTGCGGTATTTGATGCTGTGGACCTTAATTTCTAGGTATGTGGTCATGACCATATTTGGTTGAAGAGTGAAATGAGTTCATTCACCAGCAAACCAGAAAGAAGAAATATTTTTATCAGCTGGAGGAATACCCCTTTTCGTATAGCGGAGCAACCAATCGGTTTTTTAATTAAGCTCGTTTTTCACCAGGGCCCATCGTCTAGCCAAAATCACATTGCGTTAGATGTTATAAGTCAGGCCAATCATGCAAAAAATAAAACAAGTTAATGATATCTGATAATTATAATAAACTAGCTGTTACCCGCGACTTCGTCCGCGTGGATAGTAGTTTTTTTGAGAAATCAGATTAGTTTTAAGAGTCCGCACAACTTCCGTCTGCTATACTGTACTACACCCTCATTTAATACTGCTACCTGGTCCAATACCAAGTAATTACCATCCGACACAAAGTACTCACCCTCTAACACCAAGTACTTACCATCCAACACCAAGTACTTACCATCCAACACCAAGTACTTACAATCCAACACCAAGTACTTACCATTTAAAACCAAGTACTTACCATCCAACACTAAGTACTTACCCTCTAACACCAAGTACTTACCATCCAGCACTAAGTACTTACCCTCTAACACCAAGTACTTACCATCCGACACCAAGTACTTACCATCCGACACCAAGTACTTACCATCCAATACAAAGTACATACCCTCCGACACAAAGTACTTACCATCTGACACCAAGTACTTACCATCCAATACAAAGTATTTACCATCCGACACCAAGTACTTACCATCGAGTACCAAGTACGTACCATCAAACACCAAGTACTTACCATCCCATACAAAGTACATACCCTCCGACACAAAGTACTTACCATCTGACACCAAGTACTTACCATCCAATACAAAGTACTTACCATCTGACACCAAGTACTTACCATCGAGTACCAAGTACGTACCATCAAACACCAAGTACTTACCATCCAACACCAAGTACTTACCATCCAACACCAAGTAATTACCATCCAATACAAAGTACTTACCATGCAACACTAAGTACTTACACACTTAAAAGTTAGATTATTAGGGTTGTAGAAGCGAGACAGCAAGCTTCACAGTATAGAGCAGCATCTCTTTTCCACAAATGAGATAATATCACTTTAAGAGATGGCAAGCCTTCAGTAGTAATATCAGCTATCATTAATTTACGTTCACAAAGTTATGTATAATGCTAAACAATTTCAATATCTATTCAAACTTTAACTACATTAATTACGCAAGTATCGTGGAATGCAAAGTTAACATTGCCTCGCAGTATATTTAGTATTTCATTAAAGTTCGATAACTGTATCGAGATATGCATTCAGTTTATTCAGAATATTCATTAAAATATATTTATATATAGCATTTAAGCTCACGTGTCATCATTTCCATGGAAAAACGTATTCCAGTCTGTAATGCTTACATGACAAATATTTTGTCAAATTTTTGTCTTTGTTAGGTCTTTTAAAAAGCAAATAATTTTATGTCTAACCAAGTATAGTTAGAATGTTCTCACTTTCTAAGAATTTAGCTCGTCAGGCGTTAACGTTCACTATGATAGTGAAAATCGCTTATTCCTAGTTATGTAACCTCAAACATGTGGTAACTTGTACCCCGTGTTTCCTCAACGGATTTATTAGCCGGGATCAGGTAAAAGGGTTGGAAAAAAATAAAAAAGTCCCGACCTTTTCGGCCCAGCTTTAATTGTTTCGCTGATTGCGAATTATCCGCAGAAACGGTTTCGAAAAAAAACTTAAATTAACAATCGTTTATCGAGACACTGATAGTAAACATTCTTTCTAAATGAAAAGGTAATTTTAGCAACACTAACAAAGACTTACTTTATGACTGACATAAAATGCTATCAAACACATAATTTAATAATATTCATATCCAATATTGTAACAACTTTACAAAGCAACGAATCCATTCTTCCTAGCTGATAATTCTAACGTGTTTCTCGTAAATTACATTTTATGTGTTAAAGTAAAATTTGAGAAATTAATATAATATTTAGTAAAGTTGTGAATCGCACGCACACCTTGATAGACGAAATTAATTAGAAAGCTTATTGTTTACCGTCGAAGTTCTCGGGAACAAAGATGCTGCCTTGAGGGACCCACCTTGCTATGTATTGGTTCTGTTTATGGTAATTTTATTAAGACAATAAAAGGCTTAAGAAAATCTAAGAAATTTGACGGTAAAATAAATGTCATATTCATCATAATCTTTACAATGTTACTACTTATTGAACATTGCTTCTAATCTTAGTTTAAAACTTAATATTATTATGCTTTAAAGAATAAAACGCGTCACTTAAACCTTTGAAAAAGTACGCGAGTAGATCTTTTTTGGTACAAAATTTAAACGCTTTAAAAAACCTAACGCTGTATAGTAAAGTGAAACTAAGTTTCAACGTGGAATTTAGGGTGCGAAAAAACTCAACGTTCCCTAAAAATGTGGTTTAACCGATAAAAAATTAAAAGCCTTTCGTATAGAACAAATTCAACTATCAGCATAGTTGAAACTTCGATGGAGATAGATTTTTTCGTAAAATTTCGAAACAAGTAAAACAGCAGACTCGCTTCGAATATTTGTATTTCAAAGGTTTACAAACGGTAAATAAGGTTCCCTTCGAGAAAGATCCGAAAGCTGTAACAAAATATCGCGAGCAAGGTTTTAATAAATTCGCTCACAAAAGTCGAACGATACGATACCGCGACGGCTTAATTGTGAAAGTTTACCGGCGACTACGCTTTGTTGAAAAATTTTACATCAGCCTTAAATACGTCAAGATTTGATGAGTTTTTGGTTTGAGTTGAGATATTTTAAGGGTGGTTCAGATACTACCATGACCGTTTAAACTAAGCTGTAATCGTGGAAGCGAGATGGCGCAATACACGGTGTAGAGCCATGTCTCGCTCACACAGCTGTGACTTACTCATACTTGGAGAAATGGTTGAAGGCCCCCCGGGTGTTAGACGAGTACACCCTCATGGGTATTGTTTATTAAAACGTTGTATTCATGATTAATTAAAAAGGGTGATTGTTGACTTTCGGCTTCACGAAATTTACTCATGTGTGGAACATTTTCATCTTTAATTAGTTTGACTTTTCGGGGGATAATCGATCATGGAAGCGTGATGGTAAAATTCCACTTATATTTAGGTTTATATATGGGAAGTATGCTACTTATGTTAAAGAACACTGATTATGAAAATTTATTTTGGATGCAAAGCAACAATAGTTATCAATATTAAAAAAAAAACTCTGCTACGCTAAGGAATATAACACTTGTTCAGTTATATCTCACAAACAATCAAGTCACATGCACAAAGACACCCAGACTCAAGACAAACATTCGACGCTCGATAGCTTCTCGCGGGGATCGAACAAGTGACACATCGCGCATTGTGAGTTTAGAGTGGTGAGCTCAACCACTGATCAAGCAAGTAACAATATATTATGGAAAACGACAGTTTTTATCAGATGCATAATAACATGACTGTTTTACTTAATACCTTAGATAATAACACCAATATTTATAACGGCCTCAGCTAGTGGACCAGTTTTACCTTACCTTTACTATGTACTCGTCAAGACACATTCACTGTGACGTCATATGTGACATGTGCCTGGGAGTTTTTCATCAAAAATTTTCTCAAGTAAACATGAAGTTTTATTATTGGGTCAAAGGTAGTCGCTCGGTTCACTGCCCTTCATCGGAATAACATTTCAACTTAAACTCTTAGGCGCTCGTAAATCTTTCGCATTCATAAAATACTTTCTGACTTTGATTTGACTTGACTTAAGTGGCAAAGTTAAATTTATGTGACTGGAAAGAAAACTAATATATTCAGGCTTCAAGATTATAAATAGTTAGATTATCAAAAAGTAATTACCTAACTTTGATATTATTTTTTAAAGTCTGCTTCAGAAATGTTTTTGGGGGTTCAAAATTGTAAAATTCAAGAATGAAACGAAATTTACCCAAATACTATTTAAGTAAGATGTTCTGAACTAATCTGAAGGATCTGTAATCTTTCAGAAAATCTTTCTTCACTTATAAGAAAACCACCATGAGATCTGAAGTGAAGGCGAACGTATCGCAGCATTAAGCCGTTTTACGGGCCCTTAACAACAAATTACTGGTGATCTAACAGTCAAAAACCCCATATACGCAATATGGCCGCCTACAAAATGTTCCCATGAAAGTAAAAAAATCACTAAGCGACGAGCTATATTGCCTCCAAAGCAATATTACTCACGGAAGATAAAAATACTTCATAATATTTTTATCGCGGTATGCCTAGCATTGAGTACCAGACACGAGTGAAATTTCATGAAAATAAATAAATAATTTGGTTTGATGTCGGGATGATGGAAGCTCTCTACGGCTTAATTAAATGTGAAAAATAATATATGGGTTATTGTATTACACTATAGGATGATTAAATTGTATTGGTTAAGTAAACGGAATTGCTACGAGCTTTCTTATATTTCTACGGCGTAGGTGTCTACGGCTACGATTTCGTAGCCCTTCTTTTAACATAAAAGAATTCTGGAAATCTTTATATCTAGATCACTCTTAAATGGCGAAAACAGATTTAGATGATTTAGATTCTTCTTAAGCTACATTTTTTCAATATACTTAAAGCATCATTATGCAAATTTAGAAAATTCGTGTTTCATTTAAAACATCTCCTTGTTATTAACATGCGACGCTTTCTAAAACAATTCAACGCATTCCAAAACATTATCAAACCATAACACGCCATAAGCAAGCTATCTTGAACAATACATGCATATGTAAGAAGGATAATAGCGCCATTATCTTATTAGCAACACATTGTCTGTATCTGTTCCTTGCTTTTGGTCCATTACAGCCTCCGCAGCGTCATTAATCTGGCTGTATGTGTTATATTTCTTGGTAACTAATGTTTTATTCACCTAACACAACATAACGTTTCTTTACTTCTATTTATTAATAGGTTTACGATAAATTAGGTATTGCTTTTTCGAGGTACATGTATTATTTTGATAGTAACTGTCGTGAGAATGATTCATTATTAAATGATGTAACGGTTTACTCACGCGTATTTATCGGGGTAGCCCGACTAGTTTCGGACCCAACCGGAGTCCTTAATCATGAGCAGACGCGGCGGGATCGCGAGTCGAACTTATATTTATACTGGGTTAATAAAATTGCCTGTGATTTTAATATTTGCGAAAGCGTCAATAAAATATTTGCCAAAGCAAGAAATCAGTTCCACAGTGCGGATACCGTATCTTTAATATTATGTTTTTTTTCTGTCTACTATTTCAGTACTCGTAGTATAACTAAGGTTAGTATAACTGAAGGTTATTTAAGATATTGTCATTCAAATGAACAACAACGCTCATAAAATAAGAACTATGACTTACTGAAATAAATTGTATGGACCCAAATGGCAGCTCCTTTGTATCTAACAAACAATCACGTAATCGTATCAGAAATATAAGATTAATCGGTATTTCTAAATACACAAAAAAAAACAAATATTACCTCATCCTTGTCAAAGTTATATAATAAATCTCAATTCTATTACATCGAGAGCTCCCGTTACCATAGCAACAAGAAATAGCCTAATTACAACAAAATTAAATCCCACCTATACTGTACACGGAAACTCTATGAACAGAATTCCACCCTATTAAAAGTTTTGCGGCACAAAGCAGTTTGAGTGCTGGTAACCGCAGGACGATGTAATGAGCTGGCCGTGTTAGAGTTGTTTGCTGCATCGCCTGTTACCGACAAGCAATGTATGCTGAAATCACGGGATTACTTATAATTGGTATTATAGAATTGTTATTGATCGAGAATTTTGTAGGTGTGTAGCTACTTTTTCAGTAATGGACTGGATGCGGTATTGATTTAGGGACTTTTGAAAGTATGACATTTCGAAAGATGTTCCAAACAATAGACTCAGTGCTAAAAAATGGTATGCTTATTTAAATTGACACAATTAAAATAATAATAATATGATTAAAGAGTCATACCAGCAGCTAGACTAACATATTAGCGACATAGATTTAAGGAGACGTATAATTAAGTTTCCTATTTTCCTTTACAAGTGTAAACCCAAAAAAAACAAACTGATATTTTCCGAATTATTAATCATTTATTTCACACACACACTCATATATTTTCATTCACAATATTAAAATTATTAAAGCGAATACCACCTCAACTGTAACGTTCACATTGTACACACGTAATAAACAGATTTAATGGAAATTCCTGTGAATGATGTAAAGGAATCTCTTAGAAATACATTACAATGGCGTGACACCCGCGCACTGCATCTGTCCCGACAACCTCGTTAGTATTGTAGTGTGATATCGAATTGCACTTACGTAAGGCAGGCAAAACAGAAGTAGAGTTACATAATATGCTTAATAATAACACGGGGACAAAGGAAATATTGTTGAAGGTAATTTACAAAAATCAGTCGAAAATTACTGAGTATTTAGTTATAGTAGAGTTTGTCGAGACGCGCCGAGTCATGAGTTCGATTCTTGCGAAGCTCCGTACAAAAAATATTTAAAAATAGTTATATCAATCTTTTTGAAGTAAACTAAGTGTTTAAGTGCAAAAAAAAAACAAAGTGAAGACATATAACTTAATAACAGTGACAAATAATAATAATAATAAACAAATACAACAAAAGTGAATATCTACAATAAAGAATGAATAGTTATAAATAAATGTTACATAATTAAAATATGGGGTTGTAAAACTACGAATCACCATCTATATCTTAAAGTGCAAACAATAAGTGGCAATAAACCCGTAATTATAAACAAAAACCCAATATTTTACATCAATAATTATGCGAACAAACTACAATAACAGAAGTGAACGAAGTGTTTTTAGGCAAAAACCAACTGGTACATGTCAATTAATTATCAACAATCACAAAAAGGTAACAAACCATCTTAAAATACATTAAAAACAAATTATGATTGTGGTATAACAAAGTGAACAAAGAAACAGTGCAAAAAATTCCTAACACATGAGTCATAATAACCACCAGTCAACTTTTAAAACAACGAAATATACATTAAGAACCATATATTCGACAATCAAAGCATTACTCAAGAAGTCCAGTGGTAACCGCTCTTACTCTGAAACACTGTACGTGGCAAGCCCCGAGTTCGATTCCAGCGACCAGGATTCCTTTTTGTTGACCAATAATAACTATGGACGACAACATTACCTACCGAAACCAAAAATTATTCAAATCGAGCTCTGTCAATGACATCAGTCAAGATAAATCACTTCTTTTCGACACGACTATGATGAGTCTGCCAAATACATCAATAAACTCGAGTCAAACAGTTATTGATCTTCAAGAAAAAGTTGAACTATTATCAAATGATTTACTGAGCGCCCACAAAGAAATCGAAAATTTAAACTCCGAAAATTTTAAGTTAAAAACAGACTTGCAAAAATACATAAACATAATAAATGCCTATAAAGACATACATTCTCCAAATAAAAGAAATTTGACTCCACGCACAGAAAACAAGCATAAATCTACCACAAACAAAAATAGAACGCCTGTAACAAATAAAAAGCAATTACACATATCACAAGAAATAATTGAAACGCCTGTTATAGGAAAAAGGCAATCAGACGCATTGACGATTCAAGAAAGAAATTACAATGGACAGGTAAACAACACGAAACCTATTGCAATTAACATAGAATATACTGATATTATAACATCGGAAATGAATCACAATTTGACCAAGAACGTCTTGGAGGATAGTGTATTACTGCAAAATCAACAGAAAAACGCCCAAGGAAAGTCCTATGTCAAAAAACAGAATACTGTAGAAAATAAATCATCAATGCCCATCAACGGAAATCAATCTACAAACGCGGTACGCTACAATGTTAAAAATAAGGTCATTATTATTGCTGATCAGCAGGGACGCTTTGTCCAAAGAATCCTTCAAAAACTATTAGGAAAAAAATTTTTAGTTACATGTTTTTGGAAGCGAGGGGCAACATTGAAACAAGTCTTAAACACCGAAAAATCAGAAATAAGTTTATTGGACAAGAATGACTTTGTAATTGTACTAGGGGGAGTTAACGATAGAAACCCAGTAGAAACTCAAATTAATTTGATAAATTTCTTAAACAATACACAAAATACTAATGTAATCGTTTCTGAAGTTTTGTATAATATTCATTTGAATGTAAAAAAGTTAAATTGTGAATTTAAACTTATGTGTTCTCAGTACATTCACGCAACATACATTAGCATGAATTATTCAATGTTTATTCCAGATTATAGTTCTTTGGCATTACATATATCTCAGTTGACACTAAGGGAAATATTACGGATTACTTATAAACAAAATTTTAATAAGTATTCGATGGAAAGGCTCAGCGTTGATACTGCTCCAATGTATATTGACAAATGTACACAAACAGAAAATATTGAAAATACAAATCATCAAAATGAGAGTTCTCCTACTAATAAAGATTTTTTTCGAGTATAAAAATATAAACATTCTGCATCAAAATATTAATGGCCTCATTACTAAATTAGATGAGCTAAACGTACACTTATACTCATTAAGTAAAAACAATATTGAAAATCCTATTGACATTTTATGCATTACCGAGCACAATATGACCCCGGAAGATACCAAAATACTTAAACTACACAATTTTATTCTAGGAGATTTCTTTTCACGTAAAACCCGGAATGGGGGATCATGTATAATGATAAGAACAAACCACAAATTTAAAATTATTACAGAAGCTAGAGACTTAAGTATAACTAATGTTTTCGAATGTAGTGGTATTGAATTGACTGACCACAAAATTATAATATTATGCATTTATAGACCACCTAAAAATAAACGAGACATAATGGATCTATTTTTTTCTAGGCTAACAGAATTATTAAGTAAAATATCGTACAGAAATAAAAAAGTTATATTATGTGGTGACTTTAATATAAACAGACTTGAGAAAAACAACATATCCAGACAATTTGAACAATTACTATCAAGCTTTAATCTAACATTGACAATAAATCAACCTACAAGACTAAATAGCATGACTTGTATTGATAATATAGCACATAATATTAGAGGCTCAAAAACAAAAGTAGTGGAACTTTCACTCTCTGACCATACAGCACAATTATTGACTTGCCCAGTAAAGAAAAGTTACTACATCACACACTGGTATAAAAATAAACGTGACTATTCCGAAGAAAATATATTAAAATTTATAAATTGTATTAAAAATCTCAGCTTTTCCGAATGCTACACTAGTGATGACCCTGAAAAAAACTTTGATACTTTTTATAGTTTATTTTGTCTTTTCTATGACTTATGTTTCCCAGATACATGTGTGAAAATACCAATTTCCAAGAAGCCTGCATGGTTAAGTAAGGGTATAAAAATATGCTCGAAACGAAAACGCCAATTATTGTGGAAGTATAGGTTGACGTCAAATCCTAATGATAAAACAAAATTTAAAAACTTTTCAAAAAGATTTAGAATTATAATTAAAAAAACACAAAAGGCTCAAAACAGTTATTATATTAATTCAGCTACAAACAAGGGAAAGGCAATGTGGAAGATCATAAATAATAATAAAATAGTAACTCCAAAAGAAAATATTACACAAATAAAAGTAAAAGATCAACTAGTTACAAATCCTAAGGAAATAGCACAATTATTCAACAACTACTTCATTGATGAAATACAGTCTACTTCAACCTCTAGCGGCTCAGTTACAAAAACGTACAATACAAATTCAAATTCTATTTTTTTAAAGCCAACCAATCCACATGAAATAGATCAAATTATAAAAGGATTAAACAACACGAATAGTACAGGGTATGACAACATAAATACGAACATTATAAAACGAGTGTCTAGTCACATAGCTCCAGTAATTAGTAACATTATCAATCAGTGTCTAGAACGAGGTGTTTTTCCTTCAAAATTGAAAATTACGATCGTAAATCCATTATTTAAAAAAGAAGATAGAGAGGATATGCGTTTTTACAGACCGATTGCGTTAATACCAGTGATGGCAAAAATTTTCGAAAAGGTTATATATAATAATTTATATAATTTCTTTGAACTCAATAACTTATTTACTAATGAACAATTTGGCTTTCGTAAAGGAAGATCCACCAGTGATGCTCTTTTTAATTTTCTTAAGAAAGTAATGACTGGATTGGATAGCAAGCAACAAATAACCGCTATTTTTATGGATATGACTAAGGCTTTTGACCATGTTGACCATAATATCCTACTTAACAAATTAGAGAAATATGGGATAAGAGGGAATGCGTTGGAACTTATTAAGTCGTACTTAAGTGATCGTTTTCAAATAACACGAATAACGAAAATAGAAATAGACACAAAATTCGAACGCATCTATATGTCGGACCCTAAACTTGTAAAATTTGGCGTTCCCCAAGGAAGTATCCTTGGGCCTCTTTTATTCGTTATATATATCAATGACCTACCAAGGTCTATAGACCAGGACATGATATTGTTTGCGGACGATAGCACGGCCATTTTTGCAGATACCGGTCAAGAAAATTTTGAAGCTCAGGTTAATAAATCTCTCGAAGATATTATAAACTGGCTAATAATTAATAATTTAAAAATAAATATTGATAAAACAAACTATATGTCCTTCACAAATAAAAATTCAAAATCAAATAAAATCAATGTTAATTATAAAGGTAATTCAATAAATCAGGTCAGTAACACTAAATTTCTAGGAGTCCATATCGACTCAAAACTTGACTGGAAAATGCATGTAGATGATGTCTGCAAAAAACTTAACCAGTATTCATATGCTCTCTATTTACTTCGAAGAATTGTAAATGAAAACGTATTACTCAATGTTTATCATGCATATGTGGGTTCTACTCTAAAATATGGTATACTGTGTTGGGGTAACTCTACTAACAGAGAATTTGCATTCAGAGCCCAAAAAAAATGTATCCGAAGTATATGTGGGCATAAACAGACCGATTCATGCAGAACAGAATTCAGAAGACTAAAAATCTTAACCCTAGCGTCAATGTTTATATTGGAAGCAGCCTCAATCACAAAGCGAGATATCAGTAATTATGAGACTATGAGAAGTACAAGATATAAAAATGACCTTAAAGCAGCTAAGAGTAGAACAGTTAAGTTTAAATCATCCATATTTGGTATGGGTGTGAAAATTTATAATAAATTGCCAGACTTTATTAAAACCACTGAAACATTAGCTACTTTTAAATACAAACTTAAAAAACTACTGATACAGAAAGCATATTATACAATTAATGAATTCTTTAATGACAAATGTCTGGACTGAAATTTATTTAATGGTATTATGATAATGAAAAGTGTTAGTTATTGTTTAATGTATTTATCTGTAATGTAGTGGTAATGAATATTATATTGCCTTGACTATTTTGTACACTTGTCATGACGATTTATATTATTGTTATTTTTATTTATTCTATTTCTTTTTTTTTGACATCAATTAATTCAGTGACAAATGTTTTTGACTAAAATTTATTTAATATGACGTTAATGATGCAATAATTATGACAAATACCAATTGATTTTCATACTTAATTTATTTTCTCTAATGGTTATTATGTTACTTTAATGATTTCATTTTGTTTTTCTTTTGACAAGTATTTGTAAATTTTAAAGATTGTACACCACATGGGTATGTTACAGTGATACTTTGTTATAACACTAATTTTAAGAGCTGAATTTCCACCTGTGACAAACAATAAATAAATCTTGAATCTTGAATCTTGAATCTTGAGTAGGATAAATTTAATTTCAGGTTTCATAGTTTTGTTTTTAAATTTTCAACAAGAAAAGCAACTGTATTGAAGAATAAAAATTACCTGTGCTAAGTCAATTTTGGTTGCTGAATACCATACCGTATCGTACTTAGTGGCCCCCTTGTCTATTTAATGAGTAACAGAAAGGCCATAAGCAATACGGGATTGGACGGTCAAAAAAAAACGCCTTTTCAAAAAGAACCTCTGGTCTAGGCCGATACACTCTACAAAATGTCCTGAAAAATCATTCTTGTGCTGACTTAATCTTTTCCATACGTTTTTGTGCTGTGACGTGTCTGTTAGCACACCCTTTATAATATCAATTCAATGAACGCT
This sequence comes from Trichoplusia ni, assembly GCF_003590095.1. Lineage (NCBI taxonomy): Eukaryota > Metazoa > Arthropoda > Insecta > Lepidoptera > Noctuidae > Trichoplusia > Trichoplusia ni. The sequence continues at coordinate 10,045,233 of NC_039481.1, forward strand.
CGGGTAATTCATGAACTAACTAGTTACCGTCTACGAGATATTTACATGATACACTGTTGTTATTGCTAATTTTTTTTTTCGTTAGAATAATTATAATATTTAACTTTTTGAAGTATGATGTTGCTAGTATTGAAAAGTTCATATAAAAATCAAATTGCTAAAAAATATAATACTTTGATTGATTTGATTATCGTCGCGTTTGAGCGTTCTCTTGTTTTGGATTTTTGTTAGTTTACAGTTTTATTGTGGTCCTGATAAAATTATTGGAAATTATATCTTCGAATCGCCACGATTCAATTTGATTGAAAAATCAAAAACTGCCGTCAAACGTAAGAATAAAGGCCTCATGTATCTCCCGATCAACCCGTGATCAAGATCAGAATTGAGAATATACGTCTTAACATCGTCAGTTTGCAAGTTCTATTTTAGACAATGACACGAACAGCACCAAAACAAATGAAATTTTAATTAATTCACAAAACCAAAACGAGTTCCATTTCCCAATTTATTCGCTATCAAAAGCTAATTCTTATAAGATATAATCAAGGGTACTGACGAAAACGCATTCATCCCTCCTTCAATTATACTTCGAATAAATTATGCGACGCGCGAATCGAAATGAAAACCGTTGGAATAATCGTTGCTTCAATAAGGGAATCCAATTTCTATTCTCTGGAATTAATAAGAACGTGATCCCAGCCCAGGTGCTTTCTATACAGAGTGTGCTTGTTTTTCAGTGTTTCTTTTTTCAATTTTATATCATAAATCATTCTTAGTTATTGTTTTTTACTTGCAATGAATTTTACAAAATAAAATGCTTCTAAGACTTTTACTACATAAATTTGGCCAAAATTAAAGTGACAGGCCTCTTGATCACATATACCTACTATTGGCTAAATAGTTTCCATTGAAAAATTGTTGCAGAGGTCAATTATGTACTCATTTCACGTAAAAAACTGATATTTAACTGTCTCCGGTTAGAATCGATGCCGGTCCAAACGTTGTCCGGAAAACGCTAGCCAAAAATATGACAAATAATTAGGTCATGTTTTTCAGCCTTGTCTCTTGTCTCTTGACACAGAAAACATTCGACGATCGCATAAACGCTTGTCGAACCCGTGACCGGTTGCGCTCCATAGATGTTAAGCACAAGCAACAATCTATGAAATCCGCTTAAATATTTTTATTAGCTCAGAATAAAAAAAAAATTGATTTAATCAAAAATATTAAAGGACACAAAAAATACCATCCTATACAGTCATACAACGAAAACTGGTAATAGTATTTGATCGCCAAATGGAATTGGGAGGGATCGACTCCCGATCACACAGAATTGTGATCGGAACGCACATTCGTCTATTATATTTTATAGTACCTTACATAAGATATTATTTAGGTCAACAATATTCAGATGACCCCAAAATTTACTGAATCAAATAAATTACGGGTAAATTGACGTAACTGAATAAATAATTTTCCTTTATCTAATTACTCTTATTTTAGTTTAAGTTTATGATTTTACTCTGAGATTTTAATAATTATAATTATTATTTGAGTTCACGCAGGGTAGCAAATCAAACAGTTGGATCGAAAGCTAGTCAGACAGAACTACGAGTAATAAACTCTCATTAATATAAAAAGTATTAGTATCCATCCTAAAATTAGGTATATGAACTGTTTTACCCGCTTGTTTGCAAGTTTTAATCGACGCCAATAGAATTTAATAGAAATCCCAAACACATTAAATAATCGTAAACACAATATCCTATTTCTTTTTTTTATTAAATACCTACTTGTTCTGTCTACCTGCGAACAGGACCTATAAAATTACCTCGACGGAAATAATCCCAACGTCCTAGATAGGAGAAGTTTCTAGACTAATTTAATTTCTGAATTGTATGGAAACAACAAGACACGTGAGAGAATAAACGATTTTGTTGTGTCTGTCTTTATGCCACGTGACTGTCTGGATGGTCAGCATCAGACTTTCACTAACCCACTCATGTTGTCTTTGCTCTACGCGGACTAGAGAAGCCTTCACCCTTTCAACAATGACAATCCCACAGGATCACCGACTGCTTACCCCTTATTATCTTAACCCTTGTTAGATATGGTGCATCTATTCGTCCACCAATATTATGCCGTCAGTAACAAATTCTATAATCAAGTTTTTCAATTTGTTTTTAAAACTCTTTCCATGCTGCCTCTTTGGATCTAATTGGTGAAAGTGCACTATACGGCGTAAAACCTAATATTACTTTGAGAGGTAGCGGTAGGGCTGCTGATCTGCCCAACCAGTGACGCGCAGAGCGATCCTGTGGTTGTGGTTCAGGCTGTTGGAGGGACACACGGTATATTTAGAAGGCGAGAGTCCAACAGAGAACAGAGAGTCCTCACGCGGCGTGGTTTGAAGTCATTAGCGTTTCACCCAGTCGGAAACAAAATAAAGGTCCTCTGATCTGTCACAGCATATCCCTCATACTGAGTTTAGAGCTTCCTAAGATCTCAAATCTGTATTTCCCGAACACTACGTACTTTTAAACTATTTGTATGTTAATTTTCGTTGTACGCGGATCGCATAAGCCGGATCAACTTCGAGTTGATCTCGGGACTTTTCATTATTATTCAAATAAACAGACTTATGGTATTAGATTTAGGTTATGTTTTTTTGTTGTTTTCGCGACTAAGATTTATTGGTAGTCTTAGTTTTTTCATTATCACGCAATAATTTGAAATTCGTGTTTGTGTTTCGTTAATCTTTATAACTAATTATTTTTCTTTTCTGGGCCAGAAAGCTGAGTATTTCATACAAAACTATAAAAAAAAACAAGCAATTTCCTGAGGATGTAGACAATGTTTCATCTTATTAGAATAGAGATTGAATAGTAAACCGCAAAATGTTTAATAATAAGACTACTTTTCGACTTGATTGTTATTTGACACTGATTTGTTAGTTCGGAAAATCGGACAGAAATATTCTCCACTATTCGTTTCCGTGAAATTTTAGCGAAAGCTCAATGCACCTCACTGTACTCAGGAGAATACAAACTCCGTAGAGCTCTGCTTACCAAAGAAGTGTAATGCAGTCGTAACCACGTTATAGCCAACATAAAATACTCGACAATGTCATACAGTCACCCACTGCGGTTCTATTGTTATTCTGAAGCGTTATGATTGTAGGGCTTGCAACAATGTAGGATAATGTAAGCTAAGCTAGCCTTTGTTTAAAAATGAAACTTGAATTTAGATTTTGTTTTTTTTTTTTGCTAGGCCACTGCCTCTTTGACTAGAAAATTGTAAATGTAAACTGTGAAAACGACATCATCTCTCTTGTACAACTTCATTTTTAACTTTAAATGACAGTTGGTATCTCGACCAAAATTTCAGGTAATATATATTGTTGTTTGACTGGCCAACACTTTTTCAAGAAAATTATCTTCATTTACAGTTGTGGAAGAGTTACGCTGTTCTATGCTTATTTTTAATGCTTTATCTCACTCGGACAACTACACCTGTCTTACTCTAAATAACAGTTGGATGTCTGATCTAAATTTGAGGTTATATTTTGGAACTGTTACCATCCGTATTGCATGCTACGAAAAACGAAGATGAATGTACCTTGCGTCGGTTTTGAACACTTTTTTTTACTACCTGATTTTCTTTTTCCAGTCCCTGGCTGTCACTACACGACATCAGCAAGTCACGTGCGCCAGCCCTGACCACAACAACCATCCATTATTTAGCCACGTCTGCGAAGTAAAGCGGCCGTCCGTCCAAGGGTTAGGTAGTTTTTACGGCGCATGGTCCGGCCGCGAATTTCATTGTCGGCCCATTCAAAGCCGCGATAAACTTTATTGGACGTTATGACCATACGTTCTAGAAGGTTTCCGGTACCTGAAACAGGTTTTTTTCTTGGTTATGAATTATTTGCGGTAAGTAATACTGTGGTGAAAAGCGTTGAAAGGAAACCACTGGAAGATTGATAAGTATTGGGATCTCGAATAGCTGCAGCAACCAAACACATCCTTGCCTTTTTTTTCGTCCAGGATGAAACTCTAATGACTTTAACCCACGGAGAGGGCATGGCGAGGGGATATGTCGGACTCCCACTGACTAAACACATCCTTGCCTGCACGATCATTACATATTTAGGCCTTACAAATTACAAAATCAAAAGTCAATTATGCTCCTTAATAGCACCTATCAATGGTCAAAACACAATGTACAACACCGAATTTCGCACATCATTTCGGTCAAGTCCTCCATACCCAAAACATGAACACCGTTGGAACATGAAAACAGACTAGCTTAAGGTAATCCTTAGAATCATGTTAATGGCCTAACTGTGAACATCTTTATATTAAATATGCGTCTCATATTAAAAAACTTTACCGATAACCTCATCTGATCAAAGTTGGAAAGTTTTCTAGGTCATAGTAAGTCCTGTTCTTGGGGCTTTCCGCCATGTCTTGGAGTAATTTTATTGCAGTTGAGGAAGCGTGATAGCGTACTATTTGGCATAGAGCCGCGTCTCTTTCATAACTGTAGTAATATTAGAGTAGGAGGTGACGGCTTTCATGTATTAAACAATAAGCTTTGTGTTACTCTAAACTGGAAAACTGATCCAGTTCAAGTCGGAGTCACAACTTTAAGGATTCCGCACAAATAGGTGAAATAAATCAAATTTGGTAAACGATGTCACTCATCACCAACCGTTGCTTATACTATATTTTATTGTTAATTTTTTTATTGGCAATAAAAAACATTATCTATGAATTTCAACTTTCGATCTATTACAGTTTATTAGGTGCAGCCTGGTGACATACGGACGACTACGATGAAAACACAAGGGAACCAAGCGGAACCTAAGTAATAGGGTTCCCTATTTGCCCTTCATGCAGGGAAAGCATCAATACATTTGTATGTTATTGAACACAAACATTGATCTTTTTAATGCAATACAGGTTTGTGTAAGTGACATCGCAACAAATTCAAATTGATTGTAAATAATTTTGATTCCATTATACAATGCAAACATAATAAAGCGAACCAATTAACGCATCGCCGTTCGTTTAAATTCCAATCTAAAAATGGAACTCCAGAATTCGTTTCTGAATTCTAATAATGAGAAAAAAATATAGGTCAGAGAAAAAGGTTTAAATGAAATGTCTTTTAATATAAAATAGAAATCTTTTTCGGAGAGATTAGAAATCTTAACGTGGGAGTGTAATTACTTCTATTGTCAACTTTACATTGATAGCTTAGTCAAAGCCTAGTATGGACCTTTGGAATGTCAAGTAAAAAGGTTTGAATCTCAGCAGGCACCAGTGTCTTATCGAATTCGATCGAATCCAGCGGCTTTGAGATTTTTTTTAAGGCTATGTGTTAAGTCTTGTTAGAAGTCTAAGGGCATTTAACTTCTGATAGCAGGTCATACATCAACCATACAAAAAATAAAAGATTTCATGAAGCTAATGAAGAAATTATAATATTACCCCGAATATTTTATTTGAACTAACAATTTTGTAAACACGTATTAATAAAGATATTGACTCGGGCCACGTGAAATCTTAACTATGATTTTAATTATAACATGTAGAATAAACACTAAAAGTTTTCAATCCCAAATTCAAATTTCAATAAAAAAGAGGGCAAAAGCCCGTAAAAATGCATGGATAAACAAGTTTCTAAAATAGGTTAAAAAAAATATGCCTAACAAAATATGATTTTTCAAAACGAACTTATATTTACATGCATTTTACAATTTTCAGTCAACAAAGGCTTGTGGCAAGAGAGGGGCGGAAGTGACGTCGCCGGGATCGGAACTCGACGCTCCCGCTTGCCTGAAAATCTAGTAGGAAGCTGAAACCATTTTCACAGTTTGAAATAAATATTTTGCTCCATTTTACTGTAGAAAATTGTGATTACGGCTAATGAAAATGAAATTGAATATTAGGATTTCTGTCCTTACGTTAGTTTTTAGCGAAACATTTTTTTAAGAAAACAAAAACATCTCCTATTATGTTAATTCAAGGTCACATCTATCTGTTTATACGACTTAGATCAAGATTTTTTTTCTCTTCAAGCACCTTATATAACATTGTATTGCTGGCCAAAGGCTCTTACACAGGCTCTTCCTCCCTCCTCCTTGCGTCTTCAAAAACTCTCTGTCCTTGCGTACTAATTTAAAAAAATAAACTTGTCAAAAGAGGTAAGTGTCAACGTCCAGTCTCATAAGACACAGCTAACTGACCTCTTCAACCCAGTTACCCGGGAAACAAGATACAACAAATATTCTGTTTGTAAAAAAAAACGCAGTAATCCTGTTTACAAGAAATTCTTCACTCACTTCTTCCACTTTGCACTTATAAGTGGGAACTGGAAAATTGTATAACAAATGGCTGCTTTGAAAGAAAAAAAAAACAAAAACATAAATTCTCAAAGTTTTCATATAAAAAGTATGAATAGAATTTATAACAAAGTCCGTTAATGAAAATTCATGATTTTTGATACAATTTTCTTATTCGTCATGTTCTGTTAAAAAAAAATAGTCTGTTATAGAATATTTATGACAGACTTTTTTGGATTTTTAGTTGTCTACAAGGTGATATATTTAATAAGAATTTAAGGTAACCTTCTAGAAACACAACTCAAAACTTTGCTAAGGAAACGGATAGAAATAGCAAGTATTGTTTATGCAATAAAGTTCTTGTAAAATTAAAGAAAATTAGAGGAGGTTTGTGAAAACTTAAATAGCAATATATTTAGCCCAAAACTTAAATATTATTTTTATCTTATTCGGGAAGGTGAAGAACGCAGGTGAAACATTATAGTTGAAAGTATTTATGGATGTTTTTTACTTTATATATTCGCGTACAACACATTTTATCGCACACAATCCAAAGAGGCGCAATAAATAAAATAAATAAAAACGAATATTTAAGAAAAATTGGTTCACCCAAAAACGCGGACAAGCAGCTTAACACTGTTAAATGTAAAAAACCTTGCCTTAAGCGAGAGACCAAAATACGTCTCAGTGCTCAATCATAAGACCTTTATTGACTGAACGATCAAAAGCCAAGAAAACAAAACATAGTCGAATAACCATTGTTGATATATTTTCTGTAGTACATATTTCATTTTGCTAAGCTCGAAGAAATATAAGGACAAACCGGACCTTGGAGCTTAATGTAAATGTCTTCCTTCCTAAAAGGAAAACACATCTGGCTAACTCGGATACCAAATGTTGGAAGAAAAAAATATTATCTCGCATTTTCATACGACAGACTTCGAAGATTTTCTAAATCTGTGACTGTAAACAAATTATGTTTATCGAAGCGGTAATGATTACGAATCACTCAAATTTATAAAGAAAATAATAGGGACGATAACTGGGTTTAAAAGCAAAAATATTTTTTGTCCACTTAACTCTTAGGACAATTAATAAACATTAGACACGTATTTTTGTTCTTACCTGGACCTTATAAAAATTGTCGATAAAAAACTACTCTAATGTTTAAGAGAGGGCTTGCGACGGAACGTCTGCATCAAAATTTGGAACACACGAGCCGCTACAAGTTAGTTCCATTCAAAGAAAAAAAAAATGGTAATGCATTGCTAAACCCAAAAACAGTTGAAGCTGGAAGCTGAGACCCTAAAAAACATGCCAAAAATAAAATCAAACACACATTAAAACCTTTTTAGCAAAATTCTAATCAATTGTCACAAAAAATGTTAATCACTTTCGGATTGGCGATTTACAAATGGAACGCCCCCATCCCTTGAAACTTGGTCAACTTGACGCCGTTACTGAGCATGAATTATTCGGGACTGCTTCTCGGATAAATCGTGAGTGATTTTATAATAGCCTTCGAATGGTTTCACGAATTATCGTCGGATTTGAATAATGGATGGACTCTGTTTGTTTATATGCATACCTTAATGAAGAGATTATTTCGTGGATTCGTTGCTGTTTTACTTAAAAGGATTCTTGTTATTTTTTGTTGTTAAGTTTCCGTAGTCAAAGGTTCGTTTTTCTTCAGGAACCCTCAGGATTATGAGTCCAAATCGTACTGGTTTTATTGCTAAATCAATCGGTCGGACATCGACGGATCAAAGGAGATAGATACTGTATCACATTTAACTGACAACCTTCGTTATCAATCTGATGTTTTGAAATTTTTTAACCTACCTACAAACAAAATGAATGACAACTTAAGCCAAAAAAACCCGACCTTTTTTAACAAAACGCTTAACTTAAATTACAATATAAAACTTTGGCAGCCTCAACCTATTTCAATTAAACGTCACGACTCGGATACATAGAATTTTCCAGCCAGTGTGTCAGATGTGATTGTGATTCTCAAAGTTTCGCCGCCGGAGCCCCCCAAATGATAAATGACGTCGGCTAATGAGAGCTTGTCAAAACTTTGGGAATTATTTCAATGATGAAGCAATGTGGAGTGACTCGTTGATGTAGTGAGTGTGGCTGAGGTCCTTTTGTTTTTGGGGTTCTATTGTTTTAAGTGCAGAGAAAGGAGTTTTTATGGCCAGTAGAAACATGCAGCTTTAATAACAGCTGTGTAATTTTCTTCTACCGAATTCAGCCATGGCGGCTAATCGCAAGACTTCTTATATCTTTTATTTTAAGTATTCGTGAAAATTTCAACTGTCGAGCAGTTATTACGGCTCATTAGATAAAGATGGGTGTATAGAAGGACAGTTACAAGGTCCGGTTATTTTTTGAATTTGGGTACATCTTCTAAACCAAAACTCGTGTTTTTCTCTTGATTGATTATGGAGCACATATTTGTCAAGTACTAAAGTTAGGAACAAAGTGTGTTAATTTTAGGCCAAACCTTGACTATGTCCTTTTGTGATAATAAATCTGCACTCATGTTAACTGGTATTTAGTTCTGTTACAAAAAGGATCATATCGCATCGATTGATGTATAATTTCGATCAGAGCTCTGTTTTAAAATCATTCTAATTGTGTTATTCATTTAGACTACGCTTAAGTTTACAAAGACCTATTGAAAAAGGATAATAAATACTTTTTGAATAGCATTCATATTAAAACTTTTTCTTAATTAAATTCTTGAAAACGTTGTATGCATCACAAAACAAAACACTGCATATTTTATTTTAAAGAACCATTTTTTGAAGCCAGTCTTTATAGGTGTTTCAGGACATGATACGAGCTTGTTAAATAGTACAGGCAACAGGGGAATCAGGGGTAAATCGTCACATCAATCGCTGACCGAGGTAAAGGCTTGCCCGATGCTGATAAAGCACTGACTGTTAGGAATTACAGCTGTATGTTACTACCTTGACATCAGGACATTCTTCTACCGGTTGTGTTGCACGAAGTATGTTTCATGGTCCCTTTCATCAATTTATTGTTGAGCAGTTGTTTTAACTTGTAGGCATAGAAATGGTGTGGAGATGACTGGAAGACTTGCTGAGGCTGGTTCAAGGTGGCGTGGAATGGGGAAGCTTGGCAGGAAGAAGATAGTCATAGGCAAAAATTGGGGCGAATTAAATAAAAGTATTTAATAAATTCTTTATTTCAGACCAGAGATAGAAATCAGGACGCACATGTCTACTTGCCCAGTGTCTTATATTAAGTGTACTAAGATCCCTTCAAGTTTTATTACAATCTAGATCGGCTATACTTAGAATACACAAATATTATTTTTCGAATACATAACGCACAATGGTACATTTACGAGGTGCTTAAGCAAGCATTTAACTACTTCCGAATAAGGCTTCAGCCTCATTTAAAACCCTAAAAACCATTTTAATACAACTTTTGTCGAAAGTCGATCGCTCCATATCTAGAAACTCTACAAAAACACTTGTATATTTCTATAACTTGATACAGGACTTCTTCGCCTTCGTTCAGGATTACAAAAATATTTCTATTGACACGCACCGACCGATTGGATTGACAAATACGAACCAATAAATAAGTTACTTTGCGTCTTGCTGACATACTGCTACATTGTGTAGACAACATAATATAATAACTACACGTTTCATGAGACATGAAAACTGTTTTAAACTGTCATCAGGCCATAATGAGCTCGTAGGTTTGTTTTTTTTTGTAACTATAGAGTTATATATTTTGTGTCCTGCTCATCATATCACCAGAAGTCCAAATGTAAGTTCTGCATTGAAGCGCAGCATACATCTTGTGCAAATTAGTCAACCGAAGAAACACCAACAATCATTGTGGTCCATAATGCTAGTAACAAATGTAAAGATAAAGATAAATTTATTCGCAAATATGGGTACAGTACAGGTGACAAAAAAACAAATGATAAATTGCCAGGATAAAGTGGGCTGTAAACCAACGCCTATTAACAGTTGATCTTGGTCTTGATCTCCTGACGTTTGGCTGTTTCTGAAAGGGTCCATGATTTTACCACCTTCAGGGTTTCATCGTTACCAACATTTTTAACTAATTCCGAGTATAGCCTCGTAATATGCTTGCGTTGCTTTTGACATTCCCAAGCCGTATGTATCAAAACACTTGAACGCGTCCTACCGCTCTGGGTAAATTCAATTTCAGGACTTAATCATAAAAGTTTTTGAATAAACAATGTGCGAATCGAATAACGTTCCACGTACTAAGCCGAAACTTAGAAAGTGTACATAAATATTTATGTTTTATGCAATTATGTTTCTTTTGCTTTTGTGGCTGGCTGGTAATACTGAACTGTGCGTTTTAATTTCGGGGTATGCCATAAGATATATAAGATTGCAAGCAATTGATTATGTCCAGCTATGGACGAATATGGGCAGATAATTATGATAATTTACTACGGGTACTGCTGGCTGTGTGCGAAACTTAAATATGTATCGTCGATAAAAAATAATAAACACAATTATTGTAATTAAGTCTTTGAACTTGACAAAATTGTGATGTTGGACGAAATAGCGATGTCAACTGAAATTTAAACCTAGACCCAGTCCAACCCAATATTTTCTCTTATTTTAATTTTTCTGTAGTACAGAAAAGTTAAAAACTGTAAAGCTCAAGGTAAAATGATTACGTAAACATTCTAAATTACTGAATTAGTAATTACTCTCATTTGAGGCTGAGTCTCTTTGAGACATCAAAGAATCTATCCCAACCCACCTTACCTAGAAAAAAAACATAAATAGGATTAGAAGCACAATAAAATCTCCAATCAACATTATTGTAGGTGTGTAAAAGAGATGCCACTCTACACCATGTAATGCGCTATCATGCTTCCACGACTACAAAAACATAACATTCAGATTTGCCAGTGCATCGCATTGACGTACAATCGCGTATGTTTTACGCAGCTGTACTTGTATGTACTTACGTATACGTGTTCGCTAATGTACACTCGCGCACGGTACGCCTTCGTAAACAAGCCTGTGAGCGTCAACACGAGCTGTTGGTACGGCTCTAAGCATCGTTGTTTATGTGCAAAGCTTAAAGATTGCTCTGTAGATCTCAATCAGAATAATAAGACAGACTTAAGATGGCTAAAGTAAATCGAGCGACGCAAAGCAAAACAAACACAGTATAGTAACTAACACAATGCGTCAGCTACAAAATATAGAAAAATATCACTTCTCTCTGTTACTTAAAAAAATATTTGATCTTTAATAAATTCACATTTTAAAAGTGAAAGCACTCACACCAAGTTGGCTGGCATAAATTCATCCTAGTCTTACCAGATGCAGCTATGTACCAATGTTTTACAATGAGCGACTACCTATCTAAACTCAAACCTGGGCAACACGATACCCCTTAGTCAGACTAGTTGTCAGACGTTCTATTTTCTGACCACTTGCCTTCCGAAACATGTAGCCTGTGCTCGATCAATAAGTACAGTTGTGATTTAGACACGAAATTCTCATAGTATCCATTTTGATAGAAAACTGTTGCCTGTGGAAGAGTGTCAGCGCAATCGGCAGCTTTTTTTTTCTTTTCGGCCTTTGATAATCGCTATGATACTTTAAAACTTGATAGGAAAAGATTTGAATACATAATATGTACTAACTGTATATAATTTAGTTAATAGGTTCATCCAAGTGTCAATAAACCATGCAGGTTAAACGCCGTTTGCAAAAAAAACATCGTTAATATTATTAATTAATAGCACAGCCAAAATTGAAACCCGTTGACCAAATGAGTTCACAAAATTTATCGTTGCACATTAATATGGGCAAATGAACGATATTTGCTTATTAACCAAACAAAATGAGTTCATTATTAAAATTTTAATTCAATATCAAGCAATCGACGTTTTATTGACAAAGATTCATCAATCACATTGTGACTGATTGCAAAATTACAAAAGCGTTTTATGACGTAAGTTTGCGTCAGGAAGTTTTTTTTTGCCAAATTTTATGAGAGCTTAGGTATAAATTGAAATTATTTTTATACGTTTATTTATATTATTATTGATATAAGAAACTCGCTGGTTTCTTTGATTTGTTCCTAACAAACCTCTCCCATGCTCGACGGGCGCGACGCATACGGCGCGGAAGAGACATACCGTAAGGTGGGACGAGAATTGAAGAAAATTCCGTCTCGGCTAAATCATTAAAGACTTGCAAAGAGTCTGCTTCATATTCAAAAATTACCAATTTTTGCCCTTTACGATAATGGCTCCCGCTATGAGTAATTTAATCACTGAGGGATTGAGGAGACAAACATTCAAAACACATGTATAAAGACACCCAGGCACACGACAAGCATTCGTGGATCACGCAAACATGCGTGGGGATCGGGCAGTGGATTTTATTTATCGATCTCAACCACTCGGCTATCTATACGGTCAATCTGTTATTAATAAACATACATGCTATAGAAGTTTCCAATAATCTGAAAATTCGATCTAAAAAACTGCTATCAATTTTGTGCGAAAAGCGTGTGAAAATCGACTGCATAAGTGGTGTTTCGGGCCGTTGATATGCAAATTCAGATTGTGCACCACTGAACACCGATGCCATTTTGTCACCCAATGAGGAATTATTTGTTTCGATGCAATAAGTTTATTATCCTTTATAGGTTAATGTTGTTTATTATTAAAATAAATGAATATGCTTAAATGCGTTTTTTATCCGATGAGTGAGCATAAAGATATATTTATGAATGTCTAAAATATTTAGTTGAAAAACGATGAAAAATTGCCTTTAATTGTATTTTTTCTTATTGAATATTTAGCATTAGGTTGCTGGGGTGACAACATACTTTAGGTATTCATTTCTACTCAGTCAAATAGGTTTCTACTAAAACTTTTTGCTGAAAACCTTAATGTAAACAGGTCATTGGACTGTTTTTATCAGTTCAGCACAGCCCTTCGTCATCATCAAGAAAAAGACGAAATTAAATTTAGTGTCCAAGAAAATTAGGTTTAAAATTACCAATATTCAGATTCAATCTTCTCATTGTACAGTATTAATAATATATACTTATATCCCTATAAAATAAGGAATTACTTCAACACATGAATTAAAAGGGAAATTATGTATCACAGGCTTAAATATCTATCTAATAAAAACCTCAGTCACTCCAGTTGCTTAATATAATTAAGAGTAGGTTTGCGTCCGTCATGATAATAGGTAGTTGCTGAAAAGCGGTGTTGGGCGCTCAGCAACCGGTATAAATATACCGGCATTCATTGGGGACGGGTAGTCGCGATTTTCATACTAAATATAATATGATAAATATTGTGCTAGAGCTTTGGAATTGTAAATAACGTTGAAGAAATCGTCATAAAGGCCCGTTTTGGGGAACTTTTGTCTGTATAAGCGAGACAATACAAGACAGCGAGTAGCGACATCTCTCCTAAATGTCAGTTGTAATAATCCGTTAGCAATAATACTACTTAAAGGGTACTACTTATCGCGCCAAAACCCACTTTGCGCGACGTGTCGTGGGTTCGATCAAGACGTACGAGAAAACATTTTGTGATCTACGAATGCTTGTTCTAAATGTCTTTGTGTGTGTGACTTTTATGTTTACAGAACCCCCGTGACACAGAGATAACATTCCTAAGCGTGTAATTTGTTTCCTTTTTTGGTATAAAAAACCCATAATTAGTTTTGCTAGATCTTCTCAACAGTTTAAAATCACGTATCCAAAACTTGAATTATCAACGTTACTTTCCCAAATACTTTCCCGTAAATACTAAAGTGATATCTTCACGTTATAACTAAGATATAATTGTCGAAGCAGAGAAGCATTAAATTTGCCTTAATAACTAGTCTTGCGTTCTCAAGTGCATGAGAAAGGAAGGCTTACTGCACTAGGTCGAGATGATTTATTCATGTTGAAGAATGATTAAGATACTAGAACTCACGATTAAAATTATGATATACTGAACTAAAATTGTTATGTACTAAATTTAAAGTAATATTATTGGGGGTGTGGAAGCGAGATGGTGTTCTAGACCTAGAGCTGTTTCTCTCATTCACATCTGAAAAAAAATACTTTGAGAGGTGGTGGCATGCCTTCTGGACTAGTTCCACCGATCTGTTTACGTTCAGATCAGTGCAATAAATGCAAGAAAATGTGATCCGAAAGAAAAGCGAAGTGAAGCTTCTACCATTTGGCAACCAACCCTAAAAACAGGTCATCATTATCATCATTAGCCCGTCGTCTACTGTTAGATATAGGCCTTCCCAATCGCACGTCATCGAGATCTATCTTCAGCCGCTCACATCCAGCTCCTGACTGCTATCTGTATAGGACATACAAATTAACTTCTAATGTGGCTGAAAATGCAGAGACCTCAAACCGCTGACGAGGTAAACATTGTGTTTGAAACAATCGCGATGGTAATTCATCTTCGGCGCTCAGCATTCGTCTTACGAATCCCTACGTTTAATCATACGAAGCAATTTTGGGTCTTAAGGGGAGCTTGTGACGTCATGCCGTGTCATACTTAATTCGAGAATCTCGGGGTGAAAAACTGTCTTGTTTATGTTGTGATTATTTTAATAATTTGGAGATGGCACTTGGGATTTTAATATGGTTTGAGTGAGATGTTTGTTTTGGTTCTAACTTAGTATAAATGTGGTTTTCGGGTCAGTGAATTTTGGAGCTGGTTTTTTAAATATCTTAAAAAAATATGGGCGGAAGATTTTTAATCCTGAACTCTTTTAGCTGGTTTTTTATCCCCGTTTGTAGTGTCCCACTTCTAGCCAAAAGATTTAACCAATATACTTTAAAGGTATGCTACTAAGATGCTTCATCGATTTTGAATTGGGCATTGGGAAAAAAACCTCTCTTTGAAATATTGACGACCAAACAGCAAAAAAAACCTCCTCAGATTCAGAACCTGCTTAAACACCTGTATGAGCATTTAAAGTCGATATCAATAACAGTAAGTCACAGTCAAGCATGAACAGTAACAGTAACCAAATGTTTTCCTGCTGCGGGCTGCTAATTGAACAAATCCAATGTTTCACACACATCGTTTAAAACCTTTACCGTGGCACTCAAATGTACACGATAAACAAATAACATGAAATCACAGCTGCGTTGTATTTGTGCTACAGATAACAAAATGTCTGTTTAGGTTAAATTTTAAACGGATTTTTACATGCCAGTCATCAAATGTAAGTCCTGTTAAATAAAAGGACATGTATAATATCTGTTATTTGGCAAATATGTAAAAATAATAGCAAAATAAAATTAAAATTTAGACATTAAAAGAAAACTGTTAAGTGTGAGTTGGACTCGACGTGAGGCGATTTTGTGCTTTCACGAGCTATTGCTCGCCCGCCTGGATGACGGTTATAGATGCAGTCAGATAAGTGCGGTTTAAAATTATGTCAATCCTAAGTGCCAGCTACCTCACTACCGAATTCCATCGAAATCAGTCTAGCTATTTGAGCGTGAAGGATAAAAACATACATACAAACACTCTCACTTCTTTCGAATTTACAGTATACCTACGGTTATTTCGTTATAATCATTTAATTTCCTCGTTTTTAATAAAGTTCTTTTATTACTTTTTACCATGAAAATATAAAAAATAACGAGATTAAAACTTAAACCGCAAAACTAACAAACATGCATTCCAAACAATAGATCAAGGAGTAATCGCTCTTAACTTGTATTAGCTGAGCTGCATTCAGCGTATGGGGTGCAATTAGAACAATTCCGCTAAGTCAACGTCAACGGCTGCAACTTGAGTGTTACTCCCAATATAAATGTACGTGGGGTTTCATTACGTGTCGACATAGCAATAGAAATTTAATTTCCTAGTCAAAACTAAAATTAAAATCATACCGCGACATTAATCTACTAGACGAATTATCTTTAGCAGAATTGCAAAGATAGAGATCGAACCAAATCAGATTTTCATATTTCATTTTCACATTGATCATAATTAAATAAACCAGACTTGATAAAGTCTTCGATACAGTAGTCAATTTCTTCTCGACTATTCTTGCGGATACCCGTTTGTTCTGTCCACTTTCACCCCCCGCCACATGTTTATACGGCTCGACCGATTGTTTTCAAAATGAGTAAGAAAAATAATATCGCTCAAACCGTTCAGGAGCTGTTATCCCACAATCAAAGGGACACGTCAAACTTATAATACCTCACTTTTTCCATCGGAGCTACAATTTTGCCTTTTTCCAACTATATTAAAGAATTAAGGAAGGAAGTAAGAATGATTTCCAGTCTAACCAGATGCAGCGAAGGAACCTTTTTGTAGTCTATCGCGCCTGGAGTACTTATAGCGAGCCAATCTCAAGCTGTATAAAACCAATTCAATATAATATAATAGAAATTTAATATGTCAAGTAAACCACATCAATGTATCACAATACATATCTGGTTAAATACAATCAAAAATGTTGTTGATGTTATGACAGCTCAAACAGGCCGCCAAATCCGTCAGGCACTGCGAAAATCGATCCATTGATCTCTATCATACTTAATAGGCGAAATACCGCATGGGGCTTATTCAAATCAGCTGCACATTTTAACGTTGCCATTAAGGCGTACGATGTCTCTACGAATCAATAAAGTTTATATTACTTCATATCGCCACAGACAGTTTACTGTGATTCAGTTTGAAAACTATAGGAACTAGGCAGGTTATTTAATATAGACGATACGATTCATATTAAGTTTGATTATTGGTGGATGGATAATTATTTGGGGAAGGGGCTTGAAATGGATACATGTACATATATCAGCACCTCATATATTATTTATTAGATCGAAAGTATGCGTTTTACCTGTATTTATGAATACAGTAAACGAATATTGATTTGTGTGTGTTTTTTTATATTTTTCGACAAAAGTGGATTGAAATTCCTGTTCAAATTGATAAGCTTGACCCGAATGCTTTAATGGAAAATAACTACAGAGAGAAAAGCCACGAAAAAAATTTATGGAAAATATTTTTAATATAACTTTCGTGAGGATAAATCAGTATTAAAATTAAATGATGCAACGGATTACTCAAGCGTATTTATCGGTATTGCCCAACTACATAGTTGCGGGCGCAACTGGAGTCCTTAATCATGAAATGATGCGGCGGTCGAACCCCGCCACTGTGTCAAGTAGTCGAGTATAACCGATAAACATGACAATGTGTGAATAAATGGATAAAAATCGAAAAAAAAAAACTTTGAAAAACCTTGTCCAACACTTAGGAAAACTGCGAAGTACTGTTTAAAATAAAAGTCGTACAAAATCTCTTTTCAAAAAAAACCTCGTTCACATTTATTTCGTTCTTTATAAAAACCGTTTGAGAGGAAATCACAGAATTAAAAAAAAAAAAACATACAATAATCAGTTTCTGTGTACACTTTTACTCTCCTGGAATATCTCTGCCGGTCCGTAGGGAAATATGCACGATAATTTCCTTCTTTCCACTCGTTCCTACTCCCCGAGAGGTGGACAGTTTTCTTAGTCCTTGGGTTCGAATTTTATTTTAAATTAGAAAACAGTAGAAAATATTTTGATGAAATAATGAGGAAATGCAATGGAATGTAGTTGTATTGAATTTGGAGTTTTTTTTGTAGGTATGAATAATTTTCAATTATTTAAAATCAAATTTAATGTTTATTATAATATCTTAAGCTATCTGGTAAATTTGAATATTGACTTAGATAGCCCGTTTTTGAAGAAGGTATCAGTAATATATCCATTTGGTCCGGGATTAGAAAACCGCTGTACGCAGCTAGTTAGGTATTGCATTTCTACCTAAATTATGTTCAAACATTATAAGCCTTAGTCTAAAGATCAGCAAGATAACAGATGTCAGACCATAATCGCAATAGCAATTATACTAATAGTTGTAAATCCAACCAAATCTCTTATAGCCATTAATTTCTATTGCCATACGTAATAGTACCCACACAACCTAAGGATTATTCAAATTAGTTGCACATTTAACTGCCTTCAATTAACGAATTAGGATCTTGCTTTGTCCCGGCCAGCGTTGTTCGAGGTTTGTATACATTTCTATACATTTCTGCGAAAAGCTTTAATAAACAGAACTAAGCTGTTTTTTCTCGGTTAAGTTCCCCTCATTTGCTTCTATTCAATGTAGGCGTTCGAACAATGAACGCGTTCTTTGAATGTATTAACGCGTTGGCCTCATGTTTAACGCGCTCTTTTTGTATGAGTTCCTTTTAATCTGTTTTATTTAGTTTGTGGTTTTGAAATTGTTTATTACAGAAAGGTTTTTGTTGATTTTATTAGATTTTCCATTACAGCAATGTTGATATATTAAACACTCTATATTTTAGTTTGGTTTTCTTTTTTTTTTCTTTATGTAGTCAATAGGTTTAGCACTATGATTAGGTAAGACGGTTATGGGGTTACAAGATTTTGGAAATTTACCACAATCTATGCTTTAGATTTAATTTTAAAGAATAGCATAGTAAAATAGGCAAGATATATACCTACTTAATATCGCATGTCTTTATATGGAGTCACTAGTAAAATACTACAAACCTTGGTAACATACTCTTTGCGTAAGGAATAAATTCTAAAGCATATACTTAGGCACTATTGCCTTTAAAATATCGATGAACTAACTTGACACTTCTAAGAAGACGAAGATGCCGTCAACCACTTTTTCCCACTAACCAGTGCCTCGTAGACAACCGTTTGGGAACATCAAAGGGAGCACTTATTCAGAGGCCGTGAATACTTAGACTCCTAATTCCTTAGGCAGCTTAGCTTGCTTTGCAAACACTTCGCACCCCGTACCATGAAATCAGCAACCTATATTCTTGAACCAACCTCTTTTATAAATTCAACCAACATTGCTTCTTTTGTACTAACTTTGTTTGAGATGTTCATGTGAAAAGCGCAATGGATAACGTGATTATTTTTGTGCTGTCATCGAGTTTAGAAGTTGGGGTTTGTATGATGAGTGCGCTGTTTACTAAGACCTCCCTCGGTACGCAAATCCGTTGTACTTATAATGACTGGTGACGCTTTATATTGGTTTGTGACATTAATACTGAAAGATAAGGGGCATTTTCTGTAAGGTCTACCAAAAGAAAAGTTTTTAAAGAACCCGTAAATCAGAAAGCACCGTTGGGTTCATTTATAAGTATTGACGTCTTAATAGACATGTCACAATATTTATATCGGAAATAAAATATCTCATCGAAATTATCACCGTTCCATCCGTTGTTTAACCTTGGCATATATTTTTATTTGTCATTAGTGCGGCAACAGATATGCATCATTTGTGAATATTTCCCGTCTTGTGGTTTATGAGATACAACTTGGTGACAGACGGTAGAGCTTCATGACAGGGTTCCTTTTGGGTACGGAATCCTAGAAAGGTATTCTTGTTAGACATATATTAAACTATTTTTGATTCAATAGCCGTGTTATCTAACAGACAACACCAATTTTCTGAGATAAGTATGATACCTTATACGTGTAACATCATTTTTACCAACCAAAGTTCTTACGATTCAAATCAAAACAGCAAAATAAACTTGACACCAAAGAATATACATTCAGGGCACATAAATCCGAGGGCTAAGCCCCCATGCTATTAATATGTTTATTATAGCCGACATTCTTTGGAGAAAATCTCGCGACAGACGAATTGAAATTCAGTCCTCGTCTGCCCTTTGGTACGCTGAATAATTACTGAAGGTTTGCACTACTGGATATAATATGTCTTTTTTTTCAATCAAATATTTGGTTTGAAACTGATTTTTAATTTAAGATTTTTTGTTTCTTTTAGATACCTTTCCAATTTCTTTCGAAATCATTAACAAATGTTAATGTAATGATTACCTTTTAAGTATAAGTTTCATCCATATTTTTTAAGCGTTAAAAGAAAGGCCTTCCTTAGTATGCAATTGAATCTTTGTGTCGCGCAGAGTACTACAAACATTCCAGTCACATGCACAAAGATATCCAAACTCGGACAAGCATTCGTGGATCACTCAATCGCGACTAGTCAAGCACGAGTGCGTGGATTATGCGTGGTTCCCTCAACTGGCGATTATGTGTGAAGTTCTTCCATAGAAAGTGAGAAGATTCACATCATCTAATTTAAAAAAAAGATTCATTACAGTCGAAATAAACACAATAGATTAAAGTTTTATTAAATAACTTCACGACAAACGTATTCAGCAAATACGTAGATTCAATCGTAATAATCGTTTATTTACAGATCCTAAATAAACAAATGACTATTTTTATAACGTTCGTGTTTGCTTGTCTTTTCTTATAAGGTCACCTGTTTTGCTCGAGTTAATTCTCAAAGCTCAATTTTTCGGTTAACACGGGCTTTAGAGTAAAGATGTATCAATATCAGCTTATATAATACAAATCAAAACTTTATTTCAGACATTTTTGTTCCTTAAGACAGTACGTGTTGAAGTTTTAAACTTAACATCATTGAAAGTTATTGAAGATGATCGAGTTCTGGTATTTTTTTATTTTATAATTCGTAAATCGCTGGTTTAAAATGGTAGGATATTTTTATTAAATTTTAACAGCCAATGAGGTAGGTGAGTAACTGATTGGCTGTTAAAATTTAAAGTTAAAATTTTAAAACATACCTAAACAGGAATAGGTGATAAAAACTATTCTTGAGAATAAAAATTAAGCTTAGATCATGTTTCTGAAAGTGCGCCTAAATCGTTTGAATCACTTGAGTTGCCAAGGTAAATTATGTTTAGAAATTGCTTCTAATAATTATTCCTATGGTAAAAGGATCTACAATTATTTTCAAGATGAAGTCCATTATTACCGTAGACACACCTTTACCTACATTTCAGTAATACTTCAGTCACGGAGTCCGAAATCAATTATTCCAACACCGTGGCAAAGACCAACAGACATTCGTCCAAGTACAGCCAGAGCATGCAGCCAACATCCGCGTCCCGAATTCAAAAACCGTTTCACTTGTACCGGACAAGTTTCAAGTCTTGGGGTTTCTTAAAACCTAGTTTATTTGTGTAGAGTCCGCATAAAACCACATTTCCCGTGGGTACCCCGCGGTTCGGGATTGTGCCTCGTTTGAAATTCAACTTGCACTCTCGAAATTAAAATCTAATTTATGTCTTTAATTTACTTCTAAGTTTTGTAAGTCACTTAAGTGAATAAATTAAATTTTAATGAAGAATTCAAAAGTTAGTTATCATGATACTGTATTTTCATATTTTAAATTTCTATGTAATGCAATTCCAAGAAGGTTAATTATAGGGATATGTACTCATAATATACTCTCATCCACTATCTGGCATCGGCAAACTCACTCTGATCTCATGGAATAAGTTTTTTGTCTCTGTTGCTGTTGCCAAAACATGACACCATTACACACATAAAGTGGGCTATCACAAACTTCCAATTTTAAAATACCTACTAATAAGCTCATAGAGCTGGCACTCAACTTGTCTTACTTTCCAATGGTTCTAATTGACAATAAGACCTTCTTAAGAACTCATAGTGCTGGCACTGGACTCCCCCTACTTACAGATGGTTCTAATCAACTCGCCTAAGTAAACGAGCCTCCTTCGCCCATGCATGCAGTTTTGAAATTCCGTATTCCTGTCTACACTTGCCTGGATCCGATGTTATTTATATTTCTCAACCCTGATGTATTTCCATTCGCTTATAGCCTTACATCCACTCGCGATTATTTAAAATATCGTTTGTAGACCGCATCGGTTCTAAAAGAGACTTCAGTCGACGGATAAAATATATTTGCTTAATTTTAGAACCCAAGCTAAGAATTGCTACTAGAATGTTGGTATTTTTAAGTCTTATTTTATTTTACTTTTTTCTTCAGCAAGTAAATATGAGGCAGGTCTTGAACGAGGTGGTGGGACGAACTCAACTCTTTCCCACAAATCTGACCTCCGTTAACCACAGACCAAGCTGCGCGGATGAAGGTGGAGACAGGTATTGGCCCTACACTGGGACACTAATTACTAATAATAGTCAAGATAATGTCACTGACTTGCAACGTTTTCTACCATTTTTTATACGATTTCTCTATCATCTATGTATTTCTCACGCGGCTGTCAAACAACTCCTTTTTATCACCACAGTTTGGCTGAAAATCTTCCAAATTACTATCAGCATAATCCTCAAAGCAACCTATTACTGTTCGTCGTTCACAATTTCAGCTTCAATGCTTTTAAAATCAATTCCGTTTAAGTAAGTACTCTATCGTGCAGTATCGCAGTACCTTTACCAATTTGCAACGCTATGTTAAGTAGGTCGGCGCTGCCAAGTGGGATCCTTAATTAATCCTGTTTGTCCAGTCTAATGGGCCCTGGGAGGATTTAGGGTAACTATCCTGTTATATACCTATTGGATTATTGGTAGAATGGTACTTTACATTCGGGCTTTCGAAGACTATAAAGACTACGAAATTCATTCAGATTTATTGAGAGAAAAGTCATAAATTTGACCAGTTTCGTTAAGAGAATAGAAATATAAAGAAAATTAAATTTTCTTCCTCGAAATTTCCTCCTAATCTCCAGTTTCAATAAGGCTAGTGTGACACCAGAAATCCATGCAGAACGGGGTTATAAGGGTTCATCGTTCTGATATTCTCATGGCATATTTTCACAAAACATCCAAACCATGGAGAAAGATTTTTATGAACTTCAGCATCATATTACCCAGTCGATTCTGCAGCTACAAATCTATACTAATATATAAAACTGAAGAGTTTGTTTGTTTGTTTGAACGCGCTAATCTCAGGAACTACAGGTCCAAATTGAAAAATTATTTTTCTGTTGATTAGATTCATCGAGGAAGGCTTTAGGCTATAAACCATCACGCTGCGATTAATAGGAGCGAAAATACAATGGAAAATGTAAAAAAACAGGGCAGGTGTAAATCATAACTTATATCTTCTACCCACGGAGACGAAGTCCCGGGCAACAGCTAGTTCTTCAATAAACCTACAGAAACGAGAACGAAATATTTTCAAAAAATAAATGGAAATTGTTTTAAAATTTCCAGAATATCTAGTTAAGGAAATATCAAATCTCTCGCTACAAACCCTGTAAAACCAGTCTCGAAAATCATTCAGTATCAAAAGTTTCTTTACCCAATCGTAGGATAGGAGAAATAACAGAAATCCTAAAAATAATTCCGAACAGAGGCATCCGTTTACACAGATAGGAATCCCCCCTTTCCGCTCCCCTTCCGAATAAAACAAATAAAAGACAAGTCGAAATAGGATAAAAAGAATTTCCGCTTGATAGTGTCTATGTCTGATCTTTGACGTTCGAATCTAAGTAGACATGATTTAGTGAATTCTGAAATTCTATTTGTTTTTTGGGTTCCGTACTCAAAATATAAAAACGGAATATTATCAGTATACCTTTCTGTCCGTCTGTCAATAGGCTGAATCTCATAATCTGTTTATTGTCGTTGTATGCAACCCACAAAGTGCGACTCGTACTTGAGCGGTTTTTATTTTCTTACTTTAAGACTAATTGTTATCTCATCAAACTAAATTGCTTAATATGATTATTTTCCATGCTGTCATTATTTATATTCTTTCTTTGATATAATCTTCTGTCGCTGTTACAAATACAAAATCAAAATTGATCATGTTGTTTGACTCTTCATTCCTTATATTATGGCAGTGCTAAGACACTGCAATATACTGAGAGAACATTGATTTTTCTATAGTATACTCATTATATTAAACATAAT
Organism: Trichoplusia ni; assembly: GCF_003590095.1. Classification (NCBI taxonomy): domain Eukaryota; kingdom Metazoa; phylum Arthropoda; class Insecta; order Lepidoptera; family Noctuidae; genus Trichoplusia; species Trichoplusia ni. The sequence goes on from NC_039481.1 coordinate 10,069,414, forward strand.
TCTAAAGCAACACGGCTTATTCAAGTGCATACAAAAATAATACCATACACCACAACCCAATTTATCCTCCAACGGTTAGCATTCGTTAAGATTGGATGCCGCAAAATTCAGGCAGGAGGACGAAGCACACATACATAAATACCTTTCAAGTCTGTCACTTTGGGGAACATTTGTATTATTTGCCAGTTGTTCGGCCCCCAAAACTAGCGGAAGCTGTAGCAATACAGTTTGTATGAAAATCCGGTCGGGGTTTCGACGGACGTTTTGTCATTGCGTATTGGCATGCAAGTTTGACTGGCACTTGCCATTGGCGGTATTCTGTGCACGTAAACCCTTGTTTCCACTTGAATACTTCAACAATTGCTTAAATGTTCGTTTTGTTTAATAAATGATTATTTACTACTTAAAATAACTACCCTTGCCCGAAGCTTCACTTGCGTTAAATTGGGAATAACACGGTTCCCTTTTCCTGATTCGGAAACCAGAAAAGAACTGGGATTAGTTCAATTATTGTATTATTCGTTTGTATCATTAGTATCTTTACTCATTTTGCTTCAAGTCTCACATAAATTCTTATCGTATACTTCAGGGAATGGAACAAGATTTCGAAAACAAAAGAATAAGGCAGTTATTTTTCGTTTGTGCAAAGAGTCCGCATACCAATTTTTACCTTTCTACCGTGAATTGGGAATTTCGTATATAAACTTCTATCCTCCATTTTGGGAAATGAGGGTTAAAAAGAGACAATCTATATATCATATGCCCATGCCACTCTCTATCTCTGCAACTATCTTCAATTAAAAAATCATGTCGATTTGTCGATCTTTTGTTGATTGCTTTGGAAGATTGACAAACAGATATACATATAATACTTTCCATTAATGCTATTAGTAAGTAGGTATGTACTATATCCAGCACAAAACCTAGTGCTGAACACTTGAAAAACAGACAGTACATTTCCCTCCAGTTTAGAGTTTTACACAGGAGTTCCCGAAATTGGAAGTGTTTTGTTTGGACAAATTGCTTCCCCATCAGTTCGGAATGGGGCGTATTAGCCTATTTTCCCCAATCTAATCGACCAACTCGAGAAGACGAATTAGGGATACGTGCTAACGTATTTCGGAGTGTAACCTGATTTTTTGGATCTTTACATTAGGTGCTAAAAGAAAAATATATTATGGAAATAAATTTACATCGGCATCAAAATCCTCGCTAGGCTATAAAATAATGTAATAATTGTAAAAAGTAATACTTCTTCAGCGAACTTTAATATCTTATATTATATTCTATATTAGTTTTAGTTGTAGTTATAGACGACTATCGAACTTTGAGTATCAGATTCAATGCATAGCATCAATATTCAATCTTGCTTTGTTTTATTTTTGATCCCACATTCTACACCAATTATAGATCAACTTTTTTTAGATGGGAAATAATTAAATGACTCTTCTTGATTCAGGTTCAGAGTCAGAGTTTTACTGATTAAAACTCAACTTTCTATATGCTCTAAAATGAGTCTGAAGTAATTCGATCGTCAAGCTTATATAAAACAGAACTAATGAATGATATAAATAACCAATATTGTTGTACATCTAAATGTAATCACAAATATTTTAAGTTTAATTTCCAATACAAATAAAAATTCCTCATCCAATTACGGTACCAATTTTACCGGATTCGTTTACCAAAAATAAATTAAATTCGTTTAAAAAGCTTCGTTGATATTTGTGAACATCTATCATTGAACAGGCGGCCATACAATAGTCCATTATGCGATATTCGGAGCGGCCGGTGACCCGACGTCATTAGAGAGCGGTGCTTCGCATCTGCAAAAAGTTTTTCCTTCAAAAAACAGTATCGTGGAGCTGATGTTAGTACTATAGTTTTCGATGCTATTATTGACGATTCTGTTTGGAAGGAGATGAGTGAATCTTGAAATAGCGTTTAGAGATGCATGGATTTTAGTTTTCATTCTACTCTAGAGCAATGATTATTGTCTCAAATTATTGGGCACAGTGATGAAGAATGACAATCTCTAACTAATTAAACACTTTGGGATAACGTGTATAAAAAAAGTTCAGTCCAAGGCAATATTAAACTTAAAAGTACACGTGAAGATAATTACGTCTTTAAGTTTTAAGTTAGTGCCAGAACCGCGTGTTTTCTTCGTTTCACCAAATTGTATTGGGAAAGTATAAGATACTGAGTCTATAACTCTTACCCAAACAATAAGTTTGAACACTACTCCACTGGTTTCTCTGCGAACGAAACAAACGCTTTCATTTCAGCAGGTTTTCGTCCGCTGTCGAAACTTATTTGCATAAGTAAAACTGGGAAATGGAGCGAGAAATGCACGCCGCCGAACTGATTCATTTTGCCTCACCGCTAATCTTGTAAAACCAATAACAATATTACAATACAAGTTCAAAATTTGGCCGATCTAATGAATCGTAAAAAAAAAATTACAAGAAAATTCAAATGTACTACACAAAATTCAATGTCAATTTTTTTTTCATTGGTCTTTTAATTTTGATTGAGAATTTTAGAATATTTAAATCTTGATCATATTCCAATAACTAATAACAACAGAAACGACATCTAAATGGCCCCTGCATAAGAAGATCGTGATCCGAAAACATTGATTTTGATCGCGGATCGTGATCAAAACTTAACAGCTACGAGGTACCTATAAAAATATATCTGGGTATGGTATACCTATGTATGTCTATACAACCGATTTTTGGAATTTCCGCATTAACTTGTAAGGCCTATTTTCTTTGAAACCGTCCCATAACATACACTATAAATCCTTATGTTACTCGCGTGGGTTAATGTACCAATATGTTTTGCTTTATGGAGATCTATTGACCCCTGAAGACTTAATGAATGGCTTCCACTGAAGAGGCAGGTCCTGGATAATTCGTTCTCATCTGTGATCTTGTGAGGCCTTGCTTATTCCATTTGGATCTTAGAGTAATCTTGGAACTGATGATGATCGAATGAAAACTAATTGGGTAAGGCTGTGTAATGATATTGAATTGCCAACTCATGGTGAGGTATTGGTTTAATGGTTACTCAATTGGGCTATAGCATCGGAATATTATTCACGTCATCAATTTTTCATTGCAGGTCAAAGCTGGCATGCTTTATCTCTAACATTTGTAGGCTGGTATTATTATCACCGTACAGACACTACCACGTGGATTTAAACAAAGATTTAAGTAAATAGGTTTTTTTTTTAATTTTTTTTTTTTTTAATATTGGACAACATTCACACAACGCCATCTAGTCTCAAACTAAGCAGAGCTTGTATTATGAGTACTAGACAACTGATAAACATACTTATATATTTCTAAATACATACATAATATAGATAAATAACACCCAGACACAGAACAAATGATCATGCTCATCACACAAACATTTGTCCTGGGTGGGGATCGAACCCACGACCTCCGGTATAGCAGTCAGGGTCACTAACCACTAGACCAACAGGCCCGTCAAGTAAATAGGTTGAACATTAAGTCTTTGATTTGTGAACACCTTTCGAATTTAACTAGGGTTACGTACATTTAAAAAAAATGACAAATAAATATGAAAGACGACGCTGTGAATGGGATAATAATTGTACTGTAATATTTTTCATAAGACGCCCGCCATACGACGCGAAGTGCCACGATGGAAAGGACAAATTCAAATTCTTGGTCAGTCACCTCGGTAGCTAAGCAGGTTTGAACCTTGTCTCAGGTTTGAATTTTTAGTAATTGATATTAAGCCCAAGTTAATTGGCTCGTCGAAAAAACTATCATTTCATTAATTAGATATGCAGCTGGCTGAAGCTAAAGCAATACTGAAGAACATACTGCGCGTAACAGCGTCGTCTTTTCTCTTTCTCTGTAAATGGTTTCAAACATATACGAACGGTGTTTTATTATCCCAAAGCACCCCACTATTGTCCCACATGACCAAATCAACCTACAACAAAAGCTGCACAATAAATCAAAAAAATAAATTCTCATAACCGAAATTCTGCATGTCCATTACCGCAAATGCTTTGACCCGCCCGAAACCAACAATACATAAACAGTAATGTAAGTAATACCTAATAAATTCCCGCTGCACCGCACGTATGTGGTAATAAACGTAATTTTCTAGTATTTCCATGAGCAAGCGAGAGCAAGCGAGCTAGTTTCGAATAATGGCCGAGACATTGTCGTTACGAGCAACAAAAGGGATTTTATTCAAATAGTTTCCGTCTGGCGGTATCTTTATATTGAAATTCTTGCGGCTCTCCTTGGCTGAGATTTTTTTAAATTACACAATTTAAAAGTTTCAAGTGTACGTTCTGGGAAACGTGTCGGCGAAGTTGGTTGGGAATGAATAAATGTTTCCGACTAATTAACAGAAAGCATGTCTCTACATTTCTTTGAAATTTAATTGTGATTGTGTATGAATAACACTTGCTCTTTTGTCTTAATTTCAATCTCATATCTATTATTAAGAGAACATATTAAAATGGAAGACAATATCGTTAAATCGTATAAAATGTAAAAAAATGGAACAGCATTTTTTGAAAAGCAAAGTACTGTATCAATTTAAAACCATCGTGATCCTGCACTAGCACACAAGCTCTACAAATCAGAAAACCCATCATGTACGTATAACCATCTATATTTCAGTCTAACCTTCCCCAAAGTCACTATGAATACGAAAACAAGCATAATACGCCGACATACATCAACCTAAATGCATTGTCAACGATGTACTCTCTCAAAGTGTCAAGGCTAGGACACTCCATATTTCGTAGGACGCGGGAAAATTTTTCAATCAACCCTTTAGTTGTAAGAACATGCCTGTTTAACCGAGCGACAACAAAAACGGCAATTCATGGACGTTCTCAATTCAAAATGGAATGCGTTCGGAGGCGACGGTGAGCGATGGAGGCCGAACGGAGACGATGGTGCACGAAGATTTTTGTAACGATTTAAATTATTTGGCTTTAAAAAAAGGTTCTGAAAAAGGAAGTTTGGCATGACATATAAATAAGAACGTAGTTTTTGAATAGTATAAAGTTCGGGACATTTTGATGTCCTTGAGGGACAGGCATTGCTTGATAGAAAACGACAGAATCAGGTAAAAACTCTATTTGATAAAAATAAATAAAATGTCTGTGACAAGTACTAGTGGTATCCGATTTCCGTATTCATTTAATTTAAATTTTTAAATCTCGATTTCTTCGCTTGAGTGCAATGTGTGGTATTTTATTTTGCCAACCCATATTTCTTTTCTAAGAGAAAAGCACTGTACGACTTGTTTCATTTATCACCGCAACCAGTATGGAAGGAACTATTTTTCTATTTTCCCTGGTGCTTAGTTGTTGCGAATGATACTTAGATATTAGAATTAGATACTTACGATAGTGACTTTATATGTACCCACGGTCAGCCAGTAAAGTCGGTTACGATGATAGGACTTTTAAAGCTTTCAATCAAATTCTGTGTTTGGCTTGACAACTAAATTTAAATAAAAAAATACTAGGTGATACTTGTTAATCTGTTTTGTATATTGCCTTTTTTTTCTAACTACGCACTGTTCTGAGCATTACGCTGCGTTCAAAACCTAGGATTACCGAATTCGGCAAAAAGGCTGCCTGCCAAAAAGGATAATATTATGTTAAAGTGGACCATATTATTATGTAATTTAATTTAATATTACCAAGTCAATTACCGAAAGCTACGTAAAAATCTAGGCAAAAAAAAACTAGACTATTCTAGAGAATTCACGGACAACCCCCAAGCACCACAAAATAAGTGTTATCATTGCCATCAACTATAATAACAGCGTCCAACTTAACTTCATCACAAAACACCGAGAGCCTGCCATCACCTCCAAAAGTAATAATACCACAGTAGAACGAGCGAGATAGAGCACTGCATACTGTAGAGCGTGGTCCTGCTCCCACAACTGCAGTAATCTTACTTTGAGCGCTGGTCCTGCAGTATACATCGTGGTCGCAAAACCTGTAAAACCATTTTAATTGAAAAACTTTGTACTAAGAGGCTTATCGTCTACATTGTACCGTTGTATATTTTCTGTATCATATTTTCAGCTTTATTTATGGCGTTGGTAGCCTTCTCAAGGTTTTAAGTGAGTAAGCAATATAACCTCTTTGGAGCGTGTGATAGTGAAGTCTCGAATCTCAATGCGATTACTGTAAAATTATTACGACAGTTTAAAAGGGTTTCTATTAAATTTTGTGTGCAGAAGTATAACGGTCATCTTTTGTTTTTATTCTTTTGCCTGTGACGAAACGGGGCCTATGTATGTATTAAGGCTTAGCGGTTTTGTGTGCGTGTGTACCATCTAAGTTCCTCGTAACTCAAGAACGGCTGGATCGATTTTGATGCGTTTTTCTGCGTTTACAATTTGATATTCATCTGTGGTGGGAACTCGCAAGAAGGTTCCTGTATGGCACTGAAATATGAAAACATGTATAATGATTATTAGTGTTTACATTATGTACATCATTATTTATTGCGGTGAAATTAATATTTCGTCAGATATACAATATGTGAGTGAAAATGAATTATATATTGCTGTTGAGCGAAAACCTAGTAGAATATTCGATCTCTGAGCTTAATGAAATTTAATTAATATTCTGCTTCCATTTCATAGCTTCTGAAACCAGGATCTAATTTGCCAGAGAGCTGGCTCTGGCTCCCGTTGTCAAGTACAATGTTTCAAATCATAGAATATTTAGGAAATAATTTTGACGATACGTCCTACAAAGCTCCACTTTGTTTTAGAAGAACAATACTTTTATAATTTACTAGCTGTTGCCCGCGACCTGTTTTTTCACATTTTCCATTGTACATATCTTTGCTCCTATTAGTCGCAGCGTGATGGTTTATAGCCTAAAGCCTTCCTCGATGAATGGTCTATTCAACACAAAAAGATTTGGACCAGTAGTTCATGAGATTAGCGCGTTCAAACAAACAAACAAACAAACTCTTCAGCTTTATATATTAGTATAGATATAGATTGAAAAAAAACAAGGTGGCATTGTGTTTTTTCGTGTGTTATTCACTATCTAAAATAAACATCATACTGGACTGACGGTTTAGTGTTTTTCTTTGAAAAAAAAAATCTACTTCCGCAATAAGGAATTATATTTTTGATTTCACAAGCATTCGTGGATCATGCAAACGCTTGTCTTACAAGGGAATCGAATTTGACGCACAAAGAATTTGACGTTGTGATCTCAAACACTCTGCCATCCGTGTAGGTACGTTTGATGTTTGTCAGTATTATACGCTGAAACGGCTAGACCAATTTAGTCAAAATTTGGCACGAAGTTAGCTGATACCTTGGACCAATACATTAGCTATTTTTAGCTGACTATATCAAAGGAGGTTAATGATTTTGCTATAAGCGACATTTGGGAGATGCCGAGGAAAAAACCTAATATAATACATGAAAAATGTATACAATAAATAAGGCCAAGCCAGTAAGCCTTACTCCGTGCCACCGCACAGTGCATCAATGCCTCAATAAAGTGTTTTATACGAAGTTTTATTCGAATGGCGCTCGATGGAGCCCCAATCAATCACTTTCAATCCATTTGAAACGGAATAAATAACAGCCGGCTTGATACTCCAAGCATTTTAATGTTTCACTGAAAATATATTGTTTACTGATTACGTTTTTAAAAGATGCCTTCGATTATTCGTTTAATTTATCTAAGATATCTTGATAGTTTATTGAGAATTTTAGTTTGAGTTTAGCTGAATTTTCTCATAATTAAATGTTAGGATATTAATGGTTGTTGGAGACGGCTGTTTGAAAAATTTTGATTGCTTTGTACTGGGATACCGGTCTTGCCTGAAAAATGTGTGGAAGAAATTAAGTTGCGTTGAATGTACTTTTATATTTTATAATTTTGAACAGCTATAATTGCATTTTGCAAATCTTCTTATTTTCGAAAGGTTGTGGATATTGTCTAGTGTCATAGTTCAAGGGCCTGACGTAGAAACACCTTGGAAGATTTTTCAGGTATACTAGTTTAATCTCGATATTACTTAGTAGCAATTAATTTGTTATGTGTTCATCAGTTCGAAAATACATTGGTGCGTATGGTATGGTGTGGTATTGGAATGTCTTGAAAAAAAAATAAGCTAAGTAGCTTAAATTTTTCTTCATGTGACTACTATTGGCCGTCTTTATGAATAAGATAAGGCGTTTGGAAACATAATGAAATAAATTAGGTCAGTCAAACTTCAGACTAAAGATTTTCTATGGACCAAGACTTGTACAAACATAACGAACAATACTTTTTTTAAATAAAAACTTAAAAATCACATTCCTTTTTCAAAAAATAACTTCTACTTAACTACCAAAAAGCCCTCGCGTGTTCAGAACGCGACAAATTAAAAAGTTAATTTTCACTAAAAAATAATAATAAAGAGTTAAGTTTTATTTCTTGTGTGCCAGCTCGGAGAGGCCATAAATTCGGTGCAAGATAGTTGTACGCAAGGCATTAAGGCAAGCTGTGCTGGGCGCGGCCTGCGTACTAATGAATATAACCTTTCTAAGTACTGCGAACTCTGATAATGTCATTTTAGGTATTTATGAGAAAGATTATAGGTAACAACTTTGTGTTAGGCTTTTGAATTTTTTATATATCGGAATTTTAATTAAATTGGTGATGAGATGAATACTGAATTATTTGCTAAGGGTTTACTCACGCGTATTTCGGTTTCGGACCGGTTCGCATTTGGTCAAATGATTAAATAGGCGAGAAAATAAATATTCATTTTAAACATTTTAAAAATCAATGCCATATCATATAACTATCTGAACAACATAAATTGGCAAAGATAAACTGATAGACTTAATTATATCGTAAAATCTATAAATAAATAAATGCGGACAACATCACATACATTGTTCTGAACCCAAAGTAAGTTGCTGAAGCACTTGTGTTATGGAATTCAGATACAACGAAGGTACCACAAACACCCAGACCCAAGACAATGTAGAAATGACAATTTTTACATTGACCCGACCGGGGATCGAACCCGGGACCTCAGAGCTAGCGACACCTTGAAACCGGTGCGTACGCCACTCGACCACGGAGGTCGTCACTATACTCAAGCATGATGACATTGGCAAGTTTGCAAACAAAAGAAAAATTACAAGTCCATTATTATGAATTAATATACAAGACGGACACTGAAAAAGAATGTCATCATCCTTATGGTTACAATTATATTATTATGGTCAACATTAAAGTTATATTTGAAAGCAGAGTCACCTACCATAAAGGTTGGTAAACTGATAGAATTAAGACATTAAAACCATCTGCTGGACTAGATTGATGTGTTAGTGTAGGATATTATGAGAGAGGATTCAGATGGATATTACAACTGTCTGTGTACACAATCAAAGAATGTAACTTATCTCTGTGATAATGTGCTCTCAAAATTAGAGAAGAATTTGGAAAATTAATACTTTTAAAATCATTGTCATTTTTAACTTTTACCATTATTAAGTAAGTACATTTTAATCAATTAAGAAAAAAAATAAGTAGGTAATATTAAACGATCAAAATCGATCCATCCTTTCGAGAGCTTTAATACCATAGACTGACACACATATCAGCACGACTATTAGTTAAACATTTTGAAAACTAAATATTTATGCAAATTTAAATACTGATCCTTCTGTAAAAAAAAACTTTTAAAATGATATTCAAAATCTATAAATTCAAAAACAAGCTATGAAATTAAAACGTTATAACAAAATCTAAAATTAATTTCCCCGTTCTAATTACGTTTCACAAGGTCGCTCAATACAAGTTTAACGAAAAAGAAAATTGATCTGAAAGGGAAAATCGAACGTTCCTTTAATAAAAACACGAGTAAAGTAGTACAAGAAAAACTAAGCGTAGTAAAGTTTTTCAAAAGGAAATTCTTTTATTCATTAAGTTCGATCGCGGTACAGACTTGAAAACTTTGAACGTGAAAAAACGTACGAAAGTAAGCACGATCAATCAATTTAATTCGATTTAAGTTGTGAAAACGGTGATTGGGATAAGTTTGGCGACGAACAATTTAATATAAGCCTATATTATTATCTTAATACTTAATTTGTTGGAGGAGCTCGTGGTTAAGCTATAACCGCATAAGTGATACAATCACAGGTTAAGCTATGCTTGACGCGGTTGGTCCGTAGATGGGTGATCATCTTTTTCATAACGAGTTCCTCCGTGTTTCGAAAGGCACGTTAAATTGTGGGTCCCGGCTGTTATTCATACATCTTTGACAGTCGTTACAGGTAGTCAGAAGTTTGAAAAGTCGTGGAATGAGGAGGTTAGATAGGCAGTCGCTCCTTGTAATACACTTAGCTGAAACCGATTAGACTGGTAGCCGACCGCAACATAGTTGAGAAAAAGCTAGGCCGATGATGAAAGCTGGGCTGATGAATACATGATTTGTTGACTAGGTCTTCATGCAAGGGCCTTGCAGACATAGATATTGACAAGTAAAGATTGGTAGTGTTATCTATAGAGAATAAATAAAGTCAATTGCAGGTTGAACTAGAAACACTGGAGTCCCGGAAAACTGGGACTGCCGGGATTAACTTGGTCATTGTAATCAAATTAATTAGTCACTCGCGGCTTATGAGAGAAACTAGTAGAAGGAGAGTAATATGGCCCATGCCAAACATTTGGACATTTCAGGCTAATAAATAAATAAATTAACGATTACAGATTCATTTATTTGACTATTTTTAGTTTACCATTATTTATTGGCTGAATCAAGACACTGTCAAGGTTTTCAACTCTGCAATAATTTAAAGTGTTTATATCATTGCTAAAAGCGCTTTCACAAATATAATTTACGTTTTTTAGTTTCGTACCTTGAATGTTTACAAAACAAAAGCTATCTCTGAATAATACTCATATAATAACAGCAGTAAATAATTTAAAATCTCTTTAACTCGTTAACATTATGCATGAGTTTGCGTAGTTCGTAATAAAATTGCTAAAGTTAGCTAAATTCATATTGCGAACGCGAGCGCCTCACAAACACGATAAAATTGCCGCGACAATCACAGACCAGGGGAGAAATGGGGACAGAGATGACGAAATTGTAATTGTTGTTAGTCTGAAAGAGTCAGTGGCATATGAGTGGGTAAGAACATCACATCATCACATAGTGCATTAGAATGCATTAGGATGAGATATCCATGCTTTCCAGTCCGAATTCATAAACTAGTGGGTATAGGTCTCCTATTTTTTCTCCCACTTTTTGATATTTCTTATCATCTTTGTTTATTTTGAGTTATACAGGACACAACTTTTAGCACAGTCACGACTTGTTTTTTTATGGTATAGAGGAAAACCAAAGATTTTTTCAAGGGTGAATAAATCCTACGGCGGCTTAAAACTTGACATCAGGCTTCACCTCAACCATACCTACGAATAGAAGGGCACATTTATTTGTACCATCTATACATATTTCTTGGTCTTTGGCCACAATAATAACGCTCTGTAAAACTCGAACTCGTATTTAGTTCGAGTGAGTTGAGACTTCAAGCAAAATATCTTAACTTAGACTTACGTTGTTTTGTAAGTAAACTAATTTAGTCTTCCTTTCCCTTTCTTTGAAACTTTCCATTTGAGTGAAAGGGATAGAAGACTATTTAATTCTTAGATAGGATCATTTCTATCTGAACAATGAAATTATTACAGAACTTTGCACGCAAGGGCATAAGATTCTTTACAGGAATATAAATAGTTTTAATAGTTACTCTATATTATAAACGCGAAAGTTTGTGTTTCTGTATGTATGGATGTTTTTTTCTGTAGTTGTGTCAAGCAAAACCACTGAACGGATTTAGACAAAACTGGTCCTCAAATAGTTTTAAACCAGGATTTTATATTCCCTTGGGATAATTTTCAGCATCCGTAATACATAAAGTAATACATAATTAAAGCTACTGTTTATTTTAATTTAATAACACACCAACGCAATCAAAATGCTAATCAATATTGGTTCTAATGCACGAATGTGTTTTGAAAACTTGTACTCAAATACACGAATAGCTAATTTTCGGTCAGTAATGATCGATCAAAAACAACAGCAGCTGCATAAACAGTTGTAAATCAAAATATAGTCTATCAGGCTACTGGTACTGAAAATCAAAATACAAAGCAAAACTAGTATTAGACATCTGATAAACATACTTAAATGTTTAAAATAAATAAATTAAAGATAAATAAATTACAAATAGAAACAGAAAAAAATCACTCAAATATTTTTTCTGGTTTTTTTTCTGAATCAAACCCACGACCACCTGTATAACAGTCAGGGTCACTAACTACTAGACCGAAAGTCCATTGGTCATATATCTAAGTAGCTTAGCAGAGAAGGATTTTTTACATACGCATTGAATTATTTTCTTATCAAAGCTGAGTGCACGTGAATAGTTATCAAAGTAATACTCTTGAATCTTTCGTTACGAAAAACCAATAGTTTTAAAGATAACATAAAATGCACAGTCATTGTCTCAATAACCTTTCACATGCACTATCTGTTATTGAATGTAAACCAATTTAAACGAGTCATCATTACAATTTATTTTTAAACGGAATCTTTGTCCCTTTAATCAGCTGACAGTTAATTATATTTTTGCGTCAGATCACGTGGAAAAATATCTATAGAAGATTCTTGTAAAGTCGCAATCAGATCTACGACGGCTTATATGATCAAGAATATTGTTTATGTACCTATATATATCTGGATAGGGATCAGGACTATGGGACTTCTTATGGAATTAAGACATTATGGAATTATAACAATGGAAGGGAAGGGAAGGTGGAAAATGCAGTAAAGAGAATACTGTTTGTGAATAGAGCAAATTAATTAAAAAAAGTACACCTTACGTTGACTCCTAGTAACCGCCTTACATGACGACGATTTCACAAACAACCGAGACTGCAAGAATAATCAAAAACTAAAAGTGACTCCAAAAGTTAATTGCCGCCAATCGCCAATAATTTTAATGGGACAAAGGGTCATTGATAGCGATAGGATATTGTAAAACATTACAATTTTCCTTCCCCAGTGACCTTAATAACAATATTGATACTTTCTGAAAAGGGTATCAATGTCGCTCGGAAGAAAATCAAAATTATTAAGGAGCATAATAATTGTTCTGTTTAATGGCCCGATCATCTCAGAGTATTATGTATCAAGTTTAAATAAATGCACCAATATAAGAATAAAAAAATATTCTGTATTTTTCAAAACCACTTTTTTTATTTGTCCACGTTTTATTTCATTCTCGGATAACCGAGTTGAAGTTACCACGTCAAGCTTTCTTTGTGTGACGTGTTGCTGGTTCGATCACCGCGTAGGACCAGCATTTGTGTTGTCCACGAATGCATGTTCTGAGTCTGGGTGTCTTTGTGCACGTGATTTGAATGTTTGTGAAAATTTCCGCGACACAATGATTAGATTCCTTAATGGGGAATCGTTCTCTTTAAAAAAAAAACGATGGCTACTTGCAAGATTTGATTACAGACCGACTGAAAAGGTGACACACAACGGGACCGGTGGATCAAAATGAAAGATGGTAAAAAGCTCTGTAAAAAGAACGGTGAAGAACGGAATTACTGCAGTCAACATATTGTAGGTCATCTGGCGAATTCTGCAAAAGCGCATACTATGAAAAAAGTGGCATAACAAAATTGTCCAATTACGCTCGCTACGTTGACTGTCCGTTTTTAGGGATCCGTACACGAGGGATAAAAACGGAATATTATTACCATGGCAATGCTTTTTGTCCGTATGTCACCAGGCTGTATCCCATAAATAATCATGGCTAGAGAAGCTTTCGTGTGATTCCCGAATTCTTTCACTGTGTCTGGGTATCTTTGTGCCTGTGAATTGAATGTTTTTAAAATCTCCTGCGGTACAAGGATTAAATTCCATTATGCTGGAGTTGTATTTTTAACAAATACATATATAAAACGAGGTTAAACCACAGTTGTCAGAGCCATTTTATGGGTGACCAGTTTTTAGCCCCTTTCTACGGAACTGTCAGCATCGCAAGCAAGACTAGCACTTGTCCAGTTTTTTATGTAAATCATGGTGCTCGGAACTGGAACAAGCTGTTCCTTAGCTAAAGTCTGTAGTTTATCCCGAGTGGGGTGACCATTTGTAAATTAGTTCCGACGCAGAATGAATTGCGAATTCCTGACGCTTTTTCTGTTTACGTGTTCTGTACTGTGAGTTGGTACTGATATCTGGAGTGCTGTTTGGTTTAGGTTCTTCTTTGACCTAAAATATGTGTTTTGGATGTTGTATAATTGATTTAGAGTAAGGATTTTAGATGTGCTGTTTAACGAACGAAAAAAAAAAATGTGTTTTATAGTTAGCTGTCACGGTTTGATATATGATAAGCGATGGTGATAACCGGACAGACTATCAGACACTGTTGCCTCAGTAAAAGGGATAGGATCTTACAATAAGAGTAGGAAACTTACATAGATTCAACAATACTCGACATTGTTTTGCTATAAACTTAAACACTATCAGAATACAGCTTTGCTACGAACCTAATGAATGAAAAATAAAAAAAAACCTAATAAATTTCCATACGTCTTTATACATCATAAACAATAGCACAAACAACTCCAAATTACCGCGATCATCTTTCCATAGCAAATACAACATCTTTAGTAATCCAATACTTGTAACAAATTGCTCTGTGATCAAGGTGTCATTCGAGAACCATGTTTTAACGGTAATTGGCACTTGTCACCCTAACGAAATAATTATATGTGAGTAATATTTGTTGTTTTGAGTTGGTATTCAGACGTTTTAAATGGCGATGTCGATTCTGTATTTAAAGTACGAAATTAAAGTATACGAGTGTTAGATAAATACTGCTTTTTGGATAAATAATACTAGTTTGATTACGTTCCACTGCTGGGTACAGCCCTCTTCCCATGAAAGGAAGATTTGAGCAATGATAGCAACGCTTGCTGACTTCGGGCTGTCAATTTCAGAATCATATATTTGGAGTTCAATTTTCCTCATAAAGTTTTCTATTACCGTTTTGTTTCGACCGATTGTAGTCGACAGTTGAATCGTACTGGAGCGGGTTTTTAAAGAAAATGTTTTCCGATTTTTTATTATTATTGATTTTTGGAATTAGTTTGCGATATAACCAAAACACTAACACAATTATACGATTGTTTGTAAAAAACAAAAAAACAAAAATATTATTGACTCACTCAGATCAATCTATTAGTTTGTGGTCTCATAAACCAAGGGTCTATCGTAAAATGTGAATATTATTAGAAAATAAACCCCATAGTCGCTCGTAATCCCATAGGACTGGTCGGACTTTTTATGGTTCCCACGTAATATTTCATCTAAAACCTTCCTTCGTAAACAGTCCAATATTAATTCTTTACCACGGGTTTGCTTCAAAAGATTATGTAGAGTATTTTCAAGACGATGTTTATTGAAAGCAGGAAATTTTATTCATTTTTTATCGTTGTATTTCTGAAGCATTCTGTACATACTCATACTTGCAAGTTTCTAGAGAAAGATTCATAATTAATTGAACCAACAGGAGACTGCAATTATGAGCTTATGTGGCGGCCGGATTGCGGGACAATTTGCCATGCCAACCTATACAAGTACTAAGCCCTAGTTTGACTTTGGTCCGAGGCATAAGGGAGCTGGAAGCGGTCTCCTCTTTCTCTGAAACAGTCATCCTTCGATAGAAGGCAGCTAAACACGCAGAAGCAAAGGACCTCATATTACAACCACCACGGGATCCGCTCAAGGCGTTAAGAGTCACATATTTACAGCATTTGTGGAATACACAAGAACTTGGCCCACGCGCGTACCGTACCCGCGACACGTCGAACACGGTGGGCTCGGCATGGCGACGTATGTAGACCACTCGGCTATCGCGTTTAAATTATTTCGAAATATAGGGGGTGGCTTATTACGTAAACTTCTGTTACTCATCTATACTTCTATACTAATATATAAAGCTGAAGAGTTTGTTTGTTTGATTGTTTGTTTGTTTGAACGTGCTAATCTCAGGAACTACTGGTCCAAATTGAAAAATTCTTTTTGTGTTGACTAGACCATTCATCGAGGAAGGCTTTAGGCTATAAACCACCACGCTGCGATTAATAGGAGGAATAGGAGCGAAGATACAATGGAAAATGTGAAAAAAACAGGGCAGGTATAAATCATAACTTATATCTTCTACCCACGGGGATGAAGTCGCGGGCAACAGCTAGTAATATAATATATGCAAACAGATATAATACAAAATAAGCTCTATAACTGACAACCAGGAGTTCTGCATTTGTTTAAGCGTGAAAGCGCACTACCTATAATCCGTACTTCTAGACGTCCTATATTAATTTTGGCCTACCCAACAGAAAGAGCAACAATGACTTGCACACTCTTACTTATAAACTTCGTCAATCAGTATCAAACATACTCGAAGTTATCTATTTAGGTATATTTCATCAACATCAACACAGTTGGTTGGAAATATTACATAAACACAATGATAATATATTACACCTACCTAAGTAACGTGATTTAAAAAATGCCAAGTAATGATGATGTTACAACATCTAAACAGAATGCAAAGTCTATAACATAAAGCAGTCAAAAATTCGTTAACAGGCTTATTTTTAGAAAACCAAAAGACAATTGACGGACAAAAAGAAATATCTCACTGTGGAAGAATGTTATAATCACTTACCGATACTTTTTCCTTGATGCTATATTGTCACGTTTTAAGCAACCGAACCGACTTCATTTTTTCGTCTACTAGACAAGATTCTCAATTCGTCAGAATTTTTATGTTTAATTAAATAACTGTAATTTGGTCCCATAAGCATGTTATTGAGTTTAGAACCGTATTTCTTATTTCAAGTAGATTGTTCGTTCATCAGCGTTAGCTCTTGGTGAAATGTTAATTCTCTAAACGCCCTGCTTTCTCAGTGAAAATGAATAGAAAGCCTGATGTCTCATTTCTTTATGACTTAACTGTTGTTGGAATTATATTCTAAGGACTACTATTTCGCGAAGGACGAAGATTTTTCGACTTTTCTCCCTACATTGTGGCAACCACCAATGACTAAGGCGTTTTTTGACAACCAAATCTACTACATGGTATATTTTATAATTGATAAATCATTGGCCTAGCCTTTTCCTAATTATGTTGGGGTCGGCTACCAGTCCAACCGGTTTCAGCTAAGTACCAGTGTTTTACAAGGAGCGACTACCTATCTGACCTCCTTAACCCAGTTACTTGGGCAACACGATACCCCTTGGTTAGACTGGCTGTCAGACTTTTTTTCAAGCTTCTGACTACCTGCAACGACTGTCAAAGATGTAGGAATAACAGCCTGGACCCACAATTTAACGTGCCTTCCGAAACACGGAGGAACTCGTTATGACAAAAATGGTCACCCATCTACAGACCAACCGCGTCAAGCATAGCTTAATCTGTGATTGTATCACTGTTATAGCTTAGCCACGATAAATACTGTCCCAAAATTCCGTAGTTCTTCAGGTAATTGTTTTTTTTTTAATATTAATGTTTTATAAGACAACAATAGAAGCATTTGCTATGTACCTAACAAGGATATAAGGCATTATCGTAAATAACTTTGACGGTATCTTCACAAATGTGCAAATCATGTTTGTCGCTACCCAAGGTTACAAAACGAATATTATGAAAGCACAAAGTACACTTTATCGCCTTAAAAAACTTATCTAAAATTAAAATGTACTTATCGAAAATTAAAACGTTACGTATTAATTTTCGATCAAGGATAATGATTGGGAAAACCCTAAATAAATAATTATCGCCAAGTCACAGTAATAGATATAGATAGATCGGTTTGATAGTGGCAGACCTAAACATGTTATTTTATGGTCGCTAGTAGTCGAAGTTTAAGGGGCGGGAGGGGGTTTGGGCACCTTGACGTAAAGAAAAATCTGGTCCAGAAAACAATATACCTACCTCCAAATGCTATCGCTCTCAAATCACTATAATATACTTAACTGAAAAGTCGAAGCCACGTCACTTGTGGAATGCATTCGTCGTCATTTTGGACAACTGGCCGTCCAAACCAAGTCATCATCATCATTGAAAGTTAATATTATACCTATATATTTATTAGTAAGAAAACAACTACACTACACCGATGCACCAATTACCGATGAACCGTTGAGCTGTGTGCCTACTTACTGAATATTTGGTTCGTGCAATCCTTACAAATCTATTGAAAACTAGTGGACATTGCAATCACTCCTTAAAAATTCAGAATCCTTGATCAGTTTCCTCATAGTACGTTAACTGAGAAGGGATTAACTGATTGATTCAAACCTTGAAATTACAGGAAGGGTTACCCTATTAAATATTCAATTAACGCGATCAAGGGATAAGATGTATGATTTAGAAATAGATATTGAATATCAGTCAGGATAGTGATTTGGTAGCCTAGAGTCCTCAGATGTTCTTTTTAGGGAGTAAGAAACGTTTTCATATTTAATGTTTGCTAAGTTCCAGCTCTTTATAAACGGCTCTGCAAAATGCCGGGAGCTTCACAAATGAAACGGTCTTGCTGCAAGTTTTTATGATGCAGGACGGACTCTTCCTGCCTTCAGGTTTATATGACTAATAATTTGAAAGCGTAAGGTAACTCTTTAAAAAAAATTACCTCAGCACTTAACCCTTGCGTCGCCATCCAGACTTAAGATAAGCATTCGTGAATCACAAAACCTACGACACGTAGCACTCGCTGGGTTTTGTTATGCGTGGCGGACGTATACCACTCGACTGTCCATGTAGTCATACTAACTATATCTAAATATAGTTATATAGTCGTGCTTCACTGGATCAAGATTTTTAGAGATATCCAAAAAAATACGCCAAGTTTCTCTTAATAGTACATTACCGGCAACAGTCTTACAAATTCACAGATCTTCCTCAAATGCGACATTCGTTTTTATCTCCGCGAAAACAGTTAGAAACAGCCCTAAATCATTTGGGCTCGTCCAAAAAGAGTTATCAAGATGTTTTGGCAAAAATTTGGGCGCCACAAAAAAAGTTTCACAATTGAGGACAAATCTTAATGGGTTTTTACTGGAGTATGTTCCACAAGTTCTATTTTGCTGGTTTTATTTTAGTATAATTATAATTCGAAGCTGAAAAAGATGTATTAATTTCAAACGACTGGGTTTAATAAAAACAATACCTATCCAATATTTTTTTGGAAGACTGTCTGACGGACTAAGACATCTTTTTTTTCAAATACCCCATTGTATTTTAAATTAAGCTCTTTGTCAAAAACCGACAAACACAATTCCAAAAAGCCAACTTCTAAAGCTCCAGACCGAATCTCCATTTCAAATTGTAAATTCTAAAAGGTGGCCAACATAATCCGGTTGCTCTAAAATATTAGCAAATAAATAGCTGTTACCAACATTATGACAATATACGGTGCAATCCAGTGTCTCGCTCTCGGCTTAATGGGTCAAATGGAAAAAGTTTTTCTTCCACAACTTAATAGAAAAAGGATCCCCTGAATGGTCCTGCTTTGTTTCCGGTACAAATTGGATTTTTTTTCTTTTATTTGAATGAATTAAGACTGCGATGTTCGTGCGAAAGGAAGCGGAAAGCGCAAAGATCTGAAGATGCGTTAATATTTAATTTATTTAAACTGGTTTCAGATGGGAGTTCAAGAATAATGTAAATTTAATGGACATGCTATTTGGACAGTGTGCATCCGTATGAGGGTCAAGTCAAAAGTAAATATTGTTACAACACCTATAGCATGAAGTGGCAAAGCCATTTTCAAGGTATCTATATCTAGATCCCTTGATTTGATTATAATACTAATCTTCTAATACTTCTAATCTAAAGTACTGAATGACGCATCCACCCACTGAGGATTAAGCCCTGAGCCCTGAGCCAATCATAACTATTTTCAGTAGATTTATCCATAGACGCTGTGGTCTAAGCCTCTAATACGAGTTGTCGTGAAGTTAATAAAATTTTGATTTAAGTCAAAATTAAATAATTGCCAATACTATGCATAATGTGCGCATGATTCGGTCGTGCACCAATCGTGGTAACAAATCCAACAGAGCGTGAGTTTGGCGTCTTGAACTAATGAATAAGATTCCTTATAACCAAGATTTTAATACCTACCTACTGAAATAGACAAGTAATAGTCATTCTGTTTACCTACTACAAATATTGTACTGTAGGTATATTATTAATTATCCGTTATCAGCCTATACGCTTTTGATTACACGTAATCAAAATCTGAGTGTTTTCCCATTAATGGTTTCAGCATTCATTTTGTTATTATATTTTTGTAGCATGTTTAAATTTGTACAATCGAACACTTGGGTCGAAAAAAAAACTATTTTTATTTATTCATTAAATATTTTATTGTTTTATTGGTTTTAAACAAAAACATACCTTTTATAAATCCACCGAACTGTTTGGATGTTCGTGCTCTTCATGCCACAGTTTTTATTCAGATGCTCATGCCCGGTATCAATGACGCATTCTATAACAAAAAACAACACCTGCAAAAAAAAAACACATCCACAAAAACACCCTGACTTACAAGCAATCGTGGATCTCACAAACGCTTGCCCTACGCGTTGGTTGAATCCGCGACATATCGCGCACAGCGGGAGAGCGGACGAGATACATAAATAATTATGTCCGTTCGATTAAAATCCCTTCAACGTGAAAGAGTAACAAACAGCCATCTTTAGCTTATTCATGCTTATAAAGTTAACCGCTAACGCTTATGCTTATGCTTTTAGCACCACGACTCATTTCTTCAGTCCTTCTTAGCCAAGCTCCTTCTAAGGAAAATTGTTCCACTTCTTAACAGTTGTTTCTAACGACATTATTGATGGTCTAACCTCATTAATTTGTTTGAAACTTTGAGATTTTTACCTGATTAGTAAAGGAACTTTACATTTTATTTTCTCGTCTTTTTTTGTTTATTTTATCGGTCAGCGATTATGTTTCCCTGGTACTTCAATCAACCAAAATTGATTCGATTTTATGAAAGTTTTAAGTATTTAAGTAGAACAAACAACATTAATTAAAAACCCGAATTTATTTTATTTATGAATGAATATTTTGTTCGTAATTTTTATTATCATCATTAGTGTTCCACAGCCACTGTAGAGCAAAGGCCTCCCTTTCCTTCTTTCAGTTATCGAGTCGATATATTGTCACGAATAGCATACTGTTTTTTGCGTCCATTCCTATCAATGGTGACGGCAAATTCTTCTTGAGGTGTCCAGCCCTCATGAGAGAGATGTGATGTAAGGAAATTGTAGAAAGTGAATGGAACCGGGGCTAGCTTCTGTTGGAATATAGCATCTACCTTCAAAGAATTGGACTGCATCTCAAAAAATATACAACCCATAAAAACAATACACATATTAGCAATACTGTTTATTGCAAAATTAACAATACTACCAAAGTTTTTACAAAAATATCTTGAAAACTGTATACAATATTTATTAAATGGCTCTCTATAATTAGAAGTCTTCAAGATTACAGAGAGGGCTTTGTTGTACTTTTCTTTAACTGCAATCATAGAACAAGAATCAAATTACTATTTTATGTAATCTTGTAAAGTTGTAAACCGACTTCTAAATAAAAGGGAGGTTCCTTTATTTGAACGCATTTATGCTTTTTTATTTAAACTAGACAATTTAGGATGGTGGAATTAATGCCTGAGGCATTTTCTACCAGTCAACCAAGGGCTGACGCAGATATAATAAGAAGTATGTTCATAAACATAAAAAGAGTCAAAATATATCTATACCCAAAGCAATTACACTCTTGCAAAGTGCTAAATGTTTTAGATCATATTTTTTCTATGAATAAGCAGATCTATTATCTCACCACCACGTAATAATACGTAAGTATATTGATAGATGATCTTTTTATTTTTATACTTTGTATTTTTATACTTAGTGATAATTCGAAATGTATTGGGGGGGGGGGGGAGATGTCGGCTAAAACATTCAAAGGTATTCCCAAAGATAATTATAATCCACCTAAGTGATACCAGTATCAGTTATTTTTAAGAATCATTCAGTATTCTTAAGTGCGTAAGACATAATCGTGTTATTCAGCATTCTAGTCTGATAATCAATTACTATGATAACAACCTATTTTTGGATATGATGATTGTATTTTGTTATTGCATTGCTTAGTGATAGGGATTCGAATTAATCCACCATTGTCGAGTGAGTCATAATAATGATCGTTGCTATTGTTTGAGTATGATTTCTATTGGAGAGATAGTGAAGTTGTTAAGCTTTTGATCCATGATAGTGCATCGCTGTATTTGGTTGAGAGACGGATCGTATGTTGTATTTTCCACTAATTAGACCGTTGATGCCTATAACAAGTTTACTACGACGCGGTCGAACTGTGCTATTATATTGACTACCACCTATTTGTCTGCACTTATACTGTATGTTATTGTAACCTAAATTTTATTACATTTTTATGTTATTTTATAACAACTTTATTTTTGCATTTGTAATTTGTATAGCCTCTTAAGCAACAGCTCGTTCGAAACTAACACAAGTACAACCGTGTCACTTTAAATAATTACCCTTTTTTCTCTCGCTGTCGCCGGGAAGATTTGCAATGAGACGGGAAAATTAGGGTGAATAAAGATGACAAGGTGAACGGCGACAATAAATACAACGGATTCAGTCGTTTCACAGAATAAAGGAATTAAGACTCTGAATTGGTATAATCTTAACTAAATCTATTTACCAATTTTCTGTCATACGAGACCACGAATGGTCATACAAAACAAATAGGAATAAATATTGTCTCATATTTATCCCCGGCCAGTATTTTTTGTTTAAAAAGCGATAGGGGTCATTTTTTAAGTAATTTAATCTTTGTGTCGCGGGGACTTTCACAAACATTCAAATCGCATGCACAAAGACACCCAGACTCAAGACAAACATTGCCTGAACCACTCGGCTATACTCGCAGTCTCGGTATGCCCGTTGTAATAGTTTTAGGAGCTCTAGTATGCAATCACGGAAGAACGATCTTTCCACAATATCCGCCTACATCTTACTAATAATCTTATACAGGCCAATGAAAGCTTATTACAGTTAATATCCCACTTTTATATCGCAATAATAGCTCTAATCGAGGTCATTTGCAGTGATTCTCAACGTTTGAACTGCGTATGGAAGATTCAGGGGTGAATTAATTAAGCAAGTTGGTTCGTATGATTTTTATGGGATGAAGAGATAGTTTCATAGTGTTAGATATGAGTATCTAAGATAAGAGAATGGGTTAAGACTCTGCAAAGTTTTTTCTTTGCAGAGACCTGCTGCTGGCATCTAATAAAAAAAAAATTCTTTATTTTTCTCATCATCGGAAATTACGGTCACATAAAAGTGTTGTACATGACAAAGAGACCGGAGTCTGTTTTAGGTAAAACCTGTGTCACAGATCACCAGTATTATACATATTATATTTTGTATTTAAATACAAACAATGAAATTTTAGAAAAAAAACGACGACGACCTCCGTGGCCGAGTGGGTACTCACCGGTTTCAAGGTGTCGCTAGCTCTGAGGTCCCGGGTTCGATCCCCGGTCGGGTCAATGTAAAAATTCACATTTCTACATTGTCTCGGGTCTGGGTGTTTGTGGTACATTCGTTGTATCTGAATTCCATAACACAAGTGCTTTAGCAACTTACTTTAGGTTCAGAACAATGTATGTGATGTTGTCCGCATTTATTTATTTTATCCTTCCATACTAGCTTATAAGGCGCTACCTTAAAAACATTTTCTTCAATTCTTTGAAATTTCATTGAGGTATGCTTCCAATTTTTCTCGCAATCACAAGCCTGTCTTAGCGTTGCCATCCATCGTGTGATTGTTATTGTAACCTACTGTACATAGGGAACCTTTGCCTTTAGAGTTTATTTTAAGTATCGTTTTAAGGTGTTGCAGTTAAATCTAGTAGCAATTGATTCACTTGAAAGGAGTTGGAGCATTTATCAGAATACATTTAAATTATGATAACGACTATTATATAAGACTCGAATCATATGAGTATAATTGAAAATATTTTATGATGGTCAAACAAAGATTCAATATTAATTGCACACATTCAAATTCTAATCTTATATCCATTGATTAAAGACGATAATCTAACAACTTGTATTGTAGGTTATAGAGTAACTTGTTTGGGCCTTGTCCTATAGTTAAGGATTTTCGGAAAAAGGGATTTTGCTAATTTGTTTGCTACATTCTATTTTTGTACCTTTAATTGAAATCCCTTTAGCCTTCGTCAAACTTTCAGGATTTGATATGTTTCGGAGAATAATTAAGTGAATATACCACTCCACTATGAATGTTGAATTAGGTTTTGAAACTGAGATATAAGTTTTATTTCATAATTGTATTCTAATTTTGTAGGAGCTCGTGGCTAAACTATAACTGCATAAGTTGATAAATCGGAGGTTAAGCTACGCTTGAAGCGTTCGGTCTGTAGATAGGTGACCATACTTGTCATAACGAGTTCTTCGGAAGGCATGTTAAGTTGTGGGTCCTGGCTGCCTCTTCCCAAATATGTTGGGGGTTGGCTTCCATTTTAATCGGATGCAGTAATATGAAAGCATATTCAAATCAATAATTCTTAAAAAAATCTGATCTGAAATATAAATCTCATCCGCGAACCGCAGTCCTTTCGATAAATATTCCACTTAAAATCGTGATGAAAAAGGTTGAGATCCACAAACGGGCCATATTAGACACATTTCACAAAACGGGCCCAGATGCTCGCTACCATTAAGGGCCAACCCTTTTTAAGCACAATTCTACAATACAAATGAAACAGTCCAAGATATAACAGTTTTCATTTCACATAATTTAGCAGACGTCGGACAGTTAATTCTTTATGAAGAAGATGGTGAGAGTTTGCCGTCAGTCTTGAAATTGTGTGACTGGATACTCGACAAGCTAAGACAAGGTTTTTGGTCACTGATAAAAAACTCTAGATTAGGTTTTAAAAAAGATATCCAAAGATTACTTGAAGGATAAATACAGTAGCAATAGCAGTTGTGATAACGTGACATTGTACGAAGAATGACGTCACTATTTTGCCGTCAGGTTTCAGAACATAATATTACTTAAGTGGTATATTTTTGGGCGTTTGTGAAGTTTTAAGTATTTTAAAAAACGATCCGAAAAAAATATAAAGATTTTTATGCTGCGATTAAAAATATGACTGCATTAAAATGGCTTCCTAATAAAATATTAATTAATAATATTATGATCTTTAAAGAATTTAAATATAATAATGATGTATTAAAAGTCTGCTAGTTTTCTTTATTTAACTTTGAAAACCAATTATACCCCACATCTATTAAACTGCTAGTGACACAAATAATCTTAAAAATATTCGAAACTTCAATTAATTGATAATTTACTTTGATATTGCCAGAGGCAAAGAAATAATATCAAACGAGCAGATTGAAAAATGTAATTTTAATTAATTATTTTCATATTAATTTATCATAGAAAAAATAAAATAATTATAATGACTTTTTGCTATAAGGCCGTGTTTAGACTAAACGCACGGTCGCCGAATGTGAGTAAGCATAACATAGTGGATTGTATTTACATGCATATTCAATTTTCTTTTGCATATTTCTGCCGTACAATATTTTGTTCATACTTGAGTTCAAAGTAAGCCTATTCACAATTACTGTCAGGCCATACGTTTAGTAAAAGCACGTTAAGGTGACTCTTAATTATTTTTGCTATGTTGTAGTCTTCTAACAAACCGTTGTCTGCTCTTTTTCGTTGTTTTAGTTTCGTAATCCATCGGTTGGCTGGTGGTCTCTGTAGTTAGAATATCAGTACTGGTTGTAAGTGTCTGTTTGACTGGTCTATCTGTAGTTGTCACATTAGTTTCAAATTCAAACTCCCCTGTTATCCTTCTCATCATTTCTAAACTTGTGTTATTCTGCTTATCAATCCTCTTCGCTAATGTTGCTATCATTTGACTGAAGGCCTTCGAGTTATTCCCCTCGAGAAACTCTTCTGTATATTTATTTTTATCAACATTCTCATTCGTAAAGTTCATTGATAAGACATTTGTCGTTTCATTGTTTACGATCGTCGAGTGTTCTTTTATTATTACGGAGTCATTAAGTATTGGTAACGAGATACTTGTCTCAATTTCTATTTCGCTTACATTTTTGCTCAGATCTGTATTGTTACTGTCGAAACTACTTTCAATTAAGCTATCAATCAACTTTTCTAGTGAGAACCCGCTGTTTTCTGCTTCAGATTTACCGACTACATAAATAGCTTTGATGTCAACGTTACTATCGCTTTTGTTTTCGTTGTTTGTGTTGACGGGCAGTTCTCTTTTGAAGTATTTTGGTGGATAGCTCGCGATGTCTTTGTCTGGAAACATGGTCATGAAGTACCTGGGGTTTGTCGTGCCTTTTTGTACATGAGGCTCATTATACATTCTTTGACCACCCAGCCGTCGGTCGATCTTGTTCATAGGCCACCTAGTTTTCGATACGTCTACATTTTCAGGCTTCAAAACATCGGATTTCATGTTTTTCACCTGCTCACCCAAATTGTACTTGAGCTCGACTTTTGGCATTTTCTTATATTTAAATAGAATCTTGTACCTGTCTTTGAACGGGTCAGGACGAAGGTTTGATCCCACGTTATTTTCAAGAACGGCAGGAACTAAAAATAAAATGTAATTGTTCTCGTAAATTGCAGTAATATAACCAACAGTATATGTTACCTAACTATTTATATTTAGGCTTGTGCTTGCAAAAAAAATGTTTGTAAATATAATCTATACTTTATTACATTAAAGATTGTTTTAATTACCTGGCATAGCAACGGATTTACTTTCATCAATGTAGTTCTTTGTGAGGAAGTCATTCATGAAATCATTCTTCTCATCAATGAAGAATATTGGTTTCGTGTTTTCGCTTAGCCGCGTCACTGGCAGTGGAACATCGACTTTTTTGTTTTTCTCTGCTCTCTTCAGACAGCCATTGGGGTAGCAATAGGTTGGTTGCTCCGGACACATTTGGACACAAACGCAAACAGGAGGAGTGTTGTGGAATTCTGTGAAGATGATGTTGAAGAAATGCTCTACTAAGGATGATTTGCTCGTCGGGTCGCATGTGGACTTGGACGTTTTTCTATTTGTACCAATGGTGAGGTACTGGCTACTGGTGCCTGAAATAAAGAAATATTTGGATTTTAAATATCTTAACTCGACTCTCAGACTCATAAAGGAGGCGATATTTTTATAAAACTTCTTAAACTTTCCGAACAACAAAATAAAGTTCTTAATTTACCACTTACGTTTTAGAACAGAGAAAAATAAAATTAAGGAGGAACCGTAACAAATATTTCAAACTGTGTTCAACATGCCAAAAAGGAAAAAAAAACTTAGTCGAAGTTGGCACAAGCGCGGTCACATTTCTTTGGCTATATTTTATAGTTTATAGTTCTTTGCTTCACTATTAAGTGAAGCAAAGAACTTGGCTGGAAATGGCCTCTCGTAATTTACTTGTAATACTACTTCTTAATTTGGGACAGCCTCGCTGAAGCTCTTGCGGTCAGTGAGTTGTTCGGTCTTTTGTCTAACCGCTTAGAACTATTAATTGATTTCGTAATACTTATATGAGTTTAGAAATATTCACGAACAAAATGACAAAAATAATCACTGGATTTTACTGGATGTGGAAGGCAGAGAACCGGGTGTTGTCGCGCAACTTGGGCAAGACCTATGTTCAGCAGCAAGTCGGGATAGCTTGACTTAATTGACTGATTGAAACAAAACGAATTCGACTTGGAGTCCACAGCTCTAGCTAAGCAGAAATTTTATAACGTTATCGAAGGTCCAAATATAATATAATCCTTTTGTTTACATTCACAACAGACACTCAAAGCCCAGTAGTAATTTTTCATCAAATGATCAAAGTTATTGCAGCAGCTATACCACTTCACGTAAAACAAGTGAAAATTACTCACAATTGAAAATTCCGAAAACAAACAGCACATTAAGGGTCACTTTCATTTTCTGTAAAAATCTTTAAGCAACGGCGTATTCTAGTTAGCGGGTGGAAGAACAAACGATCACTGTGAGAACGTTCTCGATGCAAACGGTTAACGTCAATAAACATTCGCATCCTGTTACGAAGCATACAAAGAGAAAGACCTGTTACTGGTAACTGGTAATGATGTTTCAAAAACTAGTAACTGTAAATAAATAATAATGGCTTCACCTTCCGAGATTCAGTCATTCATTTAGCGTTACATGGGGTTTGGAAGAATGAAGGTTATGATTGGTTACTAATCTTGGTTTTAGGATGTCGAACCCTGGATGTCGAAACTGTTCTCTGTTACCAAGGCTCCGCTTTCTATTAACAGGCGCTATGTCGTATACACAAATGATGTATGCATTTATGATACCGTTATAAACTAAGAATAAATTCTAAAGAAAGATCGAAGCTAAGCAACGGTTGTCACGGTCATATTAATAACATTGTTACCTATATGATTTATTTTTCTTTAACTTTTTTGTGCGGAATGCTCAGAATACTCATTTTTCTCATTCATTAATCGGTCAAATATAAATTGGACTCGCACAATTTATATTTGACCGATATTGTAAATTCATTTTAAACATCATCTTTAATAAATCTCTTTATTTTAATTCATCTTGGTAAGTGTTTTATTATGTAATTATAAATTACTCGTAGGCAATTAATGCCGCGGATGTTGATACCAATTTATTAACACCTTGTTTATTGCACTTTAAATTTATTCAACGATTCAATTTTTAATATTATCTTATTCGTGGCTCATCAATGACCATGCAAAAGAATATTTTCCACAAATCACTCTTATCGTTTACCTGAAACCGTTGCCTATCTGTAGATAAATTTAAAACCAATTAGTCGTAGGTAATTATTATATAATCTTCATTGACAATAAATCCAGCAGATGTGCTAGTGACGTGGCGATGTTAATCTCCATTAATTTTATAAAACCATAAAAGATAAAAATAATACAAATCACATAGATTATTTTAGTTGGAAATTGGCGATCTTTGCACTCTAAGCCTTTAAGTACCGGTCCATCATACACTCTACTCCAAATGACTTGCGATTCTTTATCTAACATTTAGATAAACATACTTTGTTTACGTTGATAATAATAATTATATTGAAGTTGTAATCGAAGCGGCTGAATACTCACGTAGTCTTTTCGATGTTGTAATACCTACTTTTTTTTTTCTCCGGGGTGTAAAGCTAATGGCTTCAACCCACGTCTAGGGCACGGCGTGGGGATATGTCGGACTTTCACCGACTAAAACACCCCGGGCCCCTTCTACTTCTTTAGCCAGATCGCTCGGGATCGCTTTCGCATGCTGTGCGCGACGTTGTAACACTCTTGTTAATTATTTGTGATTTAAAATTCCTTCGTTTTTTGATTCCTCATTGCCGAGAGTCGTGAGCCGTGTATAAGGTTGCGTTTTCAGCCAATTCTGTCTATGAGGAATGAAAATAAGATTATTGCATCGTCCTTAGAGTGTAGGGATAACACAGTAATCTTCGCGCGATCTGACTGGAATTCTTTAATGGTTTGTTGCTAGTCTATTAAGTTCTTACATTTCTGACAAAACCAGGGTCAGTAAATCAATGGTCTTTATCTGTCTAATAGTCTATAGACTTTTTGTATAAATGTCTTATTGCTTAAATGACTTGAAATTAGAATATCACACCCAACATTCATATTTTTGACCTAGAGTATTATTAATTGCATACAAAAGGAATACCATTAGGATTTAAAAAATATTGATAAGGACGATAACAGTCATTTTTCAGATTGACTACATATTAAAGGAGTAGGAGTAAGTAACATTTGTGCAAGTAGTCCGCGGTGTACTGTTAGAAAAAAAATTGAAACAAAAATATATTTTTTTCATTATTTATCATAATTTAATGAATAAAATATAGATGTATGTTATATTATTTCGGAGAAAGGACATGAAACAAAATGCATATACCCATGCAGCAAATTCAGATTTGTAACTTTTTTTTTAATTTTTAAGCTGATGTAACTATTTTTTAACCTTAGTGTTAAGTATAAAATTTGCATGCCTACTGGGTAGAATGTACAAGGTTCTGTATATGCTAATAACACCAATTTGTAAATACCTACATTCAAAGCAAATAAATGATTATTATTATTATTTCCTTTATTTCATTTAAATACATATAAATTACATTTTTAAATATATATAAAAAACAACATACATTTAAAAATATAAAAAATAGTGTCCAACCGGCAACGGGAACAGGGCCCAAGCTGCCGGTGGTCAGGGCTCCAGAGAGAGGAACCTCCTCACGATGCGCGCCGTGTCCAGAAGTACCGCTTTCTGAATCAATCCCTTGACCCAGACGCCCAACGAGAGCCTCCGAAGATGTTGATCGAGGCTCTTGGCTATTAAGCCATTGGCACTTACGACTATCGGGACAATGATTGCCGAGTCCACCTCCCACAAGTCGACAACCTCGTGAGCTAAATCCAAATATTTCAATTGTTTTTCTTTTTCTGCTTTCACGAGGTTCTCGTCATGGGGGATAGTGATATCAACAATCATTGTCCGACGCTCTGATCGATCGATCACCACTATATCAGGCTTATTGGCAACAATAGTCCTGTCAGTGATGATAGACCGATCCCAGTACAGTGTGATATGACCACTTTCGAGAACTGGGTCGGGCACATACTTGTACTTATTATTATTATTATATTAACATTAGAAAGGTTTGTATTTGTTTGTATGTAGGTTTCTATTACAGGGGGCATCTTTCTAGCCTATGAAATCTATATTTATATTTTGAACTCTATTTTTTTTGTAAACAGTAAATGTTTACAGTAGATCCACATCAAAAGCCTTCGATGTTTAACCGTTTCCTATCCTAATAAGATATTTCTGCATAAGGCAACATGTAATAAAGTCGTTAATTATCAAAACTCGGTCTCCGATTAATTTATTTTTACTTCGTACAGTAAGTCCAGTGATCTTCGGTCTAAGTCATTGTAAGAATATATAGATTGATTAAAAGAGAAGATAAATAAATATAAATTTTATTATTATTTATTTTTCGTCAGCATACATTCTTTCCTCTTACATATAATACCCATAACATATACTGGCACTTCACCTTCCTAATAGTGTAAATGTTTTTCCAAAACTATGGATGTTTTCTTTTTATATTGACAATCGCAAGTCTAGTAGGCTCATCATAAATACATTATAAAAGTATTTAGTTAATAATAAACAAATATATAACAACAGTTAAAGAATATTTAGAATTACCAAGTCTATTAAACATTGTCATCATTATCATTCTTGAAAACTCACTCCTGGCAAAATCCCTTTATGTGGGAAACAATGACATCCACTTCCTTGGGGAAAGAAGTGGGTAGAGTCAGACTCTTGCTGACTGAACCTGACTCGCCGTTTTGAATGCCTGCGTTTGGCTAGTACTTGGCATTGCAAATCATCACGCATCGACCGTGGGGTACCGTCGGCTAATATAGCCAACGGTTAACCTTTTAATTTTGGAGGCTGAGGTGTAAAGAGCGTCGGCCTCTCTGGCAAGTAGATAGCCGTTTCCCACTTGATCATAAAAAAATAATATCGAAGCAGGCTAGTTCAGGTTTTTAAAACAAATTTACATACATCAATCTCATATTATTAATTCAACGAAAACAAGTTTAATTTATATATAGTGTGGTCAAGGTGATAATGATACGAGTTCTTTGTTTTGTTAGATAGATAATATTGCGTAGACGGTCGCTCTTTGTATCATCATTAAATGTGCTATCTCGCTCTTTTTGATATAAATGCTGGTAATTGTTTTAGCAGCCACATTCCTTCGCCTCATCTACACTGAGGCGTTCCTAGAGACTAAAAGATTTTGAGGAAATTTTTGAGTTGCACTCTGACATAAAAATGTTGATTCAACTTATTCTAGTAATTTTATCATTAGCGTTGATACTTTTGTATCAAGTAGGAAGATACAATGAAAGTTATTGGAAAAAGCGTGGAGTCAAGTTTCCCAGCCAAAACAGAGTTTTTGGTCCGTTTGCGGCGTTCTTCACGTCGAAACGTGCCATGTTTGAATGTTTTGGTGATCTGTACCAAAAGTATAGAAATGAACCTGTTGTTGGCATAGGAAACCTCTTCACTCCATCTTTGTTCGTGATAAATCCAAAGAACGTGCAACACGTCTTAAGCTTGGACTTCAGCTCTTTCAATCACAGAGGCTTCGAGAGCGAGAAGGACACATTTACGGACCACATCTTATTCATGACTGGCAACAGATGGAAGCTGATGCGACAGAAGATGACACCACTATTCACAACCAATAAGCTGAAGAGCATGTTCTATATTATGGACAAATGCGCACAAGATTTGGTGGGTTTCTTAGACGAGAACCCAAAGACATTGCAAGGAAATTTATCCGACACTCTAAACATTTTCTGCAATGCTGCCGTGTGTAGTGCTATATTCGGAATCGGACAAAAATCAACATTTGATTCACCTTTCCTGAAAATGTCTAGAGGACTCTCAGTGGGAAATTGGAAGATAGCTATACAGTTTGCAATTATTCAAACTAGTCCTAGATTAGCAAAACTATTGGGAATACAATTCGGCAAGGATTATGAAAAATTCTTTGTTGATGCCATTACTCAAGTCACCCAGAAAAGAGAAGAAGAAAACATTCCGCATCATGATTTCGCCGACCTAGCCGCAAAACTGAGAAAAAGTGGAACCATGAGAGATGATAAGACGGGTTGCGAATTGGAACCGACATACGGACTTCTAGCAGCTCAAGCCTCCTTCTACTTCATAGCGGGAGTTGAAACCAATGCAAACGCTATATTCAATACACTTGTTGTGCTATGCAAACATCCGGATATTTTGGACAGAGTTTACCGAGAAGTCGACGAACATTTTGAAAAATCTAACAATGAAATCACTTACGATGTGGTTACTGAAATGACATATTTGGATAAGGTGCTAAGTGAGTCCTTGAGGATGTACCCTCCTGTGGGATACTTGACTAGAATGTGCATCGAGGATTCAGTGTTACCTGTCGGTGATGTCAAGGTAGAGAAAGGAACGAAAATGTACACTCCGATATACCAAATCCATCACGACCCAGAATTGTATAAAGATCCTGAAGTATTTGACCCTGAAAGATTCGCCAAAGACAGGGCACCTAACGACGACATATATTTGCCTTTTGGCATGGGCAACAGGGTGTGCATCGGTGCAAGATACTCAAGACTGCAAATCATGGCTGGACTGGTTCACCTGTTACGCAATTACCAGATTAGTTTGATAGAAACTGGCAAAATGAATTTCAAGGCAGATATTATGAACGTTAGGCTGAATAATGTGGACATTAAACTCACCCGCAGAAACATCAAGACATAAAGTGATAAATAATATTGTAACTTCAAACAAAAGACAATGAACCTCGAACTGATGAATTAATGGATGTGTTTTATCTGTTATTTTATGTAATTATTAATGATATTATAATATATTGTTCGAAATGAAATGATCGATACAAATTATAGATGATATGCTTGTTTTTATTAACGAATTACCTATTGACATATTTTCGTCCTAATACCACGTTGTCGTGGCCACCATTAGGTAAAGTTTTTTTGTTGTGTAAACAAATCGTTTTTGTAGTATAGATGAATCAGTTTTCAATTGGAATGAGTTGTGTTCCGATTATCTAAGAATATGTATTACCATTATGAAACTGTATCTGCTTATTGAATAGAAAAATTATAAAGAGGGACCCCTAAAAAGCCAGGAAGGTATAATTTATGCAGTTTTTACATCAGTATGATGGGGATATTTTTGTTTTTCCGAAGGTCTACCTGAAACCAAAAAACACCTTTTATCTTAACACATCATATTGTTCTTTCATATTACGAAACGCGCCAAGGGTTAATTCTCTTACACTCAAAATATAATGCTCAAAATATCCTCCAAACATCACAAAAACCATCCCACTTTATTTCCTGTAACAATTTTGTCGTTGAACAAGACGCGACATGTCTGCGTCAGTGCTTGTTCTGATGAGGGTAGTAAAAGGGTTGCGCTCTACCTCCCTCTACCTACACAGGTTGGCGTGGGAAATATGTCAGTGTTTGTATATTTATAGTGCCTTATCTGTAGTGTGTATTACCTGAGATAGGTGAAGGTTATGCTGTGTGGTATATAAATGAGGTTATATCTTTTGGGTGATCGTGAATTGGTACTATTAAGTTGCATTTTCGTAAGGAGTTATATGAGATGAGTTTTTGAGAATCTGGTGATGCTTAATGGGCTTTATATTCCATTGATAGTGCGATTGTTTAAGCATTTAAAATAGTTCTAAAGCATAGTTGGTGAAAAAAAAGCTTTATACATAGCCTTACTATATGAAGAAAAACTATAATGCTTTAAAATATTGTAATCTTTACGTTACTTTGCATTTTAAGGTTTAACCCACTACTAAAACTGCTATGACGAGTACGATAAATTGACTCTTGCGCCAAAAGATTATTCAAGAAAAAATATTTTGAATATTTTCAACATATAGCGATTAAAGTATTTCCAATCGAAAAACTTGAGAAACGCTATCAACATGGGATAAAACAAACATGCGATAAATTTTCTATGACCTCTGAATTATTAACAAGTCAAGCGTGGAAAAGGTCAATAGCGAAGGTTGGGAAGCGGCCGAAACAACTTTCAAAGTTACTAGTTTTCAGTGAGGTTCCGTACGAAATTATTTACTTTACCTTAATATTTGCTTGTAGTACAAATTGTAAAACAAAATTGTGGTTCAGAAGATTAAAAACTAAAATAGACTGCTGCGTGCGCAATAACTAGCATTGAGTGTTGTAGCTGCATAGCACCACGAAGTATGCAGTCTTGCAGATACATATCAAAAGTAACAGTACCTACAGATGTTGACAAAGTAGAATAAATCGTAAAGGAAAAGATCACCATCTTATATACCATCAGTTGCTTAGCCTCGATTTAGTTTTTTTTTGTTTTACCGGCAACTGACAGCTCATGAGATACAGCCTGGTCAAAGAAGGATAAACAGACAAAAAGTCGACCAGTTGAACAAACAGCAAAGGACGAACAGAAATAGGGTTTTATTTTACCCTTTGGGCACAAAAGACGACCTCCGTGGTCGAGTGGCGTACGCACCGGTTTCAAGGTGTCGCTAGCTCTGAGGTCCCGGGTTCGATCCCCGGTCGGGTCAATGTAAAAATTCACATTTCTACATTGTCTCGGGTCTGGGTGTTTGTGGTACCTTCGTTGTATCTGAATTCCATAACACAAGTGCTTCAGCAACTTACTTTGGGTTCAGAACAATGTATGTGATGTTGTCCGCATTAAAAACAAAACCCCAAAAACATAGTAAAAATTCTTTGAATCAGCAAGAACACATTAATTCTCTTAATTGCTGCTAGCCGTTATAAATCTTGGTAGACTCAGGTTGTAACAGAAGGTATCCTATGACAAGGGACTGGGTCTCTGACAAATGCACGTGTAGGCACATATGTCAGAGATGACCTATCCTAAATACCATTTAGACATATTTTGTTGATGTGAATTATTTTCTTTCCATTTGTGAGGAAATCTGGATGCAGGTTTTCGTTGAGACAATGATATGATTATATTTTTTATTTGCTTTATTTGGATTATGCTTAGGCAACACTTCCATCCACGGAGTCACGGAACAGCGCGACTGCTAAACATCAAACATGAATTTATCAATCCTTAAATCACAAGTACAAAGACACACGAAGTTGAATCAATTATTTTAGCCAAACAAACTAAAAACATTCTCATTAAATTACGATACACGTGTAGCAAAGCACATGAACAATGTCAAATATCCTGTTCCAAGTTATTCCTTCATCTAGATATTATAAACACCCATTTCACGCTTTCATACATAACCTGCCAATCGTGTTATATTCCCTGTTTGTTTGTGCTTAAGGTTCAAAATGCAAAAGCAATATATACGTATCTGCACTATTGAATGTGATTGACTTTCTGTGTTCGCAGGACCGCTATTATGTTAGGGGAATCATTGTGACGTCACACCCGTCCTGTATTTGATATGAGGCCTATTCAAAGTCGAACGGAAATTATTTACTCTGTGTTCGGAGATTTTGTATTTTTTTCTTATTTTTATTTTATTTATTTGGCAGGTAAGTGTTATGTTTCATTTGTTACCTGTTGCCATCAGGTTTGTTCTCGTGGTTTTGTAGATATGAACAATACAGTTTAATGATAATGATCCACGCAAACTCCATAGTCCGAATTAGTTCTAATGTTATAATATCTCAGTTACTTTCTTTTAACGAAAACATACAAACGAATTCAAGTGAAAATTATTGAGCTTAACTTGATGAAATTTATAGGACTAAATGACAGCAATTTCAGGTTTAATAAAAGAGTCAACAAAATCAGTTTATCCAATCCAAAATTAAGATGTAACAAACTCTGAAGAAAATACCGAATAATTAAGAGAATCTTAATTTTTAAAGTAGGTTGATGGTGTTTTAAAAATCTAACTTGAAACCTACGCAACCACACTATTATCAAATCACAAAAATACTGACTTGGCTATTGTTAATCATTGTTGTATTAGATAGAATAGCCTTTATCTGTTAGAATATAATACTGTGACGTAGCAGAACGTGTTGTTCCAAATTATTTCGTTTCCGGCGTAGATCATCTAAAACCATAATGTTATGGTTTTAGATTTTGCAAAACCAGTGCGACAGCAGTGTCAGTCTTGATAAAGACTTCGGATTAAGTAAAAAATATAATTTTGATAGCAATCTTGCTGTCTCGTTGTTTAAGGAACTCTATTACTGAGGCTCTTCCGTCTGTGTCTTTGTCTGTCTGTCTGTTCTGCCCTAACCAGGCTGCATTTCATAATACTAACTAGTTGAAATTTTCCCAGATGATGAATTTTCCTGCGCTATAACCTCACATACTATACATAAAAATAACGTTAAAATGCTTATAAATTTGAGGGTATTTATTTACCCACGAATTTATTTGTCACCCAACCTATTTGTTTATCCCTCTACCCATTGTAGTGCATCCTCAGTGACGTGAGTTTGAGTGACACTTGAATGCACTTTTTAATATAAATAACGGCCATTCCTGGAAAAACTCATCAACACTAAATGTTTACATAAATTATATCGGTATTCCATACAAACCGATAATAAAATAATATTAAATTAATTTATTTACAAAATTTAATTCACGTTAATGAAATGCATTCACATTAATATTATAAAAGTGTTTGCAATTATTATGACGTTTTATATCATGTTATGGCAAGCCACTTCCATTTGGCGTCCGTTTGTTAAATTTCACCGTTATGTTGTATGGTTAATTTGGTTAATTTGAATTATTTAAAGCCAATTGGTGTTTATTGTTTGCACGTGATTTCATTATTTAAATGTTTTTCAGGGTTTCGTAAAACTGGATTTTAAATCTATAAAAAATGTATTAATAGCTGTGGAATTATAAGGACTCCAGCGAAATAGTACTAGTTCGCAACGCGTGGTTCAATACCTGACTAGGACAAATATTTGTGTGTTCCTCAAATGCGAAAATACTATAAAAGAAGCGTCAAGTGCGAGTCGCAATTTCGAGACCGAGATTTTCCTACAAATAGCTGAAGAAAACCAAATCGGGTGGGTGTCAAATAAATTTGTGTGAAGGTAATCACAAAATTGTTCGTCACCGTAATAGCCGTAGCTTAACCTCTGCCTAGCTATCATGGTTCACAATATACAGCCTAGTGACAGATTGAACGATAAGTAGACAACGGTGCCTAGATAGAGGTTCTGTTTTTACCCTTTGGGTACGAAACCCAAAAAAATTAACTTAATCCATTAACGTTCTTGAATTAAAAGAGTTAAAAAGAGTCTGTATCCATACTTGTTCTATTTAATGCCTCAGGTACAATTGGTGGAAGATCTATTTCTCACCAGTTTTACGATTTCCTGTAATAGAGTTTTCCTCATGCACAATATTGTCAGAAAGTAGATCATGACGTAATATCCGAAATCTCGAACTCCTTTCATGCAGATTATCCACGTCGTTTTATATAAGAACTAAGTTATAAATGTTCGTACTGTTGAAACATTTGGGAGGCTGCCAAAAATATTCGGAACTTACAAAAGAGAAAATTATTGAGTATTCAAATTGTCAATTTTGAATGGGATTTGAGGAATTTTGCGGATCAGTTTGATTTTCGTATTGAACTTTTATTAGTTGTTTCCCGCGTAATATATTATTATATTCTGTGGGTATATGGAATTCAATTTCAATGTTACATTTGCGTCATTTTAGATGACAGAAGACTTGTAAGTAGTTTGTTTGTTTTTCGGTCAAAAAAAACAATTGGAAACCACCTCCAAAATACATTCTTTCTTTACCTTTTTTTTCGGGTAGAGCAAAATGGAATGTCAGACTTTCCTAAAATACACTGCACTATGTCCTTTCCATTGCCAATTGTGTAGGTTGACCGTGGTCATGTTACCCTTTACAGAGTACTCCACAGAACTAACCTAAAATCAGATCGACAAAGCAAAAAAAGAAACACAGAGTAACTACACTCCAAACAACGAAAAACAGCAAGTCGTTTCCAAGCCTTCCTATTTCGTTTACCTCTCTAGGTACTTACCTTAAAGCCTGTATCGATGGTGCAAGTACAACATCCCTAGGGAACGTGATCGGAATGCGGCAGAACGTCTTTTGTTATTGTGAAGACATCTACAAGGGCGAACACTTGTCTTATTTATTGTTGACAACATGAAATTGACGTTTCCCTTTTTAAATATAAATAGAAGTTGTTTTGGTAGGTTGAAAATACTTAAAAAAGAAATGATGTTACGAAATGTGCTGTTGCATTTGCTTAAAAAGTAAAAAAAAAGCAAAATTTCAATGCCTGGGATTAGTTGTCATCAAAATGGTGACCAACATTTGACTTCAGATAAATTTCATTAACCTAGTCAAGGACTGAAAAAAAGGTGAAGATTTGATAGGATTAAAACAATTCTTTTTAATGTCCAAAATTTAAGTTGGAAGAATTTAATAAATCATTTTAAATGGCAGAAATTCAAGTTCAAACAAAACTAATTACATAAAAACAATCGTACGTTCTCTGTCTCACACTTCACTCAAATAGCGTCCTTATTTGTTCAAAATGTATATTTGCCAACTGTTTACAACACCTGCATATTCCTGTATGCAGGCGACACGTCATGGCCACGTTGATATGGGCTGCATCACTCCAGTGAGTACGTGAATGGAATGCTAAGGAAACACAGCTTTGGACAGAGTTCTGGAGTCACTTCGAAGTTTAACAGTATCAAAATAGGGGATGTAAGCCAAGTTTATCCACATACTAGCTGCTTATTATGTTCAAATGACGCATTTAGTTAGTTGAAAGTCTAAGAGAGAAGTTGTTTTTTCGATCCGTTATTGTCCCGTACACTTATTATTCTGGTTTAAGTATAAAAAAAGTAATAACACCCAGTCGTATATTTTTATACAAACACAATCATGTTGGACTAGCCCATCCGCTGATCTGATTTCTATCTTATATCTAACCTAACAAGTTGAGTATAGGTAATCACCATTGGTAAATTATTAGGTGCACGTATGGGTCAAAGCTAAATTAGTGTCATATTTTTATCTAAGTCATATGGATTGAGTGATATGGATTTTTTTTTCCTGATCTGTTATCATTTGGCCTTTCGTCCGGCCTCAGATTATCGTTGAAATTTGGGACACCCTGTATATATGGCTACGTTATGATCACATATCTATATAATATTTGTATCCCTAAAAGTATATTCTATAAATATATGAATTGTGATCTATAAGTATTTCCATCTCAAATCACTCATCCAAAAAAAACACACCAAGCAAAACAAAATCACGCAAAAATCAACCTTATTCCTCAACACTTGCACAAACCAGCTTCATACAGATGTATAAAGTAAAAATACAACCGAAAAAACATATTTCCACACCCTCTTATCCTGCCATACAGCATATACGAAACCAGCTGAGTAAACTTATCCGCAATAACGGGGCACAGGAAATGGAGCGTAATCAATTTGCTAAGCCTTAGCAAAGTAAACGTCGCGGGGTCAAATAAGGCAACTGTTTCTGGACCCTTCCCTATAGGATAGCATGAAATATCGTGTCAGTGTCCTTCAGGCTGTCCGTTTTGGACATTTCATATTTCGTTTCCATGGAATTGGAATGGAAGCGTGCGGTTTGTTTTTTGTTAAGTGTTTTTTTTTCTGGAGATTAGTGTGAGGGTTTTATTGTAATAAGTGTATCAAACTTAAAAGAAAGTCTTCAATAGGGTTTGTCGTTTGTCCAGAAAAATCTATCTGATTTAGAAATAATATTGCTCATGGATTTTAAGTCGTTTTTAATGCAGAAAGGCCTGGAATAAGCTTTCTGTTACCACTTATTAAAAAAAAACATCCTGCGTTCAAATAATGACGTATATTATGTTCTTGTCTCCTACTAGGATTGAAAAAAAATATAAATTATTTTTCTTCGGTATTTGTCTATTTTAACCGAACCCTCACTGTCGCGAGTCTGACTTGCAGTTGATCTTTTTTATATTTAGGAAATGTATGTTTTGGAATGTGTCGATTTGCTGGCTAATTTGATTATAAATAACTTGAATAACTTTTTTTATTTACCTTTTAAATACTTGAAACCGAAACATACATACATATGTACATTGAACTCGACTATCAGGCAGGTAACAGTTCAGCTCAGCTGCCAGTGTAAATTGAAAAAGAACATCTTTTTTAAATTTCTGTTTGTTTATCGGTTACCAGTTCGTGTGTGCTAATATTCAATATTGGAACACCCAATTTTGCGGAGAGGCAAATTTTTACGATAAATTTTGCCCTCAGGCTATCTATGAAACAATTTTGATGCATGCAGCCGATATTTCAGTGTATTTTCAAGTTTTGCAAAAAAATATGTAAAAATAACTCTTGTGTAGAGTAAATTCGGTCGGCAAATAAAGAAAATACGTCAAATTTTCCAAAATTTGAGCATATTTGTTATCCACAATAGTTGATAGGTGACTATGCGTTTGTGGCTAAAAATGAAATGGTCGTAAAAACCCAAGCGACACCAGGGTTAAATTACATAGAGATGGAAGTCTTATTTTCAAGTTTTTAGTCCACTGCTGGGATTTAAGTATCCATTTCTTTAAGAAAATTGTAGTAGAATAGTAAAAATTATAGTGTAGTAGTTGAATTTCTTGCGTTAATTTCATTTGAAAGAAACCTAAAAGCAAGGTAATACAGGAATACCAAGAACGCTGCAAATCGTCTAAAATCTCCATTGGAATTATAACTAAGTGTTTATCTTTAATATAAATTAAATTGCTATAACAAAGTTTATTCGTTAAGCTTTAGAGGTATAAAGATTTTAATTGCAATTAAATTTAAGTTATTTGCTTCTAAACAACCAGTGAGAAACTCAGCCAAGATATTTATATCGCATTCCGGGAGCCCTATTCTGTACCGAAGAAATATTATGATACTTGACAATAATAACTTCAATAAATAATTGGAACTTAAATAAAACAAATATAAGCTAAGCTGTATATTTTAAGTAGTTTTTGGTATTGCGGTTCTATATACGGAGTTTTATGTGCGAGGTGCAGGTGAGACTTAAATTAAAAAAAAAATGAATTAAAAAAAACCAATGAGATTTTTGAAGTTGTATGTTCTTACACAGTAATTCTATGGCGTCTACAGGAACATTGTGATAAACCTGGATTCCAGATACCAAAATTTCAAATCGTCAATGCGCAGTGAGCTTGCGTGGTGATCTATGCTCAAAATTATCTTTACTTGAGAAAGCCTGTACCCAGCAGTGACACAATCTATTGGCTGGTATAAAACTGTATAGGTATTTTGAGTCGTTCATAAAGTGCAGTAAAGTCATTTTGTAACTTGATGCCCACGGGCCCGCCAGCTACAAATTAATAATGATCCCACGGGAACATAAAATCGGGATAAAAACTATTTTATGCAAATATCCTGGATATAACCTATCTGTGAAAGAAGTTTCGTCTAAATCCGATCAGTGGTTTTTGCGTGAAAGAGTAACAAACATCCATACATACAAAATTTCGCGTCTATAATATTACTAGGATACGAGTGTAGATTCCGTTACAATTTCATCAGTTACAATCATTTTGATGCTTTGATATATGATTATCAAATATCAATAACTAACATTAATTTTGGTCCAAATCTATTCATTTTCATTGCAGCAGTTTAATTGAAATTGAGATTAAAAGTATTTCAATATTGTGACGAATATGATTACCAAATCGGATCAAATCTATCTTTCATTGAATACCACTCATTATTTTGCAATTCAAATAACTATTCATTACATACGTTTTATTGTAATTTCTATTTACGAAATGGAGCTTACTAACGACACTAACCATCATTGATATTGCTGTATTTTAAACTGAAATTAACTCGCCAGCGTTAGCAATTAGCTAAATTACATTGTTATTTGATACTAAACCTTTCGATAACTTTGGGCTATGTGAAACCTTTATTCATTGTTAATTGTATTAAATAATGTACTTTTATGGTATGCGTACTAAAATGGAATCAAAACCGGGTTTTCCCTTTTATTTAGTCCTTAAATTGAAGACTGATGAATGGGCAGTAGGATTGACGAATGACAGACAAGTTGAAGGGTAGATCGATATATATAGTAGGAACTGGAAACTAGTGGAAACACCCGATATAACAAGTATCTTTATTAACAATAAAATCATTGTTGAAGGGAGACAGTGCTCTACACTGCCTTTATTGCCGTCTCTTTTTCACAAAAGTAACATTCCTGATATAAAGAACTGATAGTATGGGCTGAACTTGACGACATATTGAGGGATTCGTGACCGAATTGTGAAAACCGAACCCTATTACCCCATGGGTACCAACCATAAATATGGGTTCATATTTATGAACAACTGTTTCTTCACCAGTCCGTCCGTCTGTCAACAGGCTATATCTCAACTTTGCTTGCAAAACTATTGTTATTTTTACAAATGATGTACTTTTCTTGCCGCTATTACAAGAAATAATAAATACAAGTACCTATTCAAGTTAAGTAACTGCCGGTACGGTTTTAAATTTGATGGGTGATCAATTTTCTTTTTAGTTTTTATTTTTATATGTTGGCAAAAAACAGAAATGTCAAAAGTCACTTTACCAATTTATGCTTAAGTGGTTGACCGGAATATTTACTAAAATAGCATACATTTTTAATTATACTTTCATTTTGAGACGATTATGTTTCAAGACAACCATTTAACACTTTCTAATACTAGTCCCTTCGTAACTAAATCATTATTTCCCATCCGAAAATGATCACCAGAATAAGGT
Organism: Trichoplusia ni; assembly: GCF_003590095.1. Classification (NCBI taxonomy): domain Eukaryota; kingdom Metazoa; phylum Arthropoda; class Insecta; order Lepidoptera; family Noctuidae; genus Trichoplusia; species Trichoplusia ni. The sequence continues at coordinate 10,113,157 of NC_039481.1, forward strand.
CACAAATTTAATTAAGGCTGTGCAAAATTGGGGCACGGTGATCAATTCGATTCATATTTCATATTTTAAAGTAAAATTCAATTAGGATCAAAATTCACGGCTTCGAAACTGATGAACTCTTTAATGGGAAATATTCATTATTCCGTTACCATGGTTACGTTGTCTTCTAAATGTCTCGTTAGTGGGTAGATTATTCGAGCTTATTCTTTTGTTTGCTTATTTATAAATGGCGATAATTTTGAATGCAAACCAGACAGTATTGTGATTTATTTTGGCCTGATTTCTGTGACCATGCTCTTATTTTAAACAGTATTGTTTTTTAAATAAGGTTTTTTTTCAGTTAAAAATTTCGTGTTTCGCACATGAAAGTGTTTTCATTGTACATTGATTCATTTTGACGGCGTTTGCGCTCGCAACTAAAACACAATATTCAATGATTGTACTCTACATTTTTTTACTCAATTCCAATTACTCCAGAACAGGTCAAAAATGTTATCCGAAATATTTCTAACAAAAACATTCAAAAACCAACCTTAACTCTTTGCAAAAAGGGCCAATCAGAATGACAAGCATGTTTAGCTAAGTTCACAAGTATAATGCACCGTATAAACTTTGATAGAGGGAAAGTTATGACTTTAATATCTAAGCGGTGAGCGTTAAGGAGACGTCGTTATCCTTGCTTACAGCTGACTGTTGAATTAACAGACTATAAAAACCATGGAGCCACAAGTTAAATATCAGTGTCAAGTATACCGTTTATGTTTGAATGCATATAAACTTGTTTATAAGTGTCGAAGGGTTTAAAAAAATACTCTATTTCTGAGAAACCGCTGCCTGTCCATTTTTCAAAAGGCTTTTGTATTTGAATAGCTGATGAAGGTACGTATTTTTTTACCGCTATAACAACTGCTACTGCTAATAAAGATCAAATTCAAACTGTTTGTTACAGTCATAAATTTGATTGGTGATCATTGTTCGAATAAGTGTGTTTTTATTTATTTGTACGAGTGTACGGATCCCTTAGTACCGTGAGAGAACTCGCTGTTGACCTGTTATATACGTGTGTATCTACAGGCCGCTTACTGGACAAAATCAGTAGTAACGTTTAATTAATTCCAAGTAGATACATAATAATAATAAGCATAAATATTCGACTTTATATGAATGCTTGTAAAACGCGGGTTTGAACCCGCGACTCGTTGCGCTCATTCGTTTTGGCTTGGTGACCACAACCACTGGGCTAATCGTATAGTCAAAAGTTCTGTGTTTCCACTCTACTATCTTCATAGGAGTGAACATAAAATAACATGATATTACGCGAGGGGATTTTTAAACGCATATAAAATATGTTAGAAACTGATAAAGTGGAATCTAAAAGTTATAAGGGTAATATATTGAATTCCTTTTAATATGGCCGTGTGTTACACCGTGTTTGCACAAATATGCGAAGCGATAGTTCAATATGTATCAGATAAAATGCAACGTATGGAAAATGTAACAACGAATCAGTTTACCTAAAGTATGTCATCAAAGTTTTGTACCCAAAGGATAAAAATGGAACTTTAGTTTTAATTTTCCGCCATAAAATCGACTGAATTCGTCAGACAACGGGCTGTGCCTGTGTTTTACCGTGACGGTTAGGCAGCTGAAATAGGAAATGATATATTAAAAAAATAAGAATCGCGACGTCCGGTGCATTCAACTTGATGAATGACCCTTTTTTGCAAATTTGAAGCCTGGAACCCATGTATCGCAAGTCCATCTCATAATTGACCAGTTTCCTTCATTAAACCTTTTTCGTTTAATATTAAAAACATACAGACATCTAGGAGGGTTTGTCTATTTCACCATCACTTCTGCATACATAAGGCAATTCGAGTTATGAGGTATTTTAGAATTCTTTCTTCACCTCGAGAAACGTCTGTTAACTTTGAAAAAAAAAATTTGCTCTTTTTTAATAACATCTTTCGTGAGTATGATTTTAGTCGAGTGATTCCGATGAACACAGTAAAGAAAGTTAATATTCCTTACTGAAATTATGAATTTAGCTGTTACATGTAGCCACTTTTTTTCAAATTTCCGAATGGTCTGTTTGTTCAAGATAATATGATACAAAACGGTGTAACAAACTCCCAACATTGTGTCCACAAGATTTAAAATCACTTTTGTTGAATTTCCTCATCTCACGCGGCCATTTGCAGCGGGCCGTACATAGAAGTATTTGTAGCTAGAGAAATAGATTCTCTTTTGTAGAGTACTGATAGTATTAGTTAGGATTGGTGGATTTCTACGATAATGCTATCATCACATTACTCTTTCGATTTTACCTTTCGTTGTATGTTCTATTTGCTAAAAGGTGCTCTACATTCATACATCGAGTTTTTGTAGACTGTATTGCTCTATTACTGGGTTATTTGTGGCGGCGGGTGTTAATTTGCTTTTATGCATCTTTTTATATTTTAAAAGAGAAATGATGTGCATTTTTTTTGTACATATGAGTTTGCCAATGAGGATATATACACAAGAAACAATATTTTTTCAACAAAAATGTAGAGTCAGATGAAATTAAATTGGCCGCTTAATAATACATAAGTTTACAATTTACTGAATCAAATTACGTTAAAATATCATACAAAACTCCTCATCTATAAGAACTGGGTCACGACCCCACATAAACTTATGGGCACAGTCCAGGAAGCCTTCGGAATACTATGACAATTTATATAATCCCCACAGCGTAATATTTTTCGCTTCTATTTATGTGCATAATATACAATTTCCTGTAACAGTGTTATGGACTCGAGTTCCGAACTCGGTCGGTCTCCCGTGGGCATCGTAGCCAACTAAATGATGGGATCTTACCTTTTCATATCAACATATGTGCCGTAATTATTATAATATTAATTCATAGAAAATGTTTAAATATATACGTAAATATAAGTACGGTATCATCTCCTGAGAATATAAATTAGTTTAACACAAAAAATAATTTAAAGCATACAATTCCCTATTCATAAATCTGTTACAATAAAGAAGAAAAGAAGAAGTTGGTTTAAGTTTCCTATCTCAAAAAATACTTAGCCGATTTTGATAAAACAGTATGCCCTAAATAAAACAAAAAAGAATTACTCTAACTCTACCAAACGATTTTGCACTCTCAATTGAAAATAACGAAGCCACCGCAACCAGCTTCACAATATTACTTATTCAGCATTCTCAACTCAACCACATGGAGAAATAAAAGAAAACCAAGCAGTCGACGAAGCACTACCATACTTCTTTTGACCGCATTCTTGACCCGAACAAACGAGCCAAGCAAACGTTTTGTCGTTCAAAACTATACATAATACAGCGATTCTACTTCGTATGGCAACCAAAAAGTACTTTCGTTACAAAGAGTACCTGGTTTTTGCTTTCCACTTTCCGTTTTTTGAAAGCTTTCGACCCAAAGCGAATTTTAATAAAAATGTATCGGGTTTTACTGGGTTGGTAGGAAACAAGGGTTAAGGTATCGATGTAGAGTTGGCGTGTATTATTGAAATGCACGATATTTTTAGTCGATATTTTTGTTCGAAACAATTGGATTGGTTTGTTTCCGAGATATTGTTTATTTTACTTTTACCTTATCTATACATATAATAAAATTGTAGAAAAGTGAAAACTGTACATTAAATATTTTTAAAAAAGAATAATTGGAGGGTGGTCTACGAACGATTCCGATGCCGAAAATATGATTCTTAGAATTTTTGTCTGTTTGTCTGTTTGTCTGTTTGTCTGTATGTATGTCCGGAAAGATCTCGGAAAGTACTGGATAGATTTGATTCATATTTTCAGAGAATATCAACAAGAGGTCCGGTCAACATACTTTTTACTTACTATCTCGCTTTTCGTTACAGGGGGTGAGCAGGAGCCTTTTATATCTATACACAAATATCAAATTATCTCATAAACTACTGAATATATTTCGTTCAAATTTTGCATGAACCTTATCGTACACATGATACAACAAATATACAAAAACCATAACGCTACTATGCAGGGGGCATGAGCAGTAAACTTTTAAATTTTTGGACTCACCCGTAACATCGTGTAATACAATTATGAGGTGTATTTTCACCCCATTGAGTAGTAGGCAGCACGGTCATCAATTTACTCAAAAATCATCACGCTATTTATCTTAAGACTTTTGGCAGAGTAATAATATATTTTTTCAAAAGTAAATCATTTTCACAAAATCAGTCATTTTATTCTCTTTCAAGTCTAATGTAGACCTAGCGCGACAATAATTAAAATAAAAGAAACATAAACTATTAATACTTTTATTATTATTCTTTTGATGCAAATGTTACTTCGTAATCGGTACATTCTTGAAACAAAGGAACTTAAGTTATTTTTATTTTTATTGGTGTACTAAAATTACTCAAGTTCAAATGTGGAATGCCGTAATATGATTTTGTGTTTATTTACGATAGGTGTATCTACCTATGTTTTTAGCTCGGTAATGTTGGCGATGCTACTTCAAGATAAAAGAATTCGTAGTGACACTCAACCCAAAGTTGCATGTAGTTCACATTGATCTCATCTATAATTATGCATAACAATAAATTACTGAACGACACAGTTAATTATATTACCTTGGTTCATCTGTAACAACTAGCAACAAAAATATAAACTTTCAAACAAAAAAAAGCCTTTCAAACAATGAAATAATGTGTTCTTAAATTTGCGTTTTACATTACATAGGCCAAAAGTATTTCGGATAGAAAAGCCCAGAAAACTTGCATAAAAACTTCATAATAGGTATGCAATGTGAAAGATCTGTACGACCAAAGCTATCAATGAATAAGAGCGTACGCTAGAAGGTTTTTGACATTACGTATCTATTGATAGAATAATGTCTACTGATAACTGGGATTTTTCAATATTTTAACGATTTGATTGGTCTACATCCGCCATTACAGAGACCGCACACGTGGCCCTTCCAAAGATTCCTTTAACAATTTATTGTAATCTCTACTTATTTAAAATTTTCTTCTTTCGTAGCCTGGTAAAAACAGGGGAAGGTACGAGACTGAATGAGTTTCTGAGATCCCAAAGCTAAGCCGACGAGGATTAGAAACATATTTTTGGAAATTTCTCCAATAAGGCTGATAATAGCGTGTAGCTATCAGCACTTACATCCGTCACACAATGTCTGGAAAATTCATTTTGGCTTTCGGTATCGACAGCGTAACCTCATAACCAACCTCATGTAGTCTTTATTTAAGTTCCATTTATGCAGAAGGGATGACGGTATTTTACTTCAATGATCGTCAGGTAGGTTAACGAATAAAATACGTATTTTTTCTTTGTAAATTGGTACAGTTAATAGAACTCATGCGCATGAAGTCACTTTTATGTTCATATTTTGCTTTGTCGTAACATCACAAATTAGACATATCATATACTTTAGATTTTTGTCATTGTCAATTTAAAAAAAGGGGTGTCTGATATATTTTTTCACGCTATTTATTTATCAGCAATTTAAAGGCAAATCATGATCAAAACACCAGGGGGCCAAGATAACACGTTTACCAACTTTTTTATTTTGGAAATATTCCAAATGTTTGTGAGGAAGATCGGTTTTAATATTAAGAGGACAATCAAACATAACGTGTTTCAGGAAACCGTTTATCTGGGGGCAATTTTGCAAAATCTTATATCTTATGACACTATGTAACATCCACAGTTACCGAGCCCGACTCTCACTTCACCAGCTTCGTCCACAAAAATAATTTGACATCTTATTTATATCGTCAGAAAACATCGTGTGTGAAAATAACAACTGTCTGGCTATCACTGTTCCAGAGAAACAGCCAGGTGACAGACAGACGAACGGACACCGGGGCCTCAGTAATATGGTTCTGGTTTACCTCTCTGGTTACAGTACAATAATAATTTTATGATACCTCATAATCACTATCATAATCCGTCTAACAATTTCAGGTGTAGGCCGGCCAAAGAACAGACGTGCTCGAAAATCATAACCCACCCAATTAGAAAATGGAAACCCTCGAAAGTAAAACATTTTTAGCAGAAGTGCTAAGACTGAGTTATACCTTCTGTTATTTTATACTTGCATCCCCCCCCCCCATTTTTAAAGGGCTCGATTTGTCAAACATGTCTTAACGAACACTCGCACATAATTCACGTTTAAATTAAAATTGTACAATTCGTTCGGAAGCTATGATGTCACAGACAGACAGGCAGGCAGGCAGATATGTCAAAGTTATAAGCCCCTCTTTTTGGGATTAAATAAGAAAAAGTCATTAAAACAGCTGTGAAATATTTGACACCAGGATACTATGTCGAATGAAATGTCTTTTATTCAAACATTTGATAGTCTTTGGGCCGCTCAAGATTCATTATAATTTAGAAAAAAAGCAAGCTTAAAATGTAAAAAAAAGTGTTTCATTTTCAATATTGCATTACATTTTTGCGATGATCGTTATTATTAAACTTCATAGTTTTTCACATCTTGAAAATCACGCAGACGAAGTTGCGGGCAACAGCTAGTAGTATAATAAGGATGTTTTTGTTTACTGATCTTTGTTATTTGTATTATATTCCATTTACATTAAAAAGATATTCCATTGCAGTAAGACTGCACTTAATTCCCTCTTTCAGTTTCATTATGCCATTAAAATTGTTTTTCCGCAGCGCAGCTTAAACCCACCGGGATTCGCCAATAATAAGTGGCTTAAACCGTATGAATGAACAATGAAAATTAAAAATCGGACTACCTTTCCAGTATATTTTCGTTTTTGGCTGACGTCCAAAAAGTTTTGCAGATAATCTTGGAAATTTAGCTGTTCATGTAGGCGAAGGGAATGTAAGTCACGTTTTGTGAGCGTGATGTGCATTGCAGGTGGTGTTGGTCTAGACCGATGGGATAGACCTTACCGGGATTATCCTGGGGAGTCTCTTAGGTGTGGAGAGATTGAGGCAATGAATTGATTGATCTTCTTTTTATAACTAGCGTTGTTTTTCGAAGAAGGTTGTCAGGCACGCGGAAAACATTGTACGAGACATTATAAACTTCCTTCTAGAACAATATGGAAATAATATAATGACCACGCTATCGATGTAACTGATCAAAGTTTGCTACCAGTTCAGGGATTTGCACATTATAAAAATATATCAGATTTCATATGACACACAAAACCATGCTTTAAATGCCTTTGATAAATTACATTTTGAATATACAATGATTGGTTTCATATTTCGTACAATAATACCAATCGTGTGATATTTTTTCATTCCGAATTTACTAACACTTGATTTGCTTTTGGTATTTTCGGTGTGTTGTTACATTGAAATAAAAGTAACATTTACTGAAATGTAAACTAAAACAATTAATGTAGCTATTTAAATGCTTAGATTCCGAGAACTAAAGTGTTATGATGAATGAATGGCTCAAAAATTTAAGCTATTGTGAAAATTTTGGAATGTGAATTCCAAATATTGAAACCAGAAATCGCAAATCCTCAGCTAGCGTAGCAATTAATCCTCAAACCTTCCATAAGCGAGAAGAGGCCTATGTCCAGCAGAGGGATTTATGCTATTATTATTTACTTTTTTTTAAATTCAAAACCAACTAATCAACTTTTATGTTGATCTGCCCCTAAGAAACCGAGCCTAAGTAATTAGTAATAATTAGGTGGATAATTAAGTTTAGGATTAACAAGCATTCAACCGTCGGTCTACTCATAGAAATTTATTTACAGAGGTTCAAGGTGATTTCGACCCCTTAAATTTATTGCTTTGACGTTTTAATCATTGTGAAATCTATTCATAGCCATAATACTCTGTCTTCCAGTTATTAAAAAAAATTTTGAATAAATAATTTGTAGAATTACTTAATTCTTTTTTTTTCAGGATAATTTTCGATTCACTAGTTTCTTTCCTCTACCTCTTAGTATACACATAGACAATCACACAGCATCAAAAATACTCTCAACATTACTAAAACATGTAGGTACATAATCATACAAACGCAGTTAGACCAAAATAGCACAATAAAGGAGACATATCACAGCTGTTCGCCCCTTTCAGGTTCGTTGCAGCTGAATAAAAACAAACGACGCGTGATGACACGCATTTAGTTGGTAGCCAACAGTGCGTCTAAAACCCGTCCAAATCTGTCCGTGGAAAAAGTTTTTGCACAAAGGTGTACCCGTATGAAAGGACGAGAGAAAAACAAAATACTACACAAGTTACTCGTAAGCGATGTACGCTTGAGAACAAAATGCACTTCTCTAGCATTCTTTCTTTTTGAATCAGCTAAGTTGCGAGCTCTACATCTTTGTAAGTTTTAGTTTTTTTTTTTGGGAGTGTTATTGAAGGTTGAAATGAGTTGGATGTAGTTAAAATTTTTGTGTTGCTTTAAATTTTTGGCTTTAACGTAGAGTTGCGATTCTTGATTGAAGTTATTGTTAAAAATGGGAATAGTAATGAAAGATAAAATTAGTTTAGATCTAGCAAAATACTAGTAACTAAACAGATGTATTATAATCTAAGATACATTGAAAACTTCTTTCTTGAAATAATCAAAAAACTTAATAACAAATAAGAGCCTACAAAAATAACCAATATTGAATACATTCAAAACACAACCATCCAAGCAAAAAGCAACCCTATTCATATCACCATTACTAACAAATTAGTTATTGCTAGACTGATTTACACAAAGTCAATGCACTAGACGACTCTTCAATATTCAAGTTTCAAACTGACAAGTAACAAGCTCGTGAATAATAGAGCTGAACTAAGTCGCCATGATAACTATTAAACTGGTGACACTATTAACACTAGAACTTCCAGTAGTTTGGACAGATCTTCTACTACGAGTCAACGTGATGGTCGCTAACTTTGTATAACTTATGTTTGTCCAGAAAACTAATTAGTTTTTCTTATTTCTTCTTCGCAAGTAAGGATGGCAAACCTTCAGTTTTTTGCGCGTGTATAAAACAGATTTTTAACAGTCGAAATCAAAATTTTATTGCACGATAAAAAAACCTGAGTTGCATAAATTTGAGTCAATGAAAGTTTTTACTTATAAAGATAAAATAACGAGACTCACAGTTCTCAAAAAAAAAAACTATGATTTTATTGTAGTTTAATTTTCACACATAAACCTTTAGTGAAATACCAATAAACACAATTACCTACCACACAAACACTTCAAATAACAAAACAAAAACCTTCTTCAGAAAATGTTATAACTCCTTATCGTAAACAAACTTTTTAACCCTTTTATTGGCAACATGTTAACAGAATCCTGAAACAGTAAGTTAGGACAGTTCAACTAAGAAACTATCAAAGTTCCCGATGCAGTTGACTTGGTAACTTGATAAATAACTGTATAATACTTAGTCGAGTGTCTCTACTTAGTTACCGATGGTCAGTTGTCTTGCTATTTATTGAGTTTAAAATATGAAGATGCATTTTCGAAGTTTAAAGGCACATTGAGTTTCAAAGGCTGTTTTGTTTTGTGTTGATTTGGATTTGTCGAATGCGTTGGTTACATGCTTTAACAATATGTGAACAGGTATTTCAGTGGTATAGTTGTTAGTTAGTCATTAAGGACTTTTCATGTAAGGCCAAAAATGTTACATTGCTCTTGTACTTTATTCCATTTATTAACTAGTGAGGGTTGGCCACCAGCTTCTTGCAGTTTTATTAATCCTGACTAATTATACAATTAATTATATTTTACAATAAGAAATCAAACTTCAAACAAATAAATAACTGGCAACAAAACCACAACAATTATTTAAAACTGTTAGTTTTCGTTATAATGATAAAAGCTTATGATTTTCAATTAGAATATTTAAACAAAACGAACACAACGCCACTTAGAAACATCAAACTATCGGGTATAAGAGATGCCTATCAAGCAAAACCTCCTTAAGTAAACCACTATACCTTCAAACATTTTTTATCCGACATTTCCTGAGAAAAACTAGAGCAAAAAAAGGAGAGCCACTTTCCTTAAATTTTATCCTCATCGCAAAGATAACACGTACGAAAATGTGTTCGCTATTTCACGTTGCAGCGCTTTTGTCGTTCATTAGCACCTCCCAAGTTTCAAGACAAGATATATGGCGGGCCGATTAAAATAATGGAACAAAATCTGCTAGCATTAGTCCTGTACGTATGGTGTGGTGACCGTTGGCGCATGCTCCTTTGACAAATGAATGGCGTGTCATTGGGAAGGACATGGCAAGGGATTTAGTTATGCGGTCGTTAGTATACATTGCCGTCATATTTTGTTTTGTTTTATTTCTGTGTTGTGATACTCCTTTGTAGTGATATGGTTGTTTTTGTCGTAGTTGTTTGTATGATATGCAGAGGATTTTGTTATTTTCATGTTAATATAAAGAGTTGGAGAAAGTATGTACAGAAAAATATAACTGTGTATGATTACTCGTCGTATCATCGTGATTACTATTCGCCGACATTGATTATTATCATGGTTTTGCCATAGTTACTGCTTATCGTAAATAAATGAGACAATTCAATATATTTTATAATACCAAATCCAACGTCAAACGAATAGATAATTGGCAACAAAAACGAAAACACAAAACATTATATCAACTGAACAATCATTTGAAATTCGAACACCAGTTTCATTCCATCAACACAATTAAACGCCAATTCATTATAATTATTCTAATTTCGAATACACTTCAAAGCGAGTTCTAATTTTAAACAATAATTCAAAATGGTCACTGTGTTCGAATTGCAAACCGCAAACATTTAAATGCTTAGCCAAGTTGTATGGGTGTTGTATGGTGATGGTGATTGGCACATTCAGCGACAAACGAATGAAAATAGTCGAAAACGTATTTCAACCTGACTCTATGTACATGCCTGTTAAAACATGTTCGGATTTATTTTGTTTCAATACGTTGTTTTATACAATACCCGGTACATGATACAATCTGACGTAATTACTCGTTCAGTTTTTGTACAAAGTAAATTTTCCAGAACAAATATTATATTTCTCTAATTATATTACTCCTACGTATTTCAATATTGGGTTTCTCTTTAAAATGTGTTTGAAAAGGAATTAAGGTTTTTTGTTGTTTGAAGTGCTCGTCCAGAAATCCTTAAATTACTACTAGCGGTATATGAATAAAAAATATTTTTAGAAGTTAATAGTGTGTTGTAAAAAATATTACTTGAAATAAGGTTTTTGAAAACCTTTAAGGACTGAAATATCTAAGTCTCAAGGCTTCAAATGACTTAAGAAAGTCTAAGTAATTAAAACACTTTCTTGTGCTCCTAAATGCGAGCGCTACGTAATACATGTAGATGCTACGCGTATCGTAGCAGCTACGTTATGTAGTTTAAGTCTAGCCGGCGTAGCACGCTCAGTGCTAGAGCATTAGTTTTAAATGCTGACTAAATTAACTTTGAGATATTTTGTAGTAGTTTGTGCTTAGTTTTTGTGTTGACTCCTTAATTTATGTAAATAATGTTTTACATTAATTTGTGAGATGTAATGAGAGTTACGAAACTCCAGGATCGTGGTAGAATAATTGTTCAATATTATTTACTTCACTCAACACTTGTGTACAATTTTTCTCAATTTAAATTGTATCACAGTTACATATAGTTTTGTACCAAAAAAACATGATACGTATTCGAGAAAAAAAATTGTGAACACAAAAATGGGTTATTGAAATTCAGACAAAGAGATTGTGTCCGAATTTCAAAAATCATTTTATATTTAAATTGTTTAAAACAATAAAATTCTGTTTCAAAATCTCATTCGTCGGTTCAATGAAAGGATTACTAGGATGATGCCAAGGATGAACATATAATATTTGTACTATAAATATGTGTGTGAGTAATATAAAACAAAATACTCTTACCATCACATACTTGACAGGTGTTCTCGCTTCGCAAATGTTACGTCGTAATGGCTGTGTTGCTTCGACCACGCTCAAATTACACCTATTTGTTACCAGTTCTCGTTATTAATGGCGTTTGTAAGTACAATTATATATTGCTGAATAAACAATTTGTTTTGTTACGTAAACGTCAGGTGACAGGAATGAGCATAGTTGAACTCTTCTTTTTCTCGTTCGTAATTAGACATTTGTTTCTGAGCTATGCCGATTTCGCATCAATTGAAATTACAGTACTTCGTATGTAACGTATAAGTAACAGCCAGGTGATTGCCTTCTCTATCATCTATTGGACAAAATCAACAAAATAAATATGTCTATTTAGTAATACAATAGAATCCTCATTTTATTATCCTATATTAAAATTTGAACAAAAAGATATTGTCACCCAATATGTTTTAATTTTTAGTTGTTCTAGGTGTTTCCCTAGAGACCAAGACCTAAACCATGCTTGACGACACTATAGCACTATAATACTCCCACAATGATTTTGTCACCCCCAAGAATCTCCATTAATCACATTTATGATAAACCGACATGGTACCGTCAGTGATGGCTCTACCTCACTCAAATTAGTGTAATTTGTTCGATGCTCTACGCTCCATGTTAATGCCGTCTTCGCTCAAGCGAGCGTTGTTTTTGGAGGTGGATATTTTTAGAAGACGTTTTGTATATTTGCAGTAACAACGTTACATACATACAATATATGTAATTTTACATGATTAAGGAACATAACACTACCGCTTATAGTCTATAGTAATATATAAAGCTGAAGAGTTTGTTTGTTTGTTTGAACGCGCTAATCTCAGGAACTACTGCTTCGATTTGAAAAATTATTTTTGTGTTGATTAGACCATTTATCAAGGAAGGTTATAGGCTATATAACATCACGCTGCGACTAATAAGAGCGAAGATATAATGGAAAATGTGGAAAAGACGGGGAAAATTCCACGTGGACGAAGTCGAGGGCAACAGCTAGTTAATCATAAAGTTATTAAACGTAGACTAAACTTGTTATAAGTCACAGCTTATTTTAATTATCTATGCTATTTTCTGTCCTTATGCATTAAGTACACATCAAATATATAACACTAGATGTTGCCCCCGACTTCGTCCGCGTGGTCAGATGATATAAGTTAGGAGTTTTTGAACGGAAGCCCTCGAAGATAATATTTTTCTCGTTTTTGCCACATTTAGTAGTAGTTACTGAGATTAGGGCGTTCAAACAAACAAACAAACTCTTCAGCTTTATATATTAGTATAGACAGTATAGATTAGTATAGATAAATGCTAACTCAAATGAAATTGATACCATTGGCATAATCTAAATTCAATTCTCATCAAATTGGAATACTAATTGCTTAAAAGCCTAACGCCTTAAATAACTTACTTATAATGTATCCAAGACTATTTGATATTAGAAATTATTGATATATATTTTTTAAATCAAGTTCATGAGCTTACTTAGTAATGGCGCTGTACGTCGGTCAAGAAACTTTTAATCTTCAGTGACATTGACGACGCAATAAAATTTATCAATCAATTCAAGAGAAAATAATTTGTGTTCGTTAATTGGTTCTTTTAATAGTATTTTGCTTGTGATAGCTTCATAGGACTTGAATACTGATACTTAAATAAATATTTAATAACTTTGTAAAACGAATTGAGTTCTGTTATTTATAGCGGTTTGGTTTGATCTTTAGAAGAAATAGTTGTCTGACAGACCCATTAAAATTTAGAATATGCTTAATTACATGGGCTCCAGCAATAGTCTATTTTAAAGAAAATTACCTCCCATTCCAGTTTTGATGCAATGCAATTGCTCATACAATCCAAGAAAGTTAAATTTTTGTAAATTCTTCTTTATGATGAAAGTTTTTAACCTACAAAAAAATTGTAATAGTAAACTATAACAGAGTTTTATTGAAACACTGTACACAATACATTGATACTGGAGCCCCAAAAAAAGTGCAAAAAAAATCTGCCGACTTGAAACTTGACAAAAAACTTTTGATTTTGACGCTACTTCGTATTTCGTCATTTATAAAGGTTACAAGTACGAAGCAGAATATTAGGGGAAACAAATAGCGATCATTGAAGTGCGGTCGAGACGAGCACCGTGCTATAGCACTGTAATGTGCGGTGCGGACGCATTTGTCAAACGCTATGGATGCGGTTGCGGTGGGAAAAACTGATACGGTCACATTACATTTATTTTTAGATGTTTCTTTGTTTACATTTGAGACTCTATTTTGAAAGGTACGAGTAAATACTCGGTTTAACATTTTTGGCTTTTTTCATTGTTTTTTGGTTAATTAATCGGAGTTGAGTTTTAGCCTGGTTGTAGGCTGGAGGCTGGTTGTAAATTTTGAAGGAAATTTAAATGAAATAATTTTGTAGGAAAAAGCCTTCTGACTCTTTAAAGTTTTGATTAAGGCTTTGTATTCAAGTCGCAACTGAAAATACTCATTTAATGATACGTCATCACGTCAATATGTGTTAATTCAAGCCGGCTCCTTGCAAATATAATTTGGTTTCCAACAATTTCCGTAACAGCATAATATAACAAAGCGCTCTTACTTCAAGTATATTAAACAAATAATCCAACAAAGATTAGACAACTCTACGTATACGTTACGTAAACGTAACGTACATATACAATTAACGTTGTTCTGTAAAATGTAAAATTTAATCCCTTGAGCGGGATTAAATTGTACATGGGAAACAACAGTCGAAACGGGCAAATCCGGGAGGCGAGCCCTAAAGCTGTATTGTGCGAGGTTGTAAAACTGCGCATTTGACTGACGCAGCGAGGTTATAAAACAATGTGCGATTTATAATGATAAATGTAGGTATTATCGTGACAGATGACAGTCAATGGCTTCTAGTTTGATACCAAGGTAAATTTTCAAATATTAGGAGTGTTATAAAAATCAATATCACAGTTGTGTTTTGGAAGGCACATAAAAAACCGATATCCTGCGCTTGATTTCCCTCCGTTCGTGAAGAATTGCCATAAAATCGGGCTATAAGAGGAAGGAAACAGACAATGCACTTAAGTTCGACGTACATCATAACAATGTGCGTCGAACTGTGGCTCAAAAATTCGTCAGGACATTATTATTTTTTTAATACTAAATGTAGAGCGGCAACATTTTCCGTTTTATTTAAACTGAAAAATCTTAATCATGTATTTTTAGGTTTCCAATTCAATTAACCAATAAATGCCATATCTTTCCATAGGATCTGGTGATCCAATTGACTGTATCATTCACTTACAGCAAATAGAAACTATAAAGACATTTACATCCAAATCCAATTTCCCCCGATACTTAATTCATACAATCAGACTCATGCACTTATTTCCTCAATCAAATACCCCCTTTCACATACTATACACAGATTGGCCAATCAACCATCCCTTTTAACCAGGGCTGGTCAACTTTCGGTCAGCTGTAATTGACGAACATAAATTGTTGAGGGCAAGAAACATTTGTTTATGCATACATGATTTTTTTGGGGTTCCGTACCTAACGGGTAAAAATGGAACCCTATTACCGAGATTTTATTCTTTACATTGATTTCAAGGGTCATTTTTTGTATTTACCTATATGCAGTTCAACAATAACATAGTCGTAAATTTTAATCAAAACATCGACGAATCAGAAAGGCTATCAAACTTAAAGATGCACCACCACTGGAATTCCGTACAAACAAAAAAGCCTCTACAATAATACTTCTAAGAGAAATTGGGTCAATGCTCACATTTGGTCAGACACACGCGATTCCACACTAATGCTGACATTATGCTGATTGCCCGCTCTTTCTACGTTGAATAAAAACTTAGTATTTCAAGAGAAATATTTTTCGACGTGGAATGCTACGTTTTTTGTAACATCTGTTGCCTTAGGGATTGCTTTTGTAGAGTAAAGATGTGCTTTGTGTGTTATTAAGAGAATTTTTTTAGGTCAAAGTTTATCATTTGGTTTAGAATAATGAACGGCTGATGCTACGAAATTGTGAAGACGGTGCTACGCTGCCTACGACTGCTACGAAATTTCTGCGCCCTGCTCGCATTTTTTTCCTACACAAATGGTCTGTGCTTATCGTTGATCCCAGTATACAGTATTATTGCATTTTTTTATTTTGATGTAAATTTAACAGAGACATTTAACAGAGTTTTATAATTTTGTTTATGTAGTCTATCGCCAAAAAAGTTAAAAAAAATGTGTCTTAAACTAAACCAATTGATTAAAGTATAAGTAGTATAATTAAAACAAAATTAATATGTTTAGTTTCGATCTTTGAGATAAGGAAAACACAAATGTTTGTTTTATTAACAGAATACCAAAATGTAATGTTATATTACGACCTCCGTGGTCCGGACCGGTTTGAAGGTGTCGCTAGCTCTGAGGTCCCGGGTTCGATCCCCGGTCGGGTCAATGTAAAAATTCACATTTGTACATTGTCTCGGGTCTGGGTGTTTGTGGTACCTTCGTTGTATCTGAATTCCATAACACAAGTGCTTTAGCAACTTACTTTGGGTTCAGAACAATGTATGTGATGTTGTCCGCATTTATTAATTATCTCCTCGTTTACCTTTTTCATGTCAAACAAAAACAACCTATGTCTCTAAGAGTATAATATATTCTAAAGCTATAGTAATTCGTGTATCACAACATTGGTATTGACTTGTTATTAACGTTAATTAACCGACATACATTTCTTGAATATTTGATGATTTTCCTCATCTCGTACCCGTCAAGATAGTCAAAGCTAAAGATAGTCATAATTCTTTGGTTACCATTTATAGTTGCCATTATAGCCGATGAAAAGGTTCTGATTAAATTTCATCAAAAATTACTTCAGTTAACTGCCACTTAAAAATGATAACAATTAAAATGTTTCAAAAAAGAAAAAAAAAAATATGTTAACAATAACCGAGTATAACTCGATGAGCCATGTTTTTGATCCCCGCAAAAGACAAGCAGTTATATGATCCACATAATGAATGCTTGTTTTAAGTCTGTCTGTACTTGTACCTTTGCTACACACGGATTCAATTCTTCAGTGCCGATTAATACAATAATATAGCGTCAGTCAAGATTGCTTTGCGAAATACCAGCTGATGATTGACGGTTCCAATGTTAAGGAGCAGTACCACTGATTCTGTATACAATGTATTGTGTAACCGAAGTTTTAAAATAAAATGAGCGCTGTTTGATAGCAGGTACTCTTACACAATGTGTACTCGTAAAAAGCTCTTGTCTAAAAGGTTTCGTTGTAATCTAGTTGTTTATCGGCACTGTTCGTAAACACAGGAGAAATGATTCAAACTAAAAATACATTCTTTGAAGAAGCTCTTTTTATTGACGTTAGCGAACACTCGTCATTTTATCTCTTTAACTGTTCTAGTGCGAATCTTTTCAATTACGTCATTAAAGTTTTTTTTATATAAAAAGGGGTAAATGGTAGTATGATAATGATAGTTGTACCACCATCTGTTTTTGTATTGATTTATTATTAAAACAATGTCTTTCCTCCACTCTTGAATAACTCCAGAACTATATAAATATAATAATTTATGTAAGGCTGAATTAGTTGCGAGTGACTGACGACTTCGGATCATGTCTTAGTGACACTTGTCGATCAATTCCGATAAATACGCGTGAGCAAGCTTTTATAAGTAACTAGCTGTTGCCCGCGACTTTGTCTGCGTGATATTCAAGATGTGAAAAACTATGAAGTTTAATAATAACGATCATCGCAAAAATGTAATGCAATATTGAAAATGAAACATTTTTTTTACATTTTAAACTTCCTTTTTTATTTCTAAATTATAAGTAATCTTGAGCGGCCCAAAGACTATCAAATGTTTAAATCAAACACACATCGTTTACGATACTATCCTGGTGTCAAATATTTCACAACTGTTTTAATGACTTTTTCTTATTTAATCCCAAAAAGAGGGGTTTATAACTTTGACATATCTGCCTGCCTGTCTGTCTGTGACATCATAGCTTCCGAACAAATTGAACTATTTTAATTTAAACGTGAATTATGTGCAAGTGTTTGTTTAGACATGTTTGACAAATCGAGCCGTTTAAAAATGGGGGGGATGCAAGTAAGAAAAAATAACAGAAGGTATAACTCAGTCTTAGCACTTCTGCTAAAAATGTTTTACTTTCGAGGGTTTTCCATTTTCTAATTGGGTGTGTTATGATTTTCGAGCACGTCTGTTCTTGGGACGGCCTACACCTGAAATTGCTAGACGTTGTTTTCAGACGATATAAAGAAGATGTCAAATTATTTTTGTGGACGGAGCTGGTGAAGTGAGAGTCGGGCTCGGTAACTGTGGATTTTACATAGTGAAATTATTTTTGTGGACGGAGCTGGTGAAGTGAGAGTCGGGCTCGGTAACTGTGGATTTTACATAGTGTCATAAGATATAAGATTTTGCAAAATTGCGCCCAGATAAACGGTTTCCTGAAACACGTTTGATTGCCCTCTTAACATTTGGACTATTTCTAAAATAAGAGAGGTGGGAAACGTGTTATCTTGGCCCCCTGGTGTTTTGATCATGACTTGCCTTTAAATTGCTGATAAATAAATAGCGTGATAATAAAAAAAACTATCAGACACCCCTTTTTTTAAATTGACAATGACAAAAGTCTAAAGTATAGGATATGTGTACAACAAAGCAAAATATGAACATAAAAGTGACTTCATGCGCATGAGTCCTATTTACTGTACCAATTTACAAAGAAAAATTACGTATTTTATTCGTTAACCTACCTTACGATCATTGAAGTAAAATACCGTCATCTCTACTGCATAAATGGAACTTAAATAAAGACTACATGAGGTTGGTTGTGAGGTTACGCTGTCGATACCGACAACCAAAATGAATTTTCCAGACATTGTATGACGGATGTATGTGCTGATAGCTACACGGTATTATCAGCCTTATTGGGGAAATTTCCAAAAATATGTTCCTAATCCTCGTCGGCTTAGCTTTGGGATCTCAGAAACTCATTCAGTCTCGTTCCTTCCCCTGTTTTTACCAGGCTACGAAAGAAGAAAATTTTAAATAATTAGAGATGACAACAAATTGTTAAAGGATTTTTTGGAAGGACCACGTGTGGTGTTACGAGAGCGGGTAGAGTAATAAATGAGTATATAAGGGGAAGTTTGAAAGTGGCACCGGTTACAGAGAAACTACGTGGTGACCGGCTGTCATGGCATGGGCATGTTATGCGGAGGAATGAAAATCATGTGGTAAGGAAGGCGTTAAGCATGGATGTGGATGGATATAGGGTAAGAGGACGACCAAAGAAACGATGGATTGATTGTGTGAAAGACGATATGGCTGTAAAGAGTGTTTCTTGTGAGATGACGGCCGATAGGAAGGTGTGGAAGAAGATGACATGTTGCGCCGACCCCAAATAAAATAATTGGGATAAGGGCAGGGGAATGATGATGACCACGTGTGCGGTCTCTGTAGTGGCGGATGTAGACCGATCAAATCGTTAAAATGTTGAAAAATCCCAGGTATCAGTAGACATTGTTCTATCAATAGATACATAATGTCAAAAACCGTCTAGCGTACGCTTTAGTCGTACTGATCTTTCACAATGTATACCTATTATGCAGTTTTATGCAAGTTTTCTGGGCTTTTTTATCCGAAATACTTTTGGCCTATGTAATGTTGCAAATTTAAGAAAACATTATTTCATTGTTTGAAAGGCTTTTTTTTTGTTTGAATGTTTATATTTTTGTTGCTAGTTGTTACAGATGAACCAAGGTAATAAT
Organism: Trichoplusia ni; assembly: GCF_003590095.1. Classification (NCBI taxonomy): domain Eukaryota; kingdom Metazoa; phylum Arthropoda; class Insecta; order Lepidoptera; family Noctuidae; genus Trichoplusia; species Trichoplusia ni. The sequence goes on from NC_039481.1 coordinate 10,132,929, forward strand.
TAACTGTGTCGTTCAGTAATTTATTGTTGCATATTTATAGATGAGATCAATGTGAACTACATGCAACTTTGGGTTGAGTGTCACTACGAATGTTTTGATCTTGAAGACATAGGTATATACACCTATCGTAAATAAATACAAAATCTATCACGGCATTCCACATTTGAACTTGAGTCATTTTAGTATACATCAATAAAAATATAAATAATTTAAGTTCCTATCTTTCAAGAATGTACCGATTACGTTAACAATTGCATAAAAAAAACGTAATAGTTTATGTTTCTTATATTTTACTTGTGAAATAGTCGCGGTAGGCCTATATCAGACTTGAAAGAGAATGAAATCACTAATTTTGTGAAAATGATTTATTTTCGAAAAATCCTATTATTGCTCTGCCAAAAGTTTTAAGATAAATAGCGTGATGTTTTTTTGTGTAAATTGATGACCGTGCTGCCTACTACTGAATGGGGTGAAAGTACACCTCATAATTGTATTAAACGATGTTACGGGTGAGTCCAAATATTTAAAACTTTACTGCTCATGCCCCCTGCATAGTAGCGTTATGGTTTTTGTATATTTGTTTTATCACGTCTACGATAAGGTTCATTCAAAGTTTGAACGAATTATATTCAGTAGTTTATGAGATAATTTGATATTTGTTTATAGATATAAAAGGCTCCTGCTCACCCCCTGTAACGAAAAGCGAGATAATAAGTAAAAAGTATGTTGACCGGACCTCTTGTTGATATTCTCTGAAAATATGAATCAAATCTATCCAGTACTTTCCGAGATCTTTCCGGACATACATACAGACAAACAGACAAACAGACAAACAGACAAAAATTCTAAAAATCATATTTTCGGCATCGGAATCGTTCGTAGACCACCCTGCAATTATTCTTTTTTTAAAATATTCAATGTACAGTTTTCACTTTTCTACAATTTTATTATATGTATAGATTAAATGTAGTTTTCAAGTATATTTCATAATTTCATTATTGACTTTGGCAGGGATGAGGATATCTTTTTTGACGCTTTGTAAATAATGCATATTTTTCTCTTTATCAATCTGGAGTAAAAATGTAACAATACAATGTTTCACATTCATAAATAGGATTCTGTTTGACACAAAATGCTAAACTTATCTCTCGCCGTCGCACACGCGGCCCAAACAAATCAAACGTCACACAACAATACCCAGACTTGTGAGAAAATTGTCCCAAATCCCAGCCTTCAATGCCAATCGTTTGATTGAGCCAATTAGTTACAATTTCGTCGGTAAGGGCCCACATTTGTCAAGATTACGCCTTACGAGTTAGTGCCACGTTTCGTCTAGATTAATCTAGGTCGGACTAAAGGGTTAATGCTGTCAATCAACATCACTTTTCTTAAGCTTGTGAAATGTCAAAGAGATTTGTTTAAATATAACATGTTAAATTTATGTACGACAGAAGTCATTAGAAGAATTACAGCCCATATGTTGATAGCATTGCCTTCGTTAGGTAATCCATGCGGTTTCGCAATTAACACTTCAGTGTAAAAATGAATGCGTTGCTGTAAGAAACACTCCAGCGTCCGATCATAGTAGCTTTGATACCTATGTAACTGTGATAACTATGTTTTTTTATAATAATTGCATGCATAAAAAAAGTATACCAACTAAAACCAGTAAATAATTAAAAAAAATATAATACAAAAGAAACAAAACTGTAAATTGGCTGTAAGCAGCTAAGATATCAGGAAATTTTATCTATCTAAACCAGGACTGGAATTAAGAAACACATTATCCTTTTACAGTCTCAAAAAATCTTAATTATAGTCTAAACTTCTTAATTAAGTCCCAAATCTACAGCATACATAATAATTAAACACATGTTATATTAATTAACACCATTCGCTACCCGAAACCCTAGACTTAGTTCGGACCTTCACTGTGGCGTGTTCAATTTAATCCGAAGACTCAAGCTTGTTGCCAATATATAATTGGGTTAATCAAACGTACTATAGGGTTAGTTGCGCTATGTGGGTCTGAAGACTTGTAAACTATCAGTTGAATTGATTTGATGGACTGAGTACTCGAAAAGGTGTAGTGTGGGTTTGAAGATACAAGCAACAGTAAATAAAACATGGTCTCACTCTACCAAAGGTCTAGTGGAAAGATACTGTTAAAGAGTTAAGCTTGCTTAACTTTAGTTCGATTTTTTTTTCTGTAATCACTAAATTATTAACAACAAATAATAATTTTAAAATAAATGGTATTATTTTAATCAAGATAAAATACAGTTCTCTTTATTGGTGTAATGTTATTAACGTTTTAAAACAAAACGTTTTCACAGAGAAACTTGTCGCTTGCTCATTTAGATATGCTGTCTTTTAGATATTTTTATTACTTCTTAAAGTGCATACTATTATCACAAATACTTTGAATGTTTTTCTTTATTTCATGATGTATTTAACATCAGAAAGTAAAGAAAAACAATCAAATCATGCGCGATAACTGAAAACGAATTTTCAAAAAGCACAATATATTTAGAAGAATACATATATACAGATATAAGAATACATCAATATATATAAAAGATATACTTTAGACGTACAAGAGAATCACTTTGAAGTTTAAATATTTATTTAAAAGAAACTTTCAAAAACATGCCAAACACAAAGTATTTACTAAAGAAAAACTTTCTACACATAAAAATAAATAATTGTGATAAAAAACCTAGATCTAAAAGATTAAGCACGTGGCAAGTTTGTATATATATTCATTCTAGTTTATGCTCTTGACTCGTTTATTATAATGTCTTGCCAGAAGAAATTCGCAATGCATTTTTCGAAGAAGGAAAACAATAAAAAAAATAAAGTGAAATCTTAAAAACTCTAAGCAAATTTCGCGCCAAGAAAACATTTTAACTCAATAAGCTTCTAAAGCTAGAGTCCTACATTTTCTTTAAACTTAGCTATCAAGTAGAACTAATTACCTAATCCAATTACTAATAAGACCACTAATCACCAAAGCCATGTAAAAGAAGTTATCAACAGCTCACCAAATATTTTCTCTACGATATCACACAATAAACCTTTCATAATTACAGAAATAACCCGCCAATAGCCTCCATTAAAGATACCCGAATCCCGTTACCAATTACGAAGCAGGAAAACTGTCTCAAAAATAATAAGTGAAGAACAGACGGATATACGACACTCGCCGAAGGGGCGATATTAAATCGAGACCTTTGGCCTTTATTGCCACATGTAAGAGGAGCTAAGGAGGGTTCCATTCGATCCTTGTATAGTTTTTTCGGAACATGGGACTTTTTCTTTTAATATCTGACGGGTTGACACGGGTTGATTATTGTATCTGTTTATGTATGGCGTTTTAGGGCTGTGTGATAAGCTTGGGTACTTTCTGTTTTATTTGACTTTTTTTTATTTGCAAGAATTGATCGCAGAGATTGATTCTAAACTCCTACGGTAAAGCTTTCATATTTTGGGCAAGATAAAAATTATTTCCAAAATAATAAGGCTTAGATATTCCGCTTTTATTTTTTTAGATACTTCCACATTATATTATATTTTCCCAATGGATTTACACCTGAAAACATTTTTCTTTTTTTGGAAAATTATTCAATAAAGAAAAAGCACATTTTCCTTAAAAACCTCACCAAAATGTTTTCATCATTTTTTTGGTATATCCTGGAACGTAATACAAGCTAAAACATCCACTTACTCGAACGTTTTACGCATATAAATATGAGGAAGACCCATAAATGTGACACCCATAACTCTAAGCCTGCCTCATCGAATATTTGCCATAAATCTGCCAAACTGATCGCATGCGGTGGATTCTAAATTATGAGTGCGGTCCATGGAGGATTAATTTTACGTTTTAAATTAGATCTTGGATGGTAGAGCATTTTTAGCTATTTTCGTTGTATTCATTTTTGAGATATTGATGAAATATTAAAAGTACCACACGACAACTTGACCACACGAAAGTGTAATGCAAAATGCAGCCTTATTTGTTTGAAATAAAGTTGTCTTAACACTGATAAAAGCGTGTGTTCCGTCTCATATTGATATGCCATTCATAATAAAACATCGACGACGCCCTAAAATGATGTCAAAATGTAAGATCTTTATTTTTTAATAATAATGGCAAAAATTAAATTCTATGTATCAAAAGTACTTGCTTTCATATTTAATTCAGGAAGCAAACAGTACTTTTTCTGATACAAAACATAGAGCAACAAAACCTAATTCAGTTTTCTCTTATAGAATTTAATTCTAATCTGTCTTAAAAAGTTAGGAAAAACAGGGTGAAGGAATTACCATAATACTCACAACGCACAATGAAACATACAGATCAAATTATTAACACTGATTCTCTTCAGAACACAAAATAAGGATGAGTTTATAGTCCAAAGCGCAGAATTGACGATCAACGTTTATCGTGATCCCGTCTTGGCCCATATTTGTCACGACAGTACTGCTCACCTCGTAAAGTTAAAAGGCGTGATGGGTGACATTACCCTGCCTTCGTCTCGTGTGTTGCAAACATGATTTCCAGTTGAAAAATTATTAAGTGACTTTTTCAAGCAACGTGAGGCTTGTTCGTTTTGTTTTATGATCTGTGACGTTACTTAAGCAAGCAATTTAATTATTTTACTATTTGCGAAAAGAAGATTGTAGTACGAAAGCTTCTTTGCAAACTAATTGCAAAGTTTTGTACAAAGAAGTGGTACCAGTCCAACAGGCATTTGACATTTTGACTTCACTTTTCACGGGACTATATATTTCACAAACTATTCATGACTGAAACTTTTTTACTTACTCTTATCAAAGCCCTTAAAGAATAAATGTATAACGAGGGAAAAAAATACGTGCCACTAGTGGCTAACTTCCCAGTAGACGAGTACACTTAATTAATATCCTGAAATAATTAATTCCCTTAAGATAGTAATAGACTTATAACGTCTATCATAGTTAAAATGTTCTTTGAAGTATGTTACAGTTAGCAAACTATGTTCTATTAAATTATTCAGCTACATTGTTATTAGAGGCTATCCATGAAGGAGACCCTTCTCAATAAACGTCAGACAACAGAACATAATTTAGTCCTTAAACCAATTCCAAGTACACACAAAACATTGACAAAACCATACTCGAATTTATTAGAAATTCTAACGAAAATCGACCTTAATCCGAGTACTTAAGAGCGTTCCGTACATTATTTAGGGATATCCCGAAATACCGCGCATACTCCTTGATCCAGATAATTCTCTAAACTTATCCAAAGTCAGATTAAGAAAGGCGAGAATCCGAAATTCTTAGTGTGGTTGCAGAATTACGCTTGGGCGTATTTCACACTGGGAGCAAGCGAACCGATCGTAACGAGAACTAAATAAACATTTTTTCCAGTTTGGACTTTATTCGCTCGAAGATAAAGCAGAAAATCAATTGCATATGGATCTCCTGGGATTGAAGCAGACGCTAGTTACCGCGAGTTTGGCCGCGGATTTTAATTCGGAACAGTATTTAAAGTTGATAGGAGTTATGATTTTTAAGTCGCTCTTTAAAGCCCCACAATGCAGTTTGACATAGGCTTTTTGCTTCGATAGTTAAAATGATCCATGACCCAAAGATCCTTATGAAGTAATGTAAGTATTATGAAGAAAAATATTCTATCGATATATTTTATTCGGATCTGACTCACTGGACACCTGTACAAGTTTTATCGTTTGTAGTCCTTCGATCCCAACGGCAAAGGTGGACTGATTGCGGAAGACGGATACTCCAAGATTACGCAGTAACTTATTAATGACCAAGTGGCCTATGCTCATTGAAAGGCTGTGACAGGCAGGGTGGACCAAGAAATACATTTACAAGCTAATATTGACGTTAGACGTATGAGAATTATACTTTAATCAGGTATGTCGTTGCATCGGTATTTTCCAATATACTCCCTTATTTGCATTTTTATTACTTCGCGCTCCCCTGCAATTATGTCAGTCCCGTTCATTTCTATTCGTCGTTACAAATTTCATCGTTTTATCATTACGCTATTCCACAATTCAACACAAAATCTTTTCAGATTCAGCTCTTTTCATCTGAGTATTCAGGTTTTTGTGCGTCAAAACGGTTCAAAACCACGTTGACGCTTTTCACCCGCTGTTGTGAACCACGCCTAAAGGCTTTCGTAAAACTATTAAGGTTTACTGAATCAAGTTTTTGAAAGTTTTCAAGCCTTCGTGTGAAGTGGAAAGGATCGCAGAAATTTCAGTTTAAACGCCAGGGAGCGAGGTGCGAAGGGAAAGGAAGAAATTTGAAGACTTTAAGATCAATTTGAGTTTGTTTTTTTTCTTCCTACTTCTACTCGAATAAATGTAGTGTTAACAGCAATTAGGAGTGACAGTTTGGAGTCCTGCCTTAAATTTTATTTTTCTCTTTATGACATTTCCATCTATCTTTCATCATCAGCCTATCGAAGTCCACTGCTGGACATAGGCCTCTCCAAGTGCACGCCACTGAGATCGATTTTTCGGCTTCTCGCATCCAGCTCCTGCCAGCCGTCTTGCGCAAGTCATCACTCCACCGTGCCTGAGGACGTCCTACACTACGTTTGCCGAGGCGTGGTCTCCACTCTAGAACTCGTTTACCCCAACGGTTATCGGTTCTTCGGCTAATATGGCCAGCCCACTGCCACTTCAGCTTGCTGATTCGGTGGGCTATGTCGATGACTTTGGTTCTCTGACGGATTACCTCATTTCTGATGCGGTCCCTCAGAGAAATACCGAGCATAGCCCTTTCCATAGCCCGCTGAGCGACTTTAAACTTGTGAACCAGCCGTACCGACAGTGTCCACGTTTCGGCTCCGTAAGTCATGACAGGTAGGACGCACTGATTGAAGACTTTTGTCTTTAGGCACTGTGGGATCGACGATGTTAGGACTCGACGTAACTTCCCAAATGCAGTCCAACCCAACTGAATTCTCCTATTCACCTCGTCCTCAAAGTTGTTTCTACCTAACTGCAATGTCTGCCCGAGGTATACATATTTCTGAACAACTTCGAGAACGGCGCCGTGTATCGCAATCGGTTCCGGTAGAACATGTTCATTGAACATGACCTTGGTTTTGTCCAAGTTCATCCGTAGGCCGATGCGTAGAGAAGATTCAGCCAGGCCGTTCAGCATCTGTTGTAGGTCCTGCAGCGTTTCCGCCATGATGACAATATCGTCAGCAAATCGCAAGTGAGAGATGTGTTCGCCATTGATGTTGATGCCGCGTCCTTTCCAGTTCAGCGTCTTGAACATATCCTCCATTGCATTAGTGAACAATTTCATCTATCTTTATTTCTGTATATCTAAAAACAGTCGTATATCTACATACGTACACAGATGCATCAAAGTTACAGTGTGAGGAATGTCGGAGGTATTCCGGCGCATGCCAAGCGATGTAGACGCGTCACAATCTTACGCGCCGAGCTGGAATCGAGGCACCTCGGCTTGCTGTCTTGTCTTGACGCACTATTAGTTTAAGGTAGGTGGATGTTGATCTATGTATAAGTGCAAAAAGTGATATAACGTGTTCTTACTATGGATAGGTACAGTTGTAGAGTCGTCAATTTATTTCGGCCATTTTGAAGGAAATGTTTGTACGAGACAACTTTGTTTGTGTTGCTAATAAATCCATGTTAGCACCACATAACTTGGCAATGAGATGAATAAAGTATATGTTAAATGTTTTAGAACTTTTCAATGGAAATTGAAAAATGTTCTTGATTTTCTTTTGAGAGACTGGGAATTCAGTGTTTAATGTTTTTTTAGTAAAACAATGAAATAAACCTGCAACTAAGAATTATGAGAAACGTTTTTTTTAATAATGTAAAATTAACTTATGCTCTCGGCTTCGCCTACTTCAAGGTTTGATATGTATAGCTGCAAAATCATCACCCGCTTTCCACGAATTCAAATAAAGTAGCCTTCCCTTCCCTTATTTTGAGCGTTAAGAGGTACCAAACATATACACACATAAAAAGACACAATATTAGTGTTTTTTTTAATACATTTATCAACAATACTTGTTCGCTTAATAGCTAATTAATTCAGTTACGTCAGAATTAAGCTATCAAGAGTTAACGAACTCATATAAAGCCTTGCTGTATCGAAGCAGGTTTGCCTTTTGTTTACGAGAATTTTGTAAACAGATCTCCATAAAGCGCATCATAAACCCAGGGATGTACTTGCATCGTAAAATTAATAGGCCCGATGGGAAAAGGATTCCATCTCGAGTTTCTCGTAAGTAGAGTAAGCTGAAGGATTTTATGCTGGTGTGAGTTTGTTTTGATTATAAATAGTTCGATGTTTTGAAAGAGATTACTCGTAATGCCTTCATTTTAATTTTTGTTTGTCTGTTCAATTGATTGTGTCGTCTCAGGTTTGAATCTTGGATCGATAAAGTTATAGTTATTGGATCTTTTGTTTCTATCACTTTTAGGGTACCGCACAGAAAGAGTAAAAAACGGAACCCATTACTAAGGCACCGATACCGGTCGGTCTGTTCATCTCCGTCCGTCATCTGCCAGAATATATCTCATGAACTATGGATAGCTAGATATCTGAAATTTTCACAGATATCGTGTTTCTGTTGCCGTTATAGCAACAAACAGTGAAAGTAAATATTCAGGTTTAGAAACGGTTACACAGAAATGCATTTTATGGATGAACAATATTTGTTTACTATTGGTTTACTTTTCATATTAGAGTCTAAGCATTTTAAAATAAACTAGCTGTTGCCCGCGACTTCGTCCCCGTCGGTAGGAGATATAAGTTATGATTTATACCTGCTCTATATTTTTCACATTTTCCTTTGTATCATCACTCCTATTAGTCGCAGCGTGATGGTTTATAGCCTAAAGCCTTCCTCGATGAATGGTATATTCAACACAAAAAGCTTTTTTCAATTTGGACCAGTAGTTCCTGAGATTAGCGCGTTCAAACAAACAAACTCTTCGGCTTTATATATTAGTATAGAGTTCTGTCGAAATTTCACTAAAGGAAATAAGCTGTTTTCAAGTAACTTTTCACGCTTATACTTCATACGATTTTCTTGTTTACTTGCAGTAAATGAAACGGAACGAAAAGGTAAAAAATATGTTTATTTACCAACAATTTCTTTTCAAACACAAAAAGATATAACAGGTAAACGCCCAATTTGTCTAGGCAACAAAAAAACTTTTACAACTTTTGTGTTGAAATGAACAGACAACGCGCCATATTCCCATGCATGTTTGATTATATTTTATCACCATCTAAATCACCATGAAATAAAACATACCTACCAACATGCGTTTTATAGCAGGCATATGGAACTACTGTTGTGTAGCAAGTAAGGCAATAAAAAACTTTTATATACAGATGCCATATTGTGCCAAATAAAATACGAGGAGTAAAGTCGGGCCGATAAAATAAATTTTCCGAAAGTATTTCAGTGAGATATATGCGATGTGTGGTAATGAACAAAGGGAAACAATTGACAGACGTACGCTCAGATATTTTTGGTTCTGCATATTATTCAATTATGACAATTTATGGATTAAAACAGTGCCTCGCGAGGCTTTTCGCTTTTGTTTTCGGTTGTTTTTACGGGAGAGTATATTTTTTTTGATTGAATATTTGGAACCTTTTTACATTTTAAGACAGTTTGCAGCTCTAATAATGCTAATATTAAATTAAAACGGCTTACTTCGTTATTAAACCTATCTCTAATGAGTTCTATTAATAAAGGCTATGATGAAGTAATTAAAACCTAGGGATTTGAACCTGCGCCTCCTGGTTTGAAGTTTCAACTGACTGCAAAAAAGGAGGAAGCTGTTTTTTTTGTTTCCTCAATCTGCATAAACTGACTATTTTGATTCTTCATTTAGCGTGAAATAGCTGTCATTTCAAATAAATTTTTCACCAAGTTTCAAGTAGTTTTCCTTTCTACATAGCAAAAAATAATTAGCGGTTTCCATAAAATCGACGAATCCCTTTTTATCGACTAAATTTGACTACTAATAGTATTACTACGAGCACAATATTGAAATACAACTACTATTAGAACTAGAACATTATAAAAATAACATACCAAGCTACAAAGCGTATCAAGAATCAATTCAAACAATCGAACACCAACTTCAGAATACACAGAACGAACTATCAAGAAATCACTCCCAGTTGAACGTCAGAAAACATTCTTCAAACGGAGGCGAACTTTAATCGATGTTGTAAAGTTTGAGTTCATACACGTTATAAGTTCCTTAACCTGGTTGAACTAATTACTTAATTACCTAAGACATGTTTGCGGCCCCGGGTTTGTTTACATTCGGATTAACTAGTGTTTATAGTTTCGTCGCTTGTTCACATGAAGTGGCCTTTGTTTGATCATGTTTCGGGTCTTAGTTTATTTTGCTTGCTTTCTTCGGTGTATATTCTAATTATTCTCTTGAGTATAATGTGTTATTTACATTGATTGTACGTAATATATATGTAAAGTCTTGGTAACGGTTACTTAATGGTTATATTACGGTTTTATGCATGATTTTGTATACACGAGGTGCAGGTTTGATCCCAGCTCAAGCAAAGTACAAATCCAACGTATTGTACCTTTTAAGTTTTCTATAATATCAGTCACAAATATTTGGAATCGGGATCCCTTACGAACCTCGTGAGGGATCCGGATTCCAAATATTGGAAACGGGATAAAAACTATTATTGGTATTCATCCCGGTTATAAACTATCTGTGTACCAAATGTCGTCGTAATCCGTTGTAAAATAGAATAGAATAAACTTTACTTACAAATGCTACATATTTTTGTCATGTATTAGAATTTTGAATAAAGATCAAAATGAGATACGGATATTGTATAGAAATCACATCACTAACTCACGAAGCTAAGTTCCCCGCTTTTACGCGTGTCAATACAATAGTTCAGCTGGGTTCGAGCACATGACCTCTCGATCGGCAGCCGACGCCTTGAGCTATTGTGCTTGAATAATTTAACGCAGCCGGTATTGAACTGGATCGACTCGATCGACAAACGTTTAGGTGGCATCTAGAAGGATGGTAATGCAGATACAACTGCCTGCAGTACTGCATTGGGGAATTTATCCCGGTTTTTTTTAGCTGGTTCATGTTTCTCGATAAACTTAAATATTTTCTAATGTAACTGTCAAATTATTCACACTTAAAATAGCGCAATAAAACGTGCAAAATACTTCAACTAAAAAGTACAGAGCCGAACTTGGATACCATGTTTATGGGACCAAATGACAGCTATTTAATGTCAAATGAAAAAATAATGAAACAAATTAAACAACATAAAAAAGAGTTGATGAATTGGGAACCTCTTCTTTTTTGATAATCGGATGAAAGGCAAATATTATAGCAAATAGAATACCCTAATTTGTTAGTCAATAGCAAAACAAAACTCTTGACTCTCTCGCAACTATAGGTGTTCTATAGAAAATTAATACTCCAGACAATGTTTTATAAGCAACTTTCCTACAAAAACAGCAGAAAACGAAACAAGCGAACACTGAACAGTAAATACTACACACCGTTACGAACACCTAACAAGAACAAAATAAAAAATATCATAACAACATTTAATGTAAACTCGATACGGAAAAGAATAAGTTGTACCGGTGTCGTTAAAAACTTTCAGCCCCGGAGGAATAAAAGTACGAGAAATGTACTCAACCTTTTTAACTTGAAACTCTTTAGTTTAGCAAGGAGTTTGTATTGATACCTATTTTTAGTAAGGTACTTTATTTAGTTCTAGAATTGAATTTGGTTTTCATATATCCGTGTATGACTTTGGTGGCTTTATGAAAAAGTAAACGTCTTTTTTTTTTGTAATAATTTGATGCATTTTTTATCAAGTAGGTATTTACCGTGGTGATTTAATAGAATCTCAATAGGTATGTCATAGTGAAAATATATTTATTGAAATGTAGGTAACCAACACATTTTTAAAGTCAATATGGGAAATTGAAAACTTAAAATTTTTCTCTTCATTATTATCATGACTAACGAATGTACATAAAGAAGACTTTTTCGCAGCTTGAAATAACAAAAAAAAAACAGTTTAGATTATATAAACTTACGTAAACAACTCGAATCCTTAAAAGTACAATATAAATAAAAACTCAGCAGCAGAACTTCGCTAACGCAAACTAAAAAACCAAAAAGTAGAGCAAAAAAAACTAGCGAAACTGGAGTCAACGATGCAGTGGGTTCTCTGAAATGGTAATTGAATAAGCAGTTGGTTACGTCAAATCGCACTAACGATGCCGCGCAAGCAAGACTTTTAGATGATTGCTAAGTAAATGATGTATTTCCTCGAGGTCCAATAAATAGAGGATAAATTTGTTGATTGCATTTCAGCTAACGGATCTGATCGAGGATTTTTAAGTTTTAGTGTAGAGCTATTTACGTCATCAAATCAGGGTTAAGTTTTTTGAATTAGACGTTGAAACGAGTAAAAATAACATTAACATAATATTTTTTTATTAACGGACTTTTGCCTTTGTAGTCTAAATTTTTCTCGCATATAATTATAGACCTCTAAAAATAAAACTCCTTTTCAGATACAAGTATTAAAAATATCATCGTTCACCTTTTGCCCATCTATTTTGGGAACATCAAATTAGTAAGGAGCTTGAGCCGAGACTGGGAGATAACACCTTAGAGAAAAGCATTTTATATTTCAGTATGACATTTTCAGACTGGTATGAAAGATTTATACGATCATGTATAAGCTGAAATCCGACGCAATCCGAACAAGAAACAGTGGTGATAATCCGTAGGTTATGAGAACAACATTACGTAGTGTAGACACAGGGAATCCGCAATTTGCAAGCCAATGCATCTAGCATCCCTATTCAGTGACCAGACATTTACATAGCGCGGCGTAGGGCTGCGAAGTTGCGATCTTTTTGGAACGATCAACATTTCGGTATGGACGGTTTGTTTACGATCGAAATATGAGTTTTGGTTTATGAATGCACTCGGCTTTTTCCGTTGATAGAATTTAGTTTCAAATCGATACTCGAGTGATACTGTTGTATTGGCAACTAACCTTTCGTGCATACTGGTGTTATTGGATTTTCGATATATTTTCATAGTTCAATATTTACATTTTAATTTAAACTTTTAGGAGTCTAACACAAAATCTGCATCTACTAAGTGTTGTCTGTATCTAGATTCATAATTATGGTACACCTCTAGTTGAAGTAAAAAAAACTCTGCTACGCTATTGAAGATATAGGTAGAAACAGAATTCTTATACAAACAAAATTTTATTAAAGCAAATAAAAAATATTTACATAAACCACCTTAATGCCGTTCCTTTGAATCCATTTTATTATTCAATACACGTCATATTTACGCGGCATTAAAATTGGAGACTGGTTTTACCAAAAAAAGGATTACTGACTCCCCCTGGCCGGGCACGTCCCCGGCTAGAAATTGAATATTATTCTGACTGCTGTATAATATAAAACTACTGGATGTATCTTAATAAGATGCAAATGGAAATGTTTGTTAGGGAACTGTACTTATAGGCTTAAAACGAAAACTTTTTAATCAAATCTCACTGCCTGCCTGTCAGTAAGTCTTTTACTAGTCTGAATCTCATGATTGTGATAGCAAGACGGTTGAACTTTCACAGATTATGTACTTCCGTTTCTGCTAAAACAATAATGGCAGTAAAATAAAGATTAAGTAAATAGCTGTCGGTAAGGTCATAAAGATTATACCCTAAAAGCGTTACTGTCTTTATTCGATAAGCTGAACTTTTCTTTTTTTATACTCATCATATCAATAACTAAAGTTATAACTGAGTTTTAACATTAAAACCTTCACTGTATCTTCTGTTCTTTTCACGAGATCAGAATGTGTTTTATATAAGTTATTAAAAAAAGGCCTTAAGTAATCTTCAATTTAACCGGGAAGACATTATTACATAATAATTTTAGCTCTTCCAGTATTTCGACATCATTGTAAGTTCTTTCATCCATGATTTTTTCCTTTGCATAAGTTGTTCGGTTTCCGACACAGTTTAGCATTTCTTGAAAGTTTTCGTCGAAATGTTATTATTCAATGTTTATTGGTCACTGCGGAAAAATCTGAATTATGTATTTATGTACAGTGGATTTAAAAATCAGGTTGGTAGAAAGTAAATCCAATTTGAAAGTAAAATTTAATGTATTTTGTTATGATTGCTACGGAATTTCTAATTCTCATTATTATACTTAGATCGGGACTCAATGTACATCCTTGGGGAATACCATTAGTATAAAATCTACACTTCACTGTTAGTCGCAGCCCTATCTTGTTTGAGTGCTAAGGTCTTGGCTACTAAGCTTTATTGCATTTCTTCAGACAAACATATGCATGCAAGGACACAATGTACCCACTTTTGTGGAACATCCAAGCCATATTGTATAATGCTATACAGAGTCAAAGGTTTCTCATTGATATACGACGCATTTTCATACAGTGCTACAAGACTGCAATAAGACTATAGCTACTTTTATACTCTTGCTGCACAGTCTACAAAACAGTGAAAATGGACATAAAAGTCAAAATAGATTCCCTGTGGAGCATTAGCCACTCCACTTTTGTCGTAAAATGCGACTCATGTGATTACTTCGAGAACATTTGAAGGAAACTGGAAAGTGCAGAATTTGTAGCGATGGCAAATAAGAAAAATCTTAATCTTACCAGTAGAAAAAGTCTCGAAGTAGTTATTGTGAAAGTTAGATAATAGTTTATTAAAACCTGTTTCATGAAACTTCTGTCCATCCAATGTATAACTGTAACAACAGTTGTTAAAAATTTTCCTGTATTATCATAGCGGTAACTAGGATACATCTTCTGAGTAATTTCAAATCTTACCGTCACGATTCGTAAGATAAAACCTAGTGGCAGATGGACAGACAGACTAAGAGACAGAAGACATTCGGTGTTAAGGTTTCCTTTTTACTCAAAAACCTAGAAACTCAACTATTGACTTAAAGCACTTATAATGTAGACTAAAGCCTAAAATAAAAGCCCAGCTAGAAAGAAATCTTCTACCCATTGCACCAGTTCAGCAATTGCATTTGCATACTCAAAACGTTTTTGGGCAAACCGTAACTGGAGGCTATCATTACCATTCATCATAACTGCGTATACATAATTCCCATGCGGTCGAATGGATTGCGATCTATTGGATTAGATAGAGGTAAATGCTATCCGCAGGTACTTTATTACGTGCGCTCGTTACCAAGAAAATATCTGGGGAAATAGCGCGCTTAGATACTTTAGACTGAGTAGTCGAGTGCTTGAAGCCACGCTCAAATTCACTGTGCGCGAGGTGTCGCGGGTTCAATCTTGCTTCAAGATTTCTTGTCTTGAGTCAGGGGTGTGTTTTGCATATGACCTGAGTGTTTAAATTTACATTCCAAAATAATTTGTTCACAGATGTTTTAGTAATTTTAGATGCTGACGTGTAAAATCAATTATTCAATCAACTCAACCTATGACAACTGATGGACATACACATATATTTTTTAATTTCGCATTATTCGACTGCATCGAGTCCTAGACAGCTACTTTTTTTGGTTATCGGTGGATTGGGGTGGAAGGCGCTTGCCGGTACATTAAATTTTAAACATGAAATACATAACTTTAATAAGAACTCAATGTTGATTGAGAGCTCGTATGGATGGAAAGTAGAGTTAAAATACATTAACAAACAAAACTTTGATCTAGCACATAATGTAAGCTAAATTTACCAATTTAGAAGTAACATAAACCGACTCAAAATTAATACTATTTATATATGCCTATACCCAATTTGTGTGTCAAAAGGTTTTATTTAATCGAAGCAGATTTCAATTATACCCCGAAATAGAGTGTGCCGAACGCTATTTTCAGAATTCTATTCTTTTCTGCAACATCAAGAAAAGCCGACGACTATTTCAATTCTGACAAAAATGTATACCTATTAAAATTTAAAAGTTAATGACACTGTTAATTTCGCATTGGTGAAGTCCTGACTTTAACTTAGAGGATTTAGTATTACTTATTTTTTGTAATTTATTTTTTTATAAGTTACGACCATTTCACAAATGTTTAACATACTACACTCGGCTATTTGTGTAGTCATTGATTATAAAGACCTGAAAATGGTGGCTGTTATGCTCTGACTTGATTTAATTGTTACATAGAGCTCATAACGACGCATACCTGCATATGAACCTCCTTGATTTCTGCCTCGTGGGGTATCGGAAACTAATTCTTCCATCTGAGGATCATAAATAATTCTTACATTACAGTTGTGGATGAGACGCAAATCCGCCGTGAGCTATCTCGTTTCTTCATTTGCAAAAGTCTTATTTTGAAAGAACATGGTACCTTTTGTACAGAAGGCGTTTTTTTTCTCACGATGGCGCGATCATCGGAATATGTTTTATAAGCTACATTTAGAACTTCAAACCAAAGGTAAATGCTGACAAATAATAATTCTATTGTGTAATATTATCTGTACAGATAAACTCAGCCAATAACGAGATGATGACATTTCTAAAGAATTCTTTTAGATCCCGAAACAGTCATTTGCCGCTAGACTTGTTCAAATTATTATTTTATCCCACTCAGACTTTACCTTGTATTACGAAAAGTGAAATGATTCTACGATTTCATTTTGAGTTTTTTTTAACCTAATTCTAGAAAAAAAAGGAAATAGACAATCTTAATATTGTCGTTAAAGGAGCAAAGCAAAGTGCTCCACTTCACTACATGTCGCGGCATGTCGTTTATACTCCACAGCTTTAATCAAAACATGCTTTGAACGAGACTAACTTGCTAACATTTTTGTAAAAAGCATTTTCGAGATATTTTTTTATCAAACTACGTTGCTAAAAATAAACAAATAAAAATGTAAGAATCTTCGTATGGGTGATAGACGCATGACCTGGATCGAGTTAGTTTGCTTTTCTCAACGAGAATGTTTTCACGTGTATAACTAGCTTGCATTAAATAGCGACAACCTTGATGTAATCGATGTGTTTTGTAATTTAACTTATGTTTTTGAAGATTTTGCAGAATAATTCGATGTAGGAATAATATTTAAAATACTTTTCAGAATTGTCAAAAGATTTATCTGCATTAAGATGCAGCAGTTTTTTTTTTCTTAGACTGAAAATACGATTCCATTTTACTATATGCATGCGGAAATGATTTTACAGACATACTTTTTATATGCCAGATAAACTTTATAGCGTCAAATCAGATAAAAAGCTTGACCATCCGAACTGAGCGATAAAACGCAAAGCATTTATACGTACCGCGCACGCCAAAACAATCAACGCGTAACGTCCGCACTAAACAGTCCAGGCAGCGCTCCAAATTCACCATCTAATACGAGATATCTTCGTAAAATCCATAGGCATTGAAATTCTAACCCAATGAAATCCCCTATCCAAACGGTATTTGGTATGTAAATGAATGTCTACTCCATACTCGGTACAAATCATGCGCGTAACGGCCCACGGCGAATCAGGTTCGTATGTGCTTCGAATAATGTGACGCGAGTGTTTATTTCTTGCTTTTCTGGGTTCACCTCGGCTACGATACGCTTCCCGATAAAATATTGAGTGCTTGTGTAGTGACAGTTTTGAATTATAGTGGGAGCTATTCGTTTTGTTTGGTAGTTTTTTCGGGGAAGCCGTGACAGCCGTAATAGACATTCTTGGTTGTTTACTTACGTTTTATTGATATGAATGATTCATGAGAACCGAATTTTAGATTTAATGTAAAAAATGCATTTTTTGGTCCCTGTAAATGTTGGATTTTTGAGCATCAAGGATAGATCATAAAATACATGCAATTGTTACTTGGAGAACAAGAGAATCGTCGTCGAAATTGGTGCATTCAATCTTTAAGTGAGGTCCACGAATAGGGCAACGTACAACAAATCATATTATGGGTAATAGTTTTTATTTGAACCGTGTGCGATAGCAGGCTTCGCGATTACGTTGTGTGATGTAAATATTACTTTTGACAACGTATCGCTTTCGCGTTTGTTTTGCAACTGGCGCAAAAGCACTGTTGGTCATTATAATGCTAACTCGCCTCCTGCCGAAAGCATTAGCAACTATTTTGGGAACCATTTAAGCTAACTTTTCAAAACTAGAACAAAGAGGAATTTTTGAAACAGGATTCATAAAGGCTCCGTATAGGTAAATTCTTTTTTTGGATGGTATTTGAGAAATGTGATCAAGATATTCTAGTTTCTTCAGTCAAAATAAAAAGCCTTTATTACCATTTTAGTCTCATTTGTTTTTAGGACTCCTTACTCACCCAAAAATCGAGAGGGTCGTTTAAAAAATACCTGAATAGCTGCTATCAATACGTGACATCAGAACCCTTCCTCACAGTCTCAAACACTCCGCTCAATTTGCATTAGAAACGTGACTAGTCGGCTACAAATAAATCATACCTGGAGTATGTTAATGTCCTGAGCGATGTTTTAGTGAGATGTATTGATACTAGCATATAAAGGAGACGAAAGGGTAGTGCTCTAAAGGAATGCTATACGCATTAGTAGTCAAATGTAAAGTAATTCGGCATTCACTAAGTTCCTTTACATAATTATCAAGATTAGAACTCTGTGTCGAGATTCTCGAGATACCTAGAAGTACAACTTTAAGTTAGATTTGCGACTGCACATAGGTTAAGGTGCAAACATGTTTACGAAAGCCATGTGTTGGAAGTTCCATCACCGCGTACGACAAACATTTTTGTCATCTGTAAATGTTTGTTCTAAGTCTTTTTAGTCTAAATCATGTGAACCAGAATGTTGAACCCTCCAGACATGATGATTATCCTTAGTGCGACTTTAAAAAAGCACTGGAGTGAAGAGGGCTCACGAACGCGGGCGCCGGCACAAATCTCATTAGGTTTAGTTTGAACTAACGAATTTAACAAGAGCACATAAAAGGTGTTCATTTATTTCTAAGAATTGACATGAAATGCTTCGTAATATACCATCTTGCGTATACGAAATGTAACATTCTGAAAGCGAAATAAGTGAGATTCAAATTCTGAGTCTGTCGAAAGTAAATGAAGGTATATTTTTCCACTTATTAAAGATACTTCAAACACTCATGACGATAATAAATGTTGTTTCCATGTCTTCGAGCTGTAGACAATTATGAGTTTCAATTTGAGTACGGTTGGCAACGAAATGTTATGAAAAATTAAGATTTTTATGAAAGGATAATATTAAATCTCTGTTTCGTTCGCTGTATCCGGGAAATGTGGTTTTTATAAATTTAAGAAAGACAGGTTTTAATAATCAATGATATTTCGGTGATCTTCATCGAGTTCAAGATGTATCATCAGTGCAGGCATTGTTTTACGTATTAGCATACCTACCACGCTGTACCAGGAGGTAAGATGCGCTAGGTTTACAAATTACTCCTTCTTACATTAACTATGGTTATCGTGTATCAGTATTATTCTGTTATCAAGTTGCTGCAAGTAAAGAAACCTAGTGCAGCTTCGCAATCTAATATATTCAAACATAAATATAAATAACATTATCTGTCCTTATCATCATAGACGCATATAGTATTTAGTGTATTTATATATATTTATTTATTTATATATATATTACATATGTATTTAGGTTAATGTTAGTAATTATTTTTAGTTATAGCTTCTTTCTTTTTTGTTTTTTACACACTATCTGCATCTCTTCTTATTCTAACTCTCCCATAACGGGCCTGCTGGAAGAAATTTCTGTTGAAATAAGCTGTGCCTATGTACTATGTGTTCTATCTTTCTTCTTTTCTGTACTCTGTGTGTGTATCTGTGTACATGAACTATTAAAATAAATAAAATAAAAATATCTGCCACCGCAATTTTTTTATCATTTCCACACAAAAGCCAAAAAAAACCACAAACTAAAAATTATTCAAAAGCAGGCCTATTTACGTAGCACACACCAAGCGATACCATTGTGAAAGTTGTTCAGATCTCTACAATCGGGAAGTTCCAACAAAAGAGGAACAACCGAGGGGCAGGGGGGGGGGAACACAGCGAACTTGTCCGTGGAACTAAAAGCGCGAATCCTTCTAAAAGTTGTGCATTATCATAATGTTGGGGGCTGTTAACTACAGGGTGGCGTGTTTGGGCGTTTACTTGACTGTTAACCAACTAATGATGTATTTTTAATAATGTGGGTTGAGAATTACCCTGTCTTTACAAGGTATCCGTAGATTTTTACTGTTATCGTACGAAGAATGCGTAGGAAACGGAATCGCGTTCGGTACTTCGATTTTTCAACAGGATAAACGATGTATTTGGCGTTATTATAGTAGGTGCTGAATCACTTGCAGCTTCATATTCTAATGCTACACGGTTACAAAATGTCTAATGAACTTATATTTGGACAGCCTATTTTGACTAAAGTAGATGTTGCATATTATCTCAGAAAATAATCACTATTATGGAACAAAAACAGGTTTTCTTTGATTCGACAGAATAAAAAACTTACTATCAAAAACTAGAAATGCATTCGAAAAAATTACAAATTATGAATTTTTAATTTTAAGTCCAGCCTGTATAACTGTAGGCCTACTGACCTTTGTCAGATTCTTGATGTAATGAGCGGTATTGTTCCAGAATCAACTCGTCCAACTTATTATTTGTGTACCTCTCAACATTGGAAGGGTTATTACGAAGTTTTCGGGGCTGAAGATAAGCATATCTCTATTGTTGTTTTGTAAATAGATAATGAATGTAACGGTTCGGTTAAGGCATTGTTTAAATGTATTGGAGGAATTGGATAATGGGCTCTTGATTTTAGATTTAATGTTAGTTTTTTTAGTTTATTGTCCTTTATTTTGATTTAAATATTTAAAAGGGATATAGATGTACATAATATATCTAACGAAGATAATAACATCTTTTTTCAAAACTACTCTCGCATTATGGAATTTTTGTTTCGCGGGGGTTTTCATAAACATTCATTTCACATGCATTAATTAGGACACCTAGACACGCATTCGTAAATCATACAAATGCTTATCCTACGCCTTGATCAAACCCGCGACACTTTGCCCTCGGAAGGCTTGAAGTGACCTTGACCTTAACCACTCAGCTATCCATATCTTAATAGTTTCAATTACTGTCGTTTGATTGTTTGTGAATTAAAAATATTTATTCAGTAACTAGCTGTTACCCGCGACTTCGTTCGCGTGGTTAGGTTAGATGTTTTTTTTTTAAATCGGTTGAGTTTTTTTGCGTTTCTTCCCTTAGTTGTAAAATATTTCATTTCTGATCTGCTCCTATTAATCATAGATTGATGGTTGATATATATACTATTGCCTTCCTCAGTTAATGGACTAACACTGAAATATTTTTCATACCGCTCAGTAGGTTCTGAGATTAGGGCGTTCAAGCCTGACAAACTCTTCAGCTTTATAATATAAGTAGGTATACATATGTAGGTTATGTGCATATAGGAAAAATTAGAATTAAAGTATATTTTTTTAATAATGTCATACAAAGGTAAAATTTGTGAGTCTGTGACATTGTGGGGGGTAATCTCTTTGGATTTTAAATCAGTCTTAGTATTTAAAAAGGCTCGGTATTTAAAAACTTAATTTTCTCCTCAACTCGTGAAGAAATACTCAAGAGTTAAGTGTTTTCGATAAAGAATATACACCTTATAATATTTTAAACTAAATAAAAACTCACACAATATAAAACTATCATCTACAACACTATATAGCAAATTTACTATGAAACATGCATTCAAGTAGCTGCTAGCCTGAAACTGAGCGATTATTAGAAAACCTACACATACTAAAGCTATCATTAATTGTAAGACTATTTGTGTGTGTACATAAATTATTAAAAAAACAGCTAAATTATTAATTAAATAAGACCTTGCTTTGATAAGACCGTTTTTTTACAATATCGAAATATGGTGCCTTTACCTCAGTAAATTAAATTTGTTATTTTTTCGCCTTTTCCGCATTTTTTTCGAATTTTCTCACCGTTTAAACCTTCCCTGGACTTCTACGAATACTTCAAGACCAAAAAAAACCAAATCGGTTCAGCCGTTTTCGAGTTTTAGTGAGACTAACGAACAGCATTTCATTTTTATATATATATAGATATAATATACAAGAAATGTCTCTTGTGCCACTAATTTAGACCAGGTTAGAAAAATAACAAATTTCTCATAGCGTATCCATTTTTAAACCAAGTTATAAGACCTTATACCTTATTATACACAACATAGAGCTCATTCTCTTTAACTGTTCATTATTGTCAAAGAAAATCAAACTCAGCATTTAGATAACAACAAACATATTTGATATGTCGAACATGAATGTGATGGGAAACCATATCAAAAACGGATTACTCATAAAACAATCGTAAAATTAAATCCAATGAAATAAATAACTTTTGGTCTAACTTTTATGAGGTTTTTATCCTATTGTTGTATTATTTTCGTTCACTTTTTTACATTTTGTGTGATAGCAGTTTTTAGGATTAGGGATTTTAAGTTCGTCTTACTGATCAGCAGTTTTCCCTGTAGACTTTCAAATTATTTTATAAACCTAAACAAATTAGCGCATTAACGTTTCTTTTTGCTATATAATGATAAATATATATAAATATATAACAACTCTCGCCCACTTTTGTCCTGCTTTCAGCCCACGAAAATGCTTTTGGGTATAGTTTGTGAACAGAAGCTGGAAGATATAATGGTATTTTATTTAAATTGTGACGTAGAAGTTAATTCAGTGTTAAAGTGTATTGATCTGTTACAATAAAACAGACAATAATAGAACTGAAAAATAAAATACAATTGATTATTTATGCAGAGTTGTAAAGACTCGGGACTTATTGGAATAAGCACTTAAAAATATATAAGAAAACATTTGTGAAATGTTTTTAACAAACAATTGAACGCTCTTTACAATAGAACGTAAGGATTTTTTTAAAATAACGATAATTTTGAACAATTTACGCTATTGCTTTGAGACATTCTAAGTCAATCCTGTAAACCGATTACGAGAACCTTTATCGTCTTCATCTTTTATTTCGAAAATTTTAAATTTACAAATCAGTGTTTTATTTTACTTAAAAAAGATGTTTGAATATTGAATCCCGTCCAGGAACCAAAAATAAAGTGATTATTTTGACGCGTCCTATACAAATTTCTCTATACAATATCTCTTAAACAGAGGCTTCCGTTTAAGTAAGTAGGTAATAATCTGTGCTAGAACCCTTCGCACTTCATATTAACATAACCTAAAAGTGGTGTATTCAAATAAAAAAAAAGACATTAAATCACATAGAATACAAAATTACATGAGAACATAAGAGTGAAAGAGACGGTGACATAAGAGAAAATCTATAAAAAGAAAAAATCTCATTAGTCCTTCAGTTAGATAATTGAAAAGTATGAGACAAATGTTTTTTCCTTTTTCAGAAAAACTAGAATTGACAAAGATTAACTGCTTTAAAGTTCAGGAGAGGGGGCTTGTGACGTAACGTTATGGTAAAATCTATACTCAATCGTGGCGTCACGCGTAAGTTTCATTCACTGTAATTTGGTCAATTAATGTTTGCGGGATAAATTAAAAAATACGTACCCATTATTATACAAAAAACTACAAGACGGACACTGCAAAAAAAATTGTCGTCATCCCTATTATTCTTTTGATTAATTTTCGTAGACAGAAATAACACAAACCTAGAAACTTCTCCGAGTTACGTTTCCGCAAAGGCTTTTCATTCGAAATTAGGCATGAGACTATAAAGGGCAAAGGAAACACATAAAATAATCATACATTATACAATATTCTTGACGTAGGCTGATGTTACGTACATCATACTTGTATTTATCTGTTACAGACTAAGTTTTGGGTAGATGTGGCAAAATTTACTAATATAACTAACTAATAATTAGTATTTTAATGAAACAAAAACATGTTGGTGCAGAGACGTAATATGGGAACCAAATTTGAAAAAACCTGATCCTGAGCACCTCTTTTTTTGTAAGGCTGGAGAATTCCCATGGACGTCCTCTTCCTCGGGGGAGAGAACGAGTAGTGTCAGACTCTTACTGACCAAACCTGAACCGCCGGGCTACGTCATCCGCGCATTTATTTCGATGTATGGCAATGCGTTGCAATACTTCATACACATCCTGAGTACCCCTGAAGTTCTCCATGTTTTTTAGCGTCCAGGTTTTTTTGTTGGAAGTACACGTCGAAAAACTGAAAGTAGAATAGGAGGCATACCAAGTGTTTATAATTTTGTGTAAAAATAGAGGATACCAATTTTTTTTTTGTTGCGTAATAAAAATAATAGCTGTATGAAATTTTGATTTCAATCAGCTAAAAGTAGCCTATCCTTGTTTTTTTTTATAACACCTCCCTAAATAACTGTTTGTGTTATCTCGTCACATTTTCGTTATTCTGATCACATGCATATTCTATATTATTATTTGCCGCAACATTAGCATGCCGGCCACGAATCATCGCATATTTTTGTTGTCAGATAAAAAAATATGAATCTTGGCACGAATATTATTATTGCTGAACTGTAACTGTAATATGTATATTCATCCTACTCTATACGTTAAGTAATCTTACATAATAATGTACGATGTTTGTGGTGAGTCATAGATTTTGATTGACATCGCTAATTGGCTGAGAAACTAAGTCGCTTTGACGAAAGGAATTTATGTTCCGACTTAAAACTAGGGTAGAGTGCAGAATTAAGAAAGGCGTATAATTTGAGTTGAATAGTAATAGAACAAAAACAAAATACGATTTTTCACTTTTATTCTGAACTTTTAAAAAATATGCAAGAAAACCATTTAAAATAATTATACGAAAAATTAGCATCTTCACCAAGTGGGGATCAGAACAAAGGTAGCAAGAAAGATTATCTTCTTCAAGAAACGATGTTCAAATTTATGTAAAGGCATCATTGTAGGCAGTAGTTGATTACACACAGGCTGGCAATGATGATGTCAGCAGAAATGAAATAAACCATATAATATTATGGCTGATGTGCCTGAGTCCTCACCTTTATTAGATGGTATCACAGGTATTGCAGCTCGCTATGATTGCAATCAGTTTTATAGTTCCTTTTGGCATGCCTCCAAAGTATTATTATTTGGAGTTCATTAAACTTCGAAGACGACCATGGCACTACTTAGTAACCTACATTTATTATTGTGGTACAAATGGAAACTAAAAAAGTAATGTCATCATTATTGCCTATTTTACAAATAATATTAATCACTAATATATAAAAGAAATGGCACATGACTTCAGAAGCGTTGAGCTCTTGGAATTTTTCAAAAATAAACCCAACTTAAAAATCAACTACCTATTCTCTACCTACGTTCGAACAAATCAGTTCGAATCCTATCAAAAACTCGCAAGCATTTTCAACGAACGAAACAATTTAAATTCCAAGTATTTTCTCCTCATAATTTTCAGCTTTAGTTTGTTCGTCGTCATCATTCTCATCTCGTACGCTGCTGGATACATTCGCAGTACCGCTTCTATCGATTAATCTTTGTCAATACCTCCGTTAGAATATCTGACGAATGGATTCCGCGACTCTTACCGTCCACAATTCTCTTTTGGCATCTGTCCAGTGTTCTTAGACAGCCATATCGGTTTGATTGCTCAGCTCGTATCGTATAACAGATAACTTATATGCTTGCTCGTATTTCAGTCAGCAAACAACAATGATGCTAAGTGCATTACGAACGGTTAAGGTTAGTTCGAATTGGAAGGTATAAACCCAGACCTAAGATTGGTTTAGAATAGTTTCGGTATTATTGGAAAATTTTGGAGTAGGAATTATCAAAATTGTTTCGTTAGTTTTTTTTTCACATTCATCATGTCTTCCTCTTTTTATATCTTCCTTGTTGATAGAGTTTTCTCTAAATGTTATTGCGTACTTAAGTTCAACTGTCAAACAAACAGCTCAGATCAATCGAACTTTTACGTTTCCAGGAAATTTGTAATTTATAATTGCCTCAAAAGTAGTACGAAATTATTGGGAAAGCCAATAAAGGTAACCTACAAAGTAAGTCAATGTAAATATTTATAGAAGCCAAAACTAATTTATGTTCGACAAATTCTACAAAATTTTCTTTCAGTATCTGTAGGTTCGAAGATCTTGTAAATATTGAAAATTTATTTCCATTTCATGCTTCCCTGTTCCTTTTGATTGTAACTTCTGAAATCCGACATTGACATCAAATTCAATTTTGCGGTCAAGTTGTGTCAATAATGCAATTAATTAGTCGCGAGATTTACGAAAACTCTATAAATTACACCTTTTCTGGTTTCAATAAGTTAAAGTTCGTCATCAAAATATTTCATATATATCAAAATATCTAATTTATACATCTCTTGTTTGTGTAGTATCAAATTGCGATATGCCACAGCTGTTAAATGGTAATTTGACTAAATAATGCTTTGTCATAATTTCTGGTCAGTGATATATAATTGATTATGTATTTGAAGTAGTTCTTCTGATCTGAAAGAACCGTCCAGTAAATTCGTACTTTGATTGCACGGTTAGCCGAGTGAATAAGGTCACCTCGTAAAACCCACCGCGAGCGACGTGTCATGAGTGTCATCCCGGTGTACGACAAATGTTTGTGTGATTCACGAGTGCTTTTTCTGAGTCTATGTGGCCTTGCGCATGTGCCTTTAATGTTTGTGGAACCCCTCGTAACTTAAGGACTAAATTCCTTAGTGCTAACTCTTCTCCCACTCTACTATTTTTTAGAAATACAGAACCGAAAAAGTATTGTTATAATGAGAAAAACAGTGATTAAGAATACCATTTTCAATTTTGAAACTTCAATACCAATAACTTTTCAATAGCATTCGTGTTAGCAGTTTGGTCCCAAAAGTAGAATTGAATCCCTAAAGTATCTTAGGAAAATCTGTGACCCAATTTCAAAACAGGTCTGAGTATTGTCCTTCGTCTCTTCGTCTCCAAAATAAAATTTATGCGAGCAAAATAATGCAAATTTTCAATTCAAAGGAAAATTAAAATGCTTTTGTATGAATTCCACCAGCAATTATTGGTTAAACGAATTTCAGCATACATCTCTCTTGCATAAAATTCTTTACATAATTGATTGTATTTTAATTCGAAATTATAATATTAATCCAAACGATATGAGATTTTGTGGAACTTATTTACAGTCACGAATAAAAAAGTTTACTGTGAAAAATATTTTAAACAAGATTACTATTTTTTAAATTAAATATTACGATTTTTATGTAAAAAATTAATTTATACTTTGAGGATTTATAGAGGTATTGTCAATTGCTTTGTCCTATTTCTTTTTTGGTCCAAGATTTGTTATAATTCTGAGCCTTTTTGGTAACACGTGTATTATAGAGGGAGCGAGTGGGTGGTGTCAAACTCTTACTGACAAAACCTGAACTGCCAAGATGGGCTATCCGCGTTTTCGTATCAGCTTTGTGTTGTAATTCTTCATGCATTGACCGCAGGCTTTTGTGTGTTTTTGAAGGCATCATAACCGACGCATAGCACTGTTTGCCTTTTTTTTAATCAAACACGATATTTAATTTCAAAATCTTCATAATATGTACCTTGCAGGACTTTGTAGACGATATTCACATTTATATAACAATATCAATTGTTACAATGTAAGTAATGAAGTAAAACTAACCTCACTTACCAATAAATAATTAATGTATGCCAAACTTGCAAAATATCAACCCTAGAGACCATCATCGGCCTAGCCTTTTCCCAACTATGTTGCGGCCGGCTACCAGTCTAACCGGTTTCAGCTAAGTACCAGTGTTTTACAAGGAGCGACTGCCTATCTGACCTCCTCAACCCAGTTACCCGGGCAACACGATACCTCTTGGTTAGACTGTCTGTCAGACTTTTCAAGCTTCTGACTACCTGTAACGACTGTCAAAGATGTAGGAATAACAGCCGGGACCCACAATTTAACGTGCCTTCCGAAACACGGAGGAACTTGTTATGACAAAGATGGTCACCCATCTACGGACCAACCGCGTCAAGCATAGCTTAACCTGTGCCACGAGCACCTCTCTATCAACCCTAGAGACCATCATCGGCCTAGCCTTTTCCCAACTATGTTGCTACTGTACTAAGCAACATCTCAAATGCCACCTCAACCGTGCTACCTCTACATCTTTCAGATCATGATACAGCACAAATGTTGAGCTTCCCTACTAAAAATAAACCGTTAAAATTAGCAGCATACTATATTTTCAAAAAAGACTACAGCATAGAAAATATCCGAAAATTTAAGGAATGCTTGCAAAGCTTGACTTGGGCTAATATTCATCTAAATACCGATTCAAATTCCGCATTTAATGAATTTCATGATTTGTTGTGTTTATTTTACAATCTTTGTTTTCCAAACGTAAGAGTTAAGGTTAATACTAATAACAAAAATGCACAAAAATGGATAAGCAAAGGTCTTAGACAATGTTGTAAAACTAAAAGAAAACTACGTTATCAGTATTATAAAATAAAAATTCAACTAATAAAGCCAAATATAAAAATTATTCTTATCTACTAAATAAATGTGTATATAGCTCAAAAAAGAACATAAATATTAAATATATTAATGCACATGATAACAAATGTAAAGCAACATGGACTGTAATAAAAAATGAAATTAACGCTACTAATTCCAAAGAGAATATAGAAAGCATAAAGCTAAAGGACACAGTTATTACAGACCCTTTGAAAATAGCCTCTATGTTCAATAACCATTACACTAACTTAACTTCTATTCCAAATCAACAAAGTGCTGACCGAAACTCTAGAAGAAATAAATATTACAACTCAATGTTTCTGAAGCCATTGCTAGAAAATGAGGTGCTACAAGAAATAATGTCTTTACGCAATACCAGATCTGAGGGATATGACGAAATTAGCACTAAAATAATAAAAACCTGCTGTAACGAGCTAAGTAAGATCTTAACTCACTTAATTAATATATCATTTTTAAATGGAATTTTTCCTGAGAAATTGAAGTTGTCCATAATAAAGCCATTGTTCAAAAAGGGAGATAAGGATGATATAAATAATTATCGACCAATAACTTTAATACCGATTTTATCTAAAATTTATGAAAGGTGTATGTATAGAAGACTGATTGATTTTTGCAATAAATTCAGAATTATAAGTGACGAACAATTTGGATTCCAAAAAAGTAAATCTACAACTTTAGCTACATTCTCTCTTATGAAAGCAATACTTTCCAATGTTAACAACAATCAAATGACCACTGGACTATTTTTTGATTTATCAAAGGCCTTCGACCTGGTATCACATGACATATTGCTAGAAAAGTTGGAAGCTATTGGAATAAGGGGACCCGCTCTACAGTGGATTATGTCCTATTTGAGTAATAGGAAACAATGCGTTAGTATCAATAAAATTAACAAAATAGAGTTATGACATCCTACTGTTCAGAATATAGACATAATAAATACGGCGTGCCACAAGGAAGTGTGCTTGGCCCAGTATTATTCCTTATATACATAAATGACATTACAGAAATAACCAAACACAAATGCATCCTCTTTGCTGATGACATATCTATTGTAGTAGCAACTGATAAAAAACAAAATACCATTACAGATCATGAGCGTGAAATTAATAATACTATCAATAAATTAATACATTGGCTTGACGTTAACCGTTTAAAAATAAACCTAAACAAATCCGTCTATATCCAATTCAATAATACAAATAATAATAAAAATAACATTAAACTTAATATAAATAAACTCAATGAGGTAACGCATACAAAGTTCTTAGGTATAATAATAGATAAAGATATTAATTGGAAATTACATGTAGATAATATTAGCACTAAAATTAATAAATTCGTATACGCACTCAAGCAAGTTAAAAATGTTACCAATATGAAGACTGCCTTTATATCATATCACGCCTATGTTGAATCGATATTACGATACGGTGTTATAATGTGGGGCAATAGCACCGATATGACCAGAGCATTCATTGCTCAAAAAAAGTGCATACGATCAATTTGTGGACTAAAACCCGACGAATCATGTCGACCACTGTTTAAAAGACTTGGCTTGTTACCGCTCCCGTGTATCTACATTTACGAAATATGCGTATTCGTAGTTAAGCATATACAGCTGGTAAAACTGCAAATGAAATATGTCCACGCAACAGACGAGATCCTTTTAGATTAGCACAGAGTGATCTACCAAGACTGACCAAATATAATAAAAATTGTCTTGCAACATGTGTGCGGATATATAACAAGATGCCAAGTAAATTCAAAGTATTAAATATAAGATTATTAAAGATTGCATTATATAAATGGTTAAGTGATTGTAATTTTTATAAATTGTATAAATAGTTTAGTTTCCTAAAAAATTTGCGTGCTATGTTCATCTTAGCTAAACATGCTTGTACCTACTATATACCTATTTAACACCTTTGTATACCATGTTTTATGCAAATAAACGATTTATTATTATTATTACTATCTCCTTTATTTCATTAAAATACATATAAATTACATTTTTAAATATATATAAAAACAACATACATTTAAAAATATAAAAAATAGTGTCCAACCGGCAACGGGAACAGGGCCCAAGCTGCCGGTGGTC
This sequence comes from Trichoplusia ni, assembly GCF_003590095.1. NCBI lineage: Eukaryota > Metazoa > Arthropoda > Insecta > Lepidoptera > Noctuidae > Trichoplusia > Trichoplusia ni. Next base: position 10,163,701 of record NC_039481.1, read on the forward strand.
AGGGCTCCAGAGAGAGGAACCTCCTCACGATGCGCGCCCGTGTCCAGAAGTACCGCTTTCTGAATCATTATTATTATTATTATTATAACTATGTTGGGGTCGGCTACCAGACCAACCGGTTTCAGCTGAGTACCTGTGTTTTACAAGGAGCGACTGCCTATCTGACCTCCTCAACTCAGTTACCTGGGCAACACGACACCCCTTGGTTAGACTGGCTGTCAGACTTTTTCAAGCTTCTGACTACTTGTAACGACTGTTAAAGATGTAGGAATAACAGCCGGGACCCACAATTTAACGTGCCTTCCGAAACACGAAGTATACACTATCAACCCTAGAGACCAACTAAAAATTGACAAATCGATATAACAGATAAGCGCTCACTCAAGTTATGCATAGCAAAAAGGCTTTTAAACAATATATCTGTCCATTAGACTGACTGCCGTAAAAGCGAAATAAGAGAAAAAATAAAACCGGGTTTTTACGCCTTGAATAGTGCAGATCGATTTTCGGCGTCTACATAAAAGTCTGCCGGCTTTCCATTCAGTTTGTATGGATTAACTGCTACGCAGAAACTTTTTGCTGGAAGCTTCGTCGCAAAAAAGAATCTAGCTAGATCAAGCTGCGATGGGCTAAGCTGTTTTTGCTGTGGATAAAGATAAAAAATAATAGTTGGTCGTCATTGTCCCAGTAGTCATCACTGCCTAACGTATGTCAGGTCTTGGTTTAATTTTGAGGCTTTTGTTGGCTGTTTGGGTCAAACGCCCAAATCAGACCGGAATACTTTTCGATTTGGCGCGAATCATGACGAAGTTCCCCTCTATAGAGTACAAACCACCGGCAGCTGGTCAATGTTCTTGTTAACCTTCTCTCTTTCACGATGGCAGTTTAGCTCCAAGAACATATATAGTAATATTTCACCTAGCAACTGAAAAAAAAAATCAAGAGTTGACTTGTAATGCAAATAAACTCCACCCGAAATTTTAATAAGTAATTATTGTTCTTAAAATAGAGCATAACTAATTGCGTTCAACAAAGATCTCAGCGAATCATAAATATTCAAGGGAACAACACCGAAGCGAAACAAAAATGTTTTGTTCATTATTATAATTATGAGGTAATTCTAGACTCGCATGAGTTGCCGGTAAATATAATGAACTCGGTACAAACGTTTTGATGAAAAATTTTGTTTGTTTACGTGTTTTGCGGCGAAGATAGGGAATGTTGGGACAGTAGGAAAACCGGGAGTAGGTTGTTGACTTCTTTGATATGAACGTACGTATTATGTAAGAAAATCAAAACGCAATTAATTATTCCTACAATTAATTATTCCCTACCCAAAGATTAAAAACTAACCTTAACCCTATTAGGCCCCGCGGTCCGTCCTGTTTCTTCCGGCCATCTGTCCGTTAGTCTGTATTTTTATGTTGTTGAACCGTTTATTTGTGATGTTATTTTTCTTTCCGCTGTAAACAAAATCAAAAAGCAAAGTTGTTTTCTTTACTTTGTGAACTCTCAGTGTCGCGAAACCGACTCATACTTATTTTTTTTTAAGTTTGCAGCTGTATCCATGAGTCAGCATGCATCAAAAATATCATAATTTATAGAATAGATGTCTTTGCCCAGGCATTAGTCACCAGATTAACTATATAATTTGCTCACCAATAGAAGCTGAAAACTATATTGGTATAAAGTTTAATTTGTCAGTATAACGTTATGAACAAACGCAAATACAATGAAAAGGAATGAACCTGAAAAGTTCTTCCAATTTCACCTGAGTCGAGTTTTGTAATCTAATTATTTTAATTTCACTTCACTTTTTTAGAAAAATTATGAAATATTTGATGTTCAAAGTGAAGTACTTAGCTCATCTGTTCCGAGGCACTTACCTTTAAATTAGGAAAATAGAAATGTCGTTGTTAATCTCATTTGAGGGTCGAAATGAACGAAAAATTATTTGGCATATAGGTCAAGTTTGAGAAGAGCTCGTCAGACGCTTGAATTTATAAAATCAAAATCAAAAAATCAAAATCAAAATTCATTTATTCAAATTAGGCTACTAAGTAGCACTTTTTGAAGGTCAGCATCATTTACATTGGACAGCACCCAGTTTCGCCCACCCTTCACCGCTTCCTAAGTGCTTTTGCTGTGAGAGAAGAAACGGCGCAACAAACTCCCCAGCAGCACGCTGTCTTTCCAATTACAAAATTATTAGATATTATTATTATACAAAACAATAACAAATAAGTGTGTAGGTGCCGTGCCAAACAAACAAAATTTGAGGTCGCTGTATCTAAGCCTATACGAAATTAAACTGTAAGTACAAAGGCCAAGGTCAGCAGACCGACCAGCCACCGCAAGCAGCACCCGTTCACGAGTATGACGCAAGGGTCAGCCATCACCTCCCTCGCCATATTTGAGGGAAGGAGGTGACCCGACCCAAGACGCCACCGCAGGCAGTGACGACTAAGGGAGCATGACGTATCTGCTGCCGGCTAATAAATAAAACTTAAAGAAAGAAATACCCCAAACGTTGATTTACCTGGCACAGCCCCGAACACGGAGGCGGCATAAATTGCTACGTCATTCAATTTTATAATTAATAAATAGCTATGGCGAAATGATTTCTCCACTGAAGATATTTATCGGAGATTTTAGATATTAGTGATGATAGATACTCATTTGTTATTTTTACGGTAAAAATCTGTTTTACTGTGTATTCCGAAAAAAAATTACAAAAAATTTGTTCCTAGGTGGATTGAAATGAAATACGACCTATATTTAGATTTACCTATCAAGCACAGACGAAAACAAGCAGGTTAAGTTTTTTATAAAAAAAAAGTTCGATTCAAACTGACCCCAGAGACTTTAAAACAGTTTTCATGATAATTTACAATCTCAAACAGTAACTAAGATACTTCACAATACATTCCAAAGACACCCTTATACGGTCGCTACTAACAAGATGCGTTCACATCGTGTAGCTATCTATCCATCGACTCAAACGATTTTCAATCCGGGTTTACTACGATCCATCATCGTGCCTTAGATGGATGGCCGATCTATCTACAAAATACCCGACGAAATCCCTGCGTTCGTCACTGAGCCGGTTAAGCTGTCAATTCGAGCTGTCAATTAATACTGGCAGTTAGAATTTTGGGTATACTGTAAAAGAGAAAGGAGATCAGAATATGTTGCTTGAAAAGTGTGGGGGTTGCCGGGCAATGTAAAAATATCAAGAGAGTTACATATAATGTCATAAGAGGACTCTAATGAAAATCGTTTGGGATAAAAGTTACTTTGATACTTTTTAGGGTTCCGTACCGAATGGGTAATAACGAAATACTAAGACTCCGCTGCTTGAGGCTCTGGCTCTTGGCCATCTGTCCTTTTGCTCGTTTTGTCACTTAGTTGTATTTGATGAAGGTAGATAGTAACATAGTAGCTGAAAACAGGTAAAAAAGTGTTAAGCAAAGAATGTTAACAAACGAAATTTGTGTAGCTTTTCTTTTTGATAATTTGTTTTACTTTAGCCCATTTATCTTTATCACTTCTTAAAATACATGAACTATGTAAAGTGGCAATAATACATCATATTTGCGACGTTTGTTGCCTTGACTGCAGTATTTAAAACTAACAATATTTTTTAAATGCCTCAAAATGTCCACAATAGCCTTAAACCTCAGTAACAAGATTTCATAGCAATTTAGCCTTACTACTGGCACAAGCAATCTTTAAGCGATCAATCATTACAGCATCGAACAAACGAAAAAAGCTTATATTCTTTCTCTAAGCCATTTACGTTGCCCTGGTAATCAGGACAAACCCTTACACGCGCGAGCAAGTAACAATAAGCTCAATAAACCCAGGGGTCAGTAGCCACACAAAAAGTTACAACTTCATTTACAAATCCAGGTAACAAATGCTGGACAGACTGAAGCGATCCATTCACTGTTCACAAATAAAAAATACGATCCATTTCGCGTGTTATGGCGTACTAAAATTCCTGGCTTCCAATTTCTTGTTTTATTACTTGTTAGGTTATGCCCGCGGTTACTCTTTGCCTTCCGGGGTTTGATTAACTTTGGATTTTTTAATGCGTTTTGCAATACTTATATGGTATTACAGTTTACTTACTAGGTGAAAGTTCCACGAGCGATACGTTTGTGTCCGACACTAGTCGGGCAATCTCGGCAAATACATACGCGTGATTAAGCCGTTCCATCAGTGACGAATTAAGAGTCTTCACGACAGTTATTATAAAAAGAAACATTTGATAAATTTAAAGTGAATTTAATTGATGAAAATTATAAGTTTTCTTGTTACTTTCAAGTAATGTAATCTAAAAGACAGTAAGACGTGTGATTTCTGTAATTTAGAGCGCTCAAAGGGCGTGCCAAAAAAAAAAAACATTTCTACAACTTAGTTTTTTCACGGCACAACGGTTAGTTTTTTGCTTTCTAGTTATTAGACTTAGAGACTGTGGTCATATCTGAGTAAATTAATTATGTTGTCACCAATAATTTCGTGGTTATCATCAATTTTAATTGCAGTAAAGTCTACGACTGGCGTATTAATTGAACGACTTAATGTTATGAAAGTAGTTTCTTTATTACATACCACAATAACTCTGAGAGAATTAAAATTAATATTTTTATAAAATTCTAAATTCTTACTTAAGCTCTAGTCAAATTCACTTAAAATTACACAAAGTTTATAATAATGAAACAAAGTAAATTAATAATTGTGTAAAAAATAACTCAACTCTACAAATATTTTAACAGCAACTCAAGTAATGAGAAGATTAAGAGAGCCATTTGTTTTGAAGCGTTATAATAAAATGAAAAATATTGAGTCAAGTGCGAGTCGGACTCGAAACACTGAGGGTTACGTATAAATTAGATGAAATAAAACGTAAAAATTGGTCAAATTTATGCCTACACCAGTCGTTGCTTATCTAGTCTCTATTTTTATTTCTAGAAAAATATTTAAACTTTGACATTTAAGACAGTGCAATATCTAACAAAGGTTAAACTGTCTAGCTATCTCATTTCATGAGAAACAGTTTGGTGATAGTCGGATAGCCGGATAGTTAAGAGTCCATAATAGATTCCGTTTTTACCCTTTCGGCAAAGAACCCTCAAAGCAACCTATTAGGGGTTTATAAAATATTTAATTTTGTAACAAAGTTGGGGTGAAAATATTCATATCATAATATTTAAAATAATTGTTTTAGCTAGAAAATGGTGTTCACAACATTTTTCTTTATTTTATTTTAATTAATACATTTTTTTTATTAAAATTTATCAAAATTACAGTTATAAAAAAATCTTCAAGCATATAAAAAGAAAATTTTGACTTATTATGAGCTGTCTATCAAACTAAACAACTTTTATTGCTCTACACAGCTCTACATTCACAAACTAAAGGCTTTCATAAAATTGATGAAATATAAAATTAAACACGTTGCTTGCTAATATTGTACGTAGAGTTATGCATGTCACAAATTCCGGACTGCATGTTAGACACATTAAGTGCTGAAAAGACCCTTGTAGCCCCTTTCAGAGTGCTAGGGTTGCCGCTTAGATGCATTAGCATATCGAAAAAGGTTTTTATCACATACGACTTACAAAAAAGATTTTCTGGATTCAAGTTCTTATGTACGTTTGGTTTGAATTGAAAACGGTAAAATAAAAATAAAATGAAAAGTATTGCTGGATTATTTAATAAAATGTTGATGGACACAAAAATTTATAGTTTTAATTCATGACATGAGATGTCAGTGTCCTGACTAAGCAAATTGAAAAAAATCTAATAGTTTTTAAGAGTAATTCTCACAGAGGCTTCAAAACTTATTTTACTCACTTTACGTACAATTATTAGATATCTCTGTAGTATAGATAAAGGATAACACATAACATTTTGCCTTTTTCCCATTACCACTGTCTGCTGTTATTATTGTAACTACTGGCTGTCAACATGTCTGATAGTCAAGTTGTTACCTTTTTCCCTGATAATGTTTCAGATACAAATATGCGGCAAAACTACTTCGAAGAATAGCGATGAGTTCGTTACAATACCATGAACAAAAGACACATGGATGAAGATAGGGTGAAATTACGCCTATTTCAAGGTTTAAAGATCTCTGTCTTGAACCTAGGACTATTTTTTTGGCCGGGATTAAATTGTTTAATGACTTTAACCCACGCCAAAGGCACGGCGGTATGGGGTATGTCAGATTCTCACCGATTCAAAGCACTCCGGCTCTCGTCAACTTCCACAGGTTTTTTTTTGTAACAACACGACGTCCAGTAACTTAAAAGTTTCAACATCAAACAATAATTAATTTCGGAACACTAAATTGTATCACCCCACACAAACATAATACACTAATTTCATATAATTTTCACTCAATACCAATTGTCTGCGATCGACAACCAAGCTTTAGGCAATGGCGGTTGTTAATCCGGAAAATTTGCTCTATGCTAATTTACATGAAGTCAATTATTGATCATCGACACTAATCATACTGGTTTGTACTATCATGAAATGATGGTATATGAAGATAAATCGATGCAATAATAAATGCTAGTAAACTTGTGAGACAGTCAGATGTCCGAAACCGAAACTAGTTAAAATCAACCAAAATCAAAGAATCGATCAGTTTTGACTGTTTCGGGGATAATGGGGATAACGATTCATTCTTGAATGCCCGACTAGTTTCGGACTTAACTCGAGTCCTTAAACAAGGACCAAAAAGTTGTTATCTTATTTGACATACACTTTTACACATTTTTATCTAGTGAAAAGGAGAAAAGCTACACACATAGATTCAAATATAAAACCCTCTAAAATCAAATAGCATTTTAAAACTCTTAAATTCTAAGCTCGTTTGTTTACACTAGAAAAAATTATGAATGAAATGTTTTCTTTTTTCTGTAAAGAAAATGTATTTAATACTGTTATTGTAACCCAATCATGTCACCCAATCTTCCAATTTGTATGAAATAATATACGATAACTATTTTCTGTGCGGTGTTCTGCCCGCATGCGTGTTTATCGAACCCACACCCCGCTAATTCGTCAGCGCTAACGTGATTACGTGAAAGCCCTACTTAACTCATAATAAGGTATACTTAGATCGATAAATTATAAGAACGTTTTTTCTTAATATAATTGAAAATTGTTTACTTAATTTTGTTGTTGAAGACATGAAACTTACTCTCAGTTGAATTGTACGATATAGAAGTAACTTATGTTCCAACAGAATCTGGTTATATATTAAATAGTATTTATGCATAGAAAAATCTTCAGCGTCATTTCAAAGAACTGGCCACAAATAAATGCCTGGAGGAAATGAAGGATATCGTGTGAAGACACAAAAGCTCTTCTTTAAGCTCTTCGTATGGATTATGTAAACCTTGGTGACAGATTCAAAGGCAACATATCTCAAGACGACCGATTATGAGCCATTATCCACATAAGCACACACATCTTTCACACGTTCAAATAATTTTCTCGATAACGCTACAATATTTAATCCGAATAAAAAGTGTATCACTAATGACGATCATTGCAGTGTTTCGACAGCCCTATTTATTATATTTATTTATTAAAAAATAGAAAATAGGAAATTACATAAAAAATCGCCAAACTGCAAAGCAGTTTGTTGGCGATAATAGCGCTCTTTATTATACATTTTTCTTTATTGTGTTTTTATAGTTTACAATGAGTGTAGTTGCATTTATTATTCTTATATATAAACAATAATCACATTATATATACTTTATCTTGCAACTATTACAATATAAAAATTAAATTTATATTCTAGGAACATCAACCTGTTTATATCTACCATTATTTATTACAACTAATTCTTATTGAAATTTCTATTTGGTTAACAATTGTAATGAGATCTGTTCTTACTCCTATGTTTATTTATAATATTAATACTTCTTTTAGTCTTTTCTTAATAGTTACTTTGCTTACTTCTTTGGACATATTTCTTATAAAGTCTAGTTTATTAAATATTACAGGAGTTATATATTTCCTCGTTCTTTTACCATAATAATTTCTTACAGATGGTATTACATATTTACCCTGTTCAACCCGCCTAGTGCGATAATTATGTGCTATTGGATTTTTGTACATATTTAGCTTACATTGTTCTAATGCTATAAGGTAATCTACTTTTGCATGCACTGGTAGTATTTTACATATTTTAAATAATTCGTCGTAGTTTTGTTTGCACTTTAGTTTAACTTTTTTCCTAACTAAATATTTAATTATTCTTATTTGTAACTGTTTAATGCGATCTAATTGCGTTTTGAACGTGAGGCCATAACTACTTAGTCCATAACTAATTATTGAGTCGACGAGTGCATAGTATACTACATATAAAACTTTTCTATTCACAAAGCTACTCAAATGAAAGAATTTGCTTAGGATTGATTGCAGTCTATTGCATACCTCATTAACGTGAAGTTTCCAGTTAAGTTCACTATCCACTGTCAAACCTAGGTACCGGAATTTATCTACTACGTCTATAGCTACGCACTGGCATCCTATTTTGTTGTGGTGCAGACATTCGTAAGTATGTCCGTAGATAGGTATACTTAACTTACCTTGTTTATTGTAGTGACTATACGGGGAACTGATGTACATTACCTTTGTCTTAGCGAAATTAATTATTATGCCGTTATCATGTGCCCATTTAATGATATTTTCAAAATCTTCCTGTATATGCATTTGTGCATCTCTTGTGTTATTGGACGAATACATTAAACACATGTCATCCGCGTACATGAACATCTTACAATGCTTTATTACGTTAGTGACACTATTGACATGCATAATATAGCCAACGGGGCCGTACACGGAGCCGGTCGGCACACCGAGACTCACGCTTACCTCTTCTCCTGTGGTTCCGTCTATCGAGGTGCGGATAGTCCTATTCTCCAGATAACACTTGAACCACCTGCTGACGGGGCCTCTGATGCCACATTCATCCATTGCTCGTAGCAGCACCTCGTGGTCCAGAGTGTCGAAGGCCTTTTTATAATCAATAAACAGAGCAGCAACAAACTTACCCTCGTTGAGACTGTTGTTGACGTAGTCTGTGAACTGCGTGAGCGCGGTGGCGGTGCTGCGTCCGCGCCGGAACCCGTGCTGTGCTTCTGATATTATATTATTTTGTTCTAAGTAACTACTTATTTCATTAACAATTACTTTTTCTGTTATTTTATTTAATACAGATAATATCGCGACTGGCCTATAGTTGCCATAGTCTATGTGGCTCCCCTGTTTATATATAGGACGTATGATAGATTTCTTTAAAATATCCGGGTACATTCCTTTATCTACACACATGTTTTATAAATTTTCGCTAATACTGGGCTTATTTGTTTTTTGACTTGTTTAATATCCTGTACTCTAATTCTATCTATTCCAGGTGCTTTATTAAAATCTAGTTTATTTATATATTTTTCTATAGTGCTTGCATCTACCTTTCTAAAATAAAAAGACATATTAATTGGCTTCACATATGAGCTCCTATCTAGAAATTGTTATTGCAATTATGCCTTAATTTTTAATATTTCTCCAGTGAAGGTTTGAGAGAACTTATTACATATATTATATACAGTATTTTGTTGGGCCCTAAGTATTTTAAAATAACACTATCTAAGCTAGTTTTAGGGTTACCTATCCATTTATTTATATTAGACCATATTTTTCTAGAATCTTATTACAATTCTTTATCTCAAGCTGTCTGTATCTATTTTAGCGATGCTATTAATTTATTTACTTTATTTCTGTATCTTGTATATATTAATCTATTATTCATGTTATTCGGTGAAGATTTCCAAGCCCTGAAAAGCAAATCCCTATATTCTAACTTTTTTTTGAGTTTCACTATCTACCCAAGGTTGCGTAATTCTCTTTTCCTTTTTTTTATTCTATTTTACATGTATTGTATGTTTCATCAAAAATCTTGTGTAGTTTTTCATACATTAAATTAGGACAATTAATTTGCAATAATTCTGACCAATCAACTGCTTCTAAACTAGCGCGAACCATTTTTTTCGTTTAAAATTGTTTGTATTTTAAAATTATTATTGGATACCTCACCGATTTTTGCCAAGCTAATTCCAACCATATAGTGATCGGATAGGGTACAAGTTAGCAAGTGCGCGCGCGCATCGAGCGGCCGGCCGCGGCCCGCGCGCACGCACACATGGTCAATATTCGAGGAATTCAGCCGGCCGTCCACGATCGCTTCGCGCGTCGCCTCGGTCGTAGGTATTGCACTTTGCAGGCCGCTTTCACACAACATGATTTTATAAGCATTTAGACTCGTGTCTGTATGTTGACTTATATTAATGTTGACATCTCCCATTAATAATAATTCTTCTGAAAATGGAATTTGTTTCAGTATGGCTTCCAATTCCGCAATGAATATTAGCTTGTTTTTGTTTGGTGGTCGGTATATAGCCATTATGTGTGTAGTTCTGTTCCATTTGTAAGTTTTCCATATGTCAATTCTGTTGCTTTTAGTGCTATTTGTGGCATTACTGTAGTAAAAGTCAAGTCTTCTCTTACATACACCAGTATCCCACCTCCTCTTCTTGCCTCCCTGGTGTTAGGAAATACTATATATCCCGGAATTTTATACAATGAAACTTCTTCACTTTTTATGTTCACTTCTGTAAGAACTATGACACTTATTGTTCTGTTGACTATACAATGACTTAATAAGACAAGCAATTGGTTAAATTGTTTTCGCATAGATCTTATGTTCAGGTGTATTATGTTAATATATTTATTTGAGAATTGTTTAGACCAAGTATTAATATCATCATATCTATTATATTCAATATCGGTTGTATCCAAGTTTAAAGTATCGAATTTTATAATTTTGGAAATCACGTAGTGTGCGCAGAGTGTTTCGTTGTCGTCAAGTTCCTAGAAATGTTCAAGGACATTACTATATCATGTGTATGTTGGTTTATAGTACCATTATCAAACTGAGACGGTAATCATTTACAATTAGGGTATGAAAAATAATAAATAAGCCTCATGTGTTGTTAATTCTGTACATAGAGTGTGCGCAACTGAGATCCTAACATTTTTACAGATGAATATAGTATTTTGGTGTAAAAAAACATTATTCCTGTAAGAAACAAAACATAATGAGACTTCGGGGTTAAAATTTCGTGCACCATCTTATAGAAGTTGGCAGTACTTCTATTAATCACAGACTTGGACTAAATGTAAACCAGTACGCACACTACGGCGACATCCAGGTATGTGATACAGCTTGTTGTATTTGCGTCTTCCTCAACTGTGCTCACATTTAATTACACCGATAACATAACAAACCTTCAAATTAGTAATAACAATTATATAGGTGACGCTAACATATTACACCATTTAATGTACACAGGATTAATGACATGTACATGCATATTTTAGATAACGATGGTTAACAGTTTAAGCCGTAAAATGTAAATAAACATTTAAATGATTGTTTTACTGTAACATTAGAAGGTGCGCGAAAGGTTGTCGTATGGTTGTCTTTATATACAACACGTATAACACTAAGAACAGATATGATATTAAATAAATAATAATGTCTTACTTTGGTAGCATCCTATGTAATAAGTCTTCGGTTTTTTGTTTCTCTTCGATCAATAGCCTCGTCCTCTCGTTGACTAGTTCTTCTAAATTATTAGCATATTTCTCCATCATATCCATCATTTGGTCCATTATATTTCTTGACCTAGAAAATTATCATATCAAAAGATTAGTAAAAACAAGGAGAGAAACAAAAATAATCTAAGAGAAAAGAATAGGTGAAAGTTAAGACAAGAGGTAACAATGCACTTTTTGATGTTTTCAATTATTATTTACACTACATTGAGTGTGAAAATCATATATCCGACTGCCGGTACCTATGACTGCCAAAATCACTCAGCCGTAGAAAGGAAAAGTATTTTTTTGCGAGTGAAAATCCAAAATATTCACAGGCCGCGTCCTCGACATAGATAGAAGTCACTTTTAAACAAATCAAAACAATATGCAAAAAATATGCAATGTTGCAACTTACTTCCCAGATTTCATTTTCTTAAGCCGACTCCTTATAATAGGAAAGTCGGGTCTAATATTCGGATCCTCTGCCCAGCAGTCTTTCATACACGCCACCACGTAATCCTCGGTGGACGGGTCCAGTATATCGGTATCCGGTCTGAACACCTCTTCACCATCTAACTTTGGTCTTTTTAATCGCTCTATTATATCTGTGAATTGAAAAGCTGACTAAGAAACGAACATTTTTAGGAACTCGTCGTAACCCGGGACCGAGGAGATCTCGACTTGGCTATTAAAATGTTGAAAAACTTGTTGAAAAAAATGTCGTCAAATGATGAGTTTGCGAAGAATCACAGTTTTAGTTTACCCCATTGGTCTCCGTTTTTTAAGAATAGGAAAAGTAAGTTATATAACTACGAATCCTGCTATATCTCATAAATAAAAAATGTAATGTGGCTGCACATTAACGAAAATTAATCATTATCACTAACCTTTAGGTTCAGTCCCTGTAAACCCAAAGGGACCTCTCCTCGCTATTATTTCGTATAAAATAATTCCAAATGCATAAACATCTCCTTTCTGTGTTCCACCAACTGTCGAGTTAGGGTTATCCATTTCCCTTAGTAACTCTGGTGCTTTCCATAATAAGCCTGCAAAAATACCGTCTTCATAGAATTTCGCACTTACAACCAATAAGAGATAACGAATTAAACGTAAACAAGGCACTAGTACCATTCCATTTATGTGGAAGTTTAATAAAAACTTGTTCACAATATACCTCTGTAATATTGGTGTTCCCCTATAAAATCATTTTCGGCACACGCCCTCAAGTCGTGTAAACCGAAATCAGCCACCTGCAATCGAAACACTTTTATAAATTTATATTATGATTACGACTTGTCAACTCGGAATATACCAATCTACTGTTAGTAGGACATCCTAACAGGTAGGAGTGAGGAAGATTCGCCAAGAACACGCTGCTGGCAATTCTTTATGTCTTTCTTGGAAGAGGCTCTAATCTGTTCCAAAAATGAATTTAATCATAAGACTAACCTGAAGCATCCACCTAGACGTAACAACACAATTCGAGGATTTAAGATTTCCGTGAAAAATTAATGGCGATGTGTGAATAAACATCATACCCTGAAACAAATAATTTATATTAGTTCTGTGACGTCACATGAAGGGAATAAACAATAGAAAATACTTTTAATGCTTTACCTTTATGAGATCATGGATTAACGAAGATATGAACATTTTGTCCAATTTTATATCTTCATTTTCAATTATATCCTGGAAAAATAGTCATTATTATAACCAACATTATTTAACAACAAATACGACTTAATTTAAAATCTTTCAGTAGCATTGATAATTTTAGATTCGAGGGGCATGGTCTACAAATTTGATGTAGATACAATTAAATGCCCTATATGAGTATTGCAATTAGAAGAAGAACAAACGCTTTGATATAAAAACAGGCAAACAGTAGATATTTTAGACGTTTCTTAATACAAATCTTGTTTATACAGATAACTGTACATCACATTTTTTGCCATAACATTATTTTCGAGACGTAGTTCTTCAATTTTGTTCCAAATAAATGGCATTATATTATGAAACTTTCGTTATTTATTCTAATCGTCCAATAAAACTATGCAGTTCCAGTTAATACATAGGACTTACATATAAACTCCCTTTGGCACAGTAGTCAGTAAGTATGAGCACGCGCAGTGGCTCGACGACGGCGCCGATGAACGAGTTCAGGTTGTCGTGACGCAACTCGCGCAGCAAACGCATTTCCTTCATTATCTCACGAGGAATGTCCTGATTGAAACGATAATGTTATAAATGACTGGGACACATTATGGAGAGGTTATCTTTCGCAATATTTTTGTATTTATCCCTCCCTCAACTTACACACAACGCCATCTAGTCTCAAAGTAGGCAAAGCTTGTATTATGAATAATAGACAACTGATAAACATCCTACTACTCTTATAAAGGCGAAAGTTTGTAAGTATGCATGTATGGATGTTTGTTACTCTTTCACGTAAAAACTACTGAATAGATTTGAATGAAACTTTACCACAATATAGCTTATACATCAGAATAACACATAGGCTACAATTTTTGAGGTTTCTAATGTGAGGTCGTAAAAAAACACATTTTTTGCGCTTACATTGCAAACGCTGACTGAATCCTACAAGATAGATAGATAGAAGGCAGGTATAAATTATAACTTATATCTTCTAACCACGCGGACGAAGTCGCGGGCTAGTACTTATATATTTCTAAATCTTATAGCTAAATTACACCCAAACACAGATAAATTATTGTCCTGGATAGGAATCGAACCCACGACCACGAGGGTATAGCATTCAGGGCGACTAATCTAAACTAGACCAACAGGCCAGTGGATTGGTAATGGGAATGGGAGTTCACTTTAAAACGAAATTTATAAAGTTAAGATACAAGATCAAAACAAGAAAGTAACACTTACTTTCTTTTTGGAAAACTTGAGCTCCTTAATCCTGACAACATTCCCTTTAAACTGAGCAGTCGTCGTGAATATCTGTGTACAGCATTTGCTCTCGCACGATATACCGCTCGCTAAACTCAGCTGCAACATAAATATTATATTCGTGGCACGACAGTTTCAAATTTAAAAACGTACACATAATAGCACATAAAGTCTGCACTGTTTACACAAAAGCTAGCGCTTGCCTGCGCGTTATTTCTGGTAAGGGGTTACCTTACTAGGCGACCACACGAGCCCGCTGCCGAGATACCCGGCTATCTCGTGCGGGTCTATCTTCCACAGCAGACCCTCGATCTCCTGCTCGATTTTCCACTTGCGGTATATACTGATTGTGACCACTAGAGCGCAGAACAGAGTCACTGCTAATGTCCCAGCTACTACGAGCGACGTTATCTGTGAATCGTCTTTCGGACACTTTTCGTTTAGAAATCCACATGACGGCTCGTCTTCGGGCTTGACGCTGTCTGGCCAGTCGATTGGTAGACGAGGGTTCAGTTTGTATTCCTGAAAGGGAACATAGAAACCAATATTTAAAATAAAAGCAATAACAAATGCAAATACTTTAACTGCATGGCATCAAAATACTGTCGGAAAGTAAATTAAACCAATTAACATTTTAATTTACAGGTTAAGTTAAAACGCGTGAAGCTTCCAACAGGTAGCACTGGCCGTAGCACGCAAGCCCAAGCGTCTTTCGGAAGCCATTTTTTTTTATTATCCTTCCGAACTTGAACTTCCCTACATACCATAGATTTTACATAGATTGGTAATCAATTTTTATCTACGAACAGTCATGTCTTCTTTTTGCCTATGTTCAAGCCTCTACGCCGGGTAGGATGATACCTCACCGTCATTTAAGGGGGTAGTACACCCCTGAACCTAATATAAGTTACCAAAAAATACTCACAGGAAATTCCCTTTTACTTTGATGCTGGAAGTGTCCAACGGGTATCATGCTGTAGGAGCAGTTGACATCACCGTCACGGAACTTGGTCGGCTTGAAGGCGAGCACCGAGAAGTTACCCTCCGAGTCCGCGCGCTCGTCCAGGCGGATCGACATGCCCGATATACCTGCGGAGGGGAAGGTGATCTAACTACAACGCAATTGAGGATATTAACTGGTGGTGTTCAAATTAAAAAGGTATGAGTATAGGATACGTCCCATTGCCAGGACACAGGCCTTTAATCGTATAGGGAAGGTTTCATCAACATTGATTACCACGCGAGCTCACTGTGGATATTGGCGATATTGCAATTAATATTAATTGGGTGTTTATTTATTGAGATTAAATTTTGTATGCAAATGAAAATTAGAATTAACAGATACATGTTTTGGACCTGTATAAAGATATATTTCATTAAAAAATGCTTCTTATGCAAGTGTATCTCAAAAAAATTCAAACAACTTTAAAAACTGATAAATCAAGCGAAAATATACAATTATACGGTTTGACCACTCACTTTTATACGGAGAACTTTGAATCATTTTGTTGATAATCCTCGTTCCGTTCATGGCGATGAGATGCAGTTTGTGCAATGTCAACTGTTCCGTACGGGTCTCTTCTTTAATGATTTCGTCTAAAGCTTTCCCGTAAAGTTTTACCGAATCATATAGATATGCAGCGTAGATGGAGACAAACTGAAAAAAAAAGCGATTCTATATAAATAACATGCAATTTAGGTGAGGTTGGTTAATCTTTCAAACCGGGTGAGACGGTTATAAAAAATATGGTATATGATTAGTAGTAATTCATTTTGAATGTGTCATCCTACGCACAATGGTTCAAAGAAAACCGTTACCGCAATTTGTCCGCCTGCTGTGTCGTGTGTAAAATACTTAAGTTTACAATATTTACACAAATTATCCTTATATTTTGAATCACCCGTCGATTTAATATATGACGGTTTGTTATAAAGTTACTAACGCCATGACAAAAACTAATCAAAGACTGGTCACAACTCATGAAGAGGAAAGTGTTGAGCGAATTTCGTCAAAAGGAAAAAATGAATTATTTTGTTTAAGTGATAATATGACACGAACGATCTTGATTATAATCTTTAACATGCCTTGTAGGTTACCATAGAGCGGCATTACGACATTTCATAGTAAAAAAATGGTCAAAAAACAGAGGCTTATACTCTATGGTAGGAAGTATGCGAGCCTACCACCACCTCTTCAAGTAATATCATTGTAATTGTAGAATAGAGAAGAAGAACTTGCACCATGTAGAGTGCTGTCACGCTTGCACACCCGTCAGGACATAACTTTAAAACGTAGCAGTAGGCCCCCAGACCATGATGATGATGATGACATTAGTTAAATACACACCTTATTAAACTGTGTCCCGAACACCACAGAGTCCCTGAACTTGAAGGGCGGCATCGTATTGTACTTGCGGACTTTGTTGGTGAACTCCTCATAGCTGCTCGAAGGCTCAGAGGATACCACCACGAGGAGGGACTGCGCCCGCTTCTTGAACTCCACAGTGTTCGGCATATGAGTTTAGGGGATACGCGGTCTTCGGTCTCTGAAAATAGAGTTCAAATTTCAAATTTCTGTTCCAGCTATTGCCAGCGTCATAATTAACGACATCCTA